>NC_134399.1:146685513-147051230 GCF_050003625.1 Haematobia irritans
GGTACATTCGAAGCTGATGCATGCATTATTATACCCACCACCATAGAATGGTGACGGGGGTATAATAAGTTTGTCATTCCGCTTGGAACACATCGAAATATCGATTTCCGACTATATAAAGTATATATATTCTTGATCAGGGAGAAATTCTAAGACGATATAACAATGTCCGTCTGTCCGTCTGTCTGTCTGTCTGTTGTAATCACGCTACAGTCTACAATAATGAAGCAATCCTTCTGAAATTTTGCACAAACTCGTCTTTTGTCTGCAGACAGGTCAAGTTCGAAGATGGGCTATATGGGTCCAGGTTTTGATATAGTCCCCATATAAACCAACCTCCCGATTTGGGGTCTTGGCTTATAGAAATCGAAGTTTTTATCCAATTTGCCTGAAATTTGAAATCTAGAGGTATTTTATGACCATAAAGAGGTGTGCCAAAAATGTTGAGGTATTTTATGACTATAAAGAGGTGTGCCAAAAATGGTGAGTATCGGTCCATGTTTTGGTATAGCCCCCATATAGACCGATCTCCCGATTTTACTTCTTGGCCTTATAGAAACCGCAGTTTTTATTCAATTTAACTGAAATTGGAAATCTGGAGGTATTGTAGGACCACAAATACGTGTGCCAAAAATTGTGAGTATCGGTCGATACTTTGGTATAGCCCCCATATAAACCGACCTCCCGATTTGGGGTCTTGGGCTTATAGAAATCGAAGTTTTTATCCAATTTGCCTGAAATTTGAAATCTAGAGGTATTTTATGACCATAAAGAGGTGTGCCAAAAATGTTGATTATCGGTCCATGTTTTGGTATAGCCCCCATAAGACCGATCTCCCGATTTTACTTCTTGGGCTTATAGAAACCGCAGTTTTTATTCAATTTACCTGAAATTGGAAATCTGGAGGTATTGTAGGACCACAAATACGTGTGCCAAAAACTGTGAGTATCGGTCCATGTTTTGGTATGGTCCCCATATAAACCGACCTCCCGATTTTGGGTCTTGGGCTTATAGAAATCGAAGTTTTTATCCAATTTGCCTGAAATTTGAAATCTAGAGGAATTATATGACCATAAATAGGTGTGCCAAAAATGTTGATTATCGGTCCATGTTTTGGTATAGCCCCCATATAGTCCGATCTCCCGATTTTACTTCTTGGGCTTATAGAAACCGCAGTTTTTATTCAATTTAACTAAAATTGGAAATCTAGAGGTATTGTAGGACCACAAATACGTGTGCCAAAAATTGTGAGTATCGGTCCATATTTTGGTATAGCCCCCATATAGACCGATCTCCCGATTTTACTTCTTGGGCTTAAAGAAACCGCAGTTTTTATTCAATTTACCTGAAATTGGAAATCTAGAGGTATTGTAGGACCACAAATACGTGTGCCAAAAATTGTGAGTATCGGTCCATGTTTTGATATAGTCCCCATATAAACCAACCTCCCGATTTGGGGTCTTGGGCTTATAGAAATGGAAGTTTTTATCCAATTTGCCTGAAATTTGAAATCTAGAGGTATTTTATGACTATAAAGAGGTGTGCCGAAAATGGTGAGTATCGGTCCATATGTTAGTATAGCCTCCTTAAGAACGATCTCCCGATTTAACTTCTTCGGTTTCTAGAAACCGTAGTTTTTATCTGATTTGCCTGAAATTGTAAATATTCTGGTATTTTAGGCTCACAAAAACGTGTATCGGATTAAGTTTTTATCGGTCCATTTGGTAATGCCTCCATATAGACTGACTTCATTTCTTGAGGGTGTAGAAGGCGCACTGATCATGAAAATTGCTTGAAACTCAATGTAAAATTTCCAGATTTTACTTCTACAGACTTAAGATTTCAAATCAAGACGTTATTTTATAATTTCTTGCACACTTACAAGAGATGTTAATGATTCCTCTAAAACTCAAACAAAAATGGTTCTTATAAATCCAGAATCTGAGATAGTCCTCATACGTGAAATCTTTAAATTTATCTTCGGGAAGTGTCCTCAAGCCCTCCTGAAATTTCAAAGGAAACCCTAATATTTGGTTCATGGTGGTGGGTATTTAAGATTCGGCCCGGCCGAACTTAGTGCTGTATATACTTGTTTTTTTATACCCTTCACCACTACTGTGGTACAGGGTCCTGTTTCGGCTCAAAGACGATCCCTATTGATTTTCAGATTTAGATATAGTTGGCATATATATTTTTCACCGATCTGGTCATAATTGGCGTGTATATCAACCGATCTTGCTCAAATTCCGTACATCCCAATATTTTATGAGTCTCGAAAAACTTGCAAACTATCAGCCAAATCGGTTCAGATTTAGATGTAGCTCCCATATATAGCTTTCGCCCGATATTCACTCATTTTCCCACGGAGGCCAATTTTTAACTCCGATTTAGTTGAAATTTTGCACAGGGAGTAGAATTACCATTGTGGCTATGCGTGCCAAATTTGGTTGACATTCGTTCAGATTTAGATATAGCTCCCATATATATGTTTTTCTGATTTCGACAAAAATGATCAAAAGTCCAACATTTTCCTTGTTAAATCGCCACTGCTTAGTCGAAAAGTTGTAAAAATGACTCTAATTTTCCTAAACTTCTAATACATATATATCGAGCGATAAATCATAAATAAACTTTTGCGAAGTTTCCTTAAAATTGCTTCAGATTTAAATGTTTCCCATATTTTTTTACTAAAATTGTGTTCCACCCTAGTGCATTAGCCAACTTTAATTTTAAGTCTATAGATTTTGTAAAAGTCTATCAAATTCTGTCCAAATCGAGTGATATTTAAATGTATGTATTTGGGACAAACCTTTATATATAGCCCCCAACACGGATGTGATATGGTATCGAAAATTTAGATCTACAAAGTGGTGTAGGGTATAATATAGTCGGCCCCGCCCGACTTTAGACTTTCCTTACTTGTTATACCCTCCACCATAGGATGGGGGTATATTAACTTTGTCATTCCGTTTGTAACAAATCGAAATATTGCTCTAAGACCCCATAAAGTATATATATTCTGGGTCGTGGTGAAATTCTGAGTCGATCTGAGCATGTCCGTCCGTCCGTCTGTTGAAATCACGCTAACTTCCGGTCGAAGGTTAGGTTAGGTTAGGTTATGTGGCAGCCCGATGTATCAAGCTCACTTAGACTATTCAGTCCATTGTGATACCACAGTGGTGAACTTCTCTCTTATCACTGAGTGTTGCCCGATTCCATGTTAAGCTCAATGACAAGGGACCTCCTTTTTATAGCCGAGTCCGAACGGCGTTCCCTCAGAAATGTCACCAGCATTACTGAGGTGGGATAATCCACCGCATGCTAACCATTGCACCACGGTGGTTCCCACCGATCGAAACAAGCTATCGACTTGAAACTTGGCACAAGTAGTTGTTATTGATGTAGGTCGGATGGTATTGCAAATGGGTCATATCGGTCCACTTTTACGTATAGCCCCCATATAAACGGACCCCCAAATTTAGCTTGTGATTGCTCTAAGAGAAGCAAATTTCATCCGATCCGTCTGAAATGTGGTACATGGTGTTAGTATATGGTCTCTAACAACCATGCAAAAATTGGTCAATATCGGTCCACTTTTACGTATAGCCCCCATATAAACGGACCCCCAAATTTGGATTGCGATCGCTCTAAGAGAAGCAAATTTCATCCGGCTGAAATTTGGTACATGGTGTTAGTATATGGTCTCTAATGACCATGCAAAAATTGGTCCACATCGGTCCATAATTATATATAGCTCCCATATAAACCGATCCCCCGATTTGGCTTGCAGAGCCTCTAAGAGAAGCAAATTTCATCTGATCCGGCTGAAATGTGGTACGTGGTATTGGTATATGTTCTCTAATGGCCATGCAAAAATTGGTTCACATCGCTCCATAATTATATATAGCCCCCATATAAACCGATCCCCCGATAAGAAACGAAAATTTCATCCGATCCGGCTGAAATTTGGTACATTGTGTTGGTATATGTTCTCTAATGACCATGCAAAAATTGGTCCATATCGGTCCATAATTATATATAGCCCCCATATAAATCGATTCCCAGATTTGACCTCCGGAGCCTCTTGGAGGAGCAAAATTCATCCGATCCGGTTGAAATTTGGAACATGGTGTTAGAATGTCGTCTCTAATAAACACCAAGAATTGGTCCATAATTATATATAGCCCCCATATAAACCGTTCCCCAGATTTGATCTCCGGAGCCTCTTGGAGAAGCAAAATTCATTCGATCCGGTTAAAATTTGCAACGTGGTGTTAGTATAAGGCCGCTAATATCCATGCCAAAATCGGTCCATATCGGTCTATAGTTATATATAGCCGATCCCCAATCACACAAAAATTGGTCCATATCGGTTCTATTCATGGTTGCCACTCGAGCCAAAAATAATCTACCAAAATTTTATTTTTATGGAAAACATTGTCAAAATGTTATTTCTATAGAAAATATTGTAAAAATTTTATTTCTAAAGAAAATTTTGTAAAAATTTTATTTCTATAGAAAATTTTGTAAAAATTTTATTTCTATAGAAAATTTTGTTAAAATTTTATTTCTATAGAAAATTTTGTCAAAATTTTATTTCTATAGAAAATTTTGTCAAAATTTTATTTCTATAGAAATTTTTTTTCAAATTTTATTTCTATAGAAAATTTTTTCCAAATTTTACTTCTATAGAAAATGTTGTCAACATTTTATTTTGTCAAAATTTTATTTCTATAGAAACTTTAAACTTAATTATATACGTATTTAATCGACCTTTTTTAGTTTAATATTTATTACGTATGGACTACCTTGTAATTTAGAAGACGGTGTTAAGAAGTTTTGAAGATACCTTGCCATCGGCAAGAGTTACCGCAACCCAAGTAATTCGATTGTGGAAGACAGTCTTCAGTAGAAGTTTCTACGCAATCCATGGTGGAGGGTACATAAGCTTCGGCCTGGCCGAACTTACGGCCGTATATACTTGTTTCTATTAATTTTGAGGCATTCGAACGGTATGTTGCCTATAGTCTACACTATGATACAGAGAGTTAAGAAAACACATTGTCGAATATCTTTCCGGAATCTTCTGAATATATTTAGAATACGTGTAAAAAAAAACTTTTTGGTATTCGGTCGAAGCAAGGATTGAACCTACGACCCTTGGAATGCAAGGCCGGGAGGTTAACCATTGCTTCACGGTGACTAACTAAATGTACGTTTCTGTTAAATAAAGTTTCTTTAATCGGCTCGTGGGCGCCGAAAACTATGCTATATAAATATAACTGTTTTACGGTTTGCGTTGCTTGTGCGTTAATGGCTATAGCGATAATTGTCTGCTAATGGCAATAACAGCTACGTAGCTCAGTGGATAGTGTGTTTACAAACTCTTTGGTTATGCTTTATGCTTTATGCACAACCTATCGGGTTATGCTTTGAACTACCCCTATATAGACCGATCACCCGAGTTGACTTCTTGAGTCAATGAAAGCCGTATGGAAGACGTAATTTTCATCCAATATGCTTAAAATTTCAAATCTTGCGGTATTTTATATCCAAAAGGAGCTATGCCGAATGTAGTTTACACCATAGACAGAATTTTTTCAGTCTAGAAATTGCACTTGCATTATGTACCAAATGTACTTATCGACCAGCCACATACATCTTACGATATTTGAGTTTGGTCAACATGATAATGCAATTAACCATATCTATTCAATATTAAAATCAAATTTTATTTTTTTTTTTGCATAACTCCTTATGTTATACTATACTATCCTAATAGTGTAGATATTTCTTATTCAAATAAGCCATTATGACATTAAATCGATATCCCTTAAAAGACTTAAGTTCATAAAACAGTGATTTAGTAAAATCTCTTCTAATTCTGGCTCTTTGTTTTATTTCATATTCCTTAAAATTTGGTATAATCCCATTTATGAATGCTTGCCAAATAAGTCATTTGGTGGCGCCAATAGCAAATCTCCATGTGTGTAGAACCAATTGCTTTAAGTATTTGCTACCGTGTAATCTGTTGATGTTATTGACAGCAATCAAATAAAATCCCCCATACTGAGACGAAGAAACCACAAGTAAATCGAAATGCTGGTTCATTGGTTGACGGACGGACGGACGGACAAAACAGACAGATGTGTGAGAACATCTAGAAGATATTTCAATAAATACAGATGGCTGCCGTGTATTCCGAATCTGGTATATATGAGAATACAATTCATTGGTGGCAGTCCATTAATTTGTCGTCCTGTAATCATTGCTGCACAGTAGGAACATACAAATTAATAATTTTGCACAATAAAATTGTAAAAGAAAATTGGATTGAGAAAACACAGAGGTCGAGGTCTCGAGCTTAATTAAAAACTAAAAAATCAGAAAATGCTATTTTTTCAATGATTTAATAACCGAACAAGATTGCTTTTGGTGTTGTAATATCTAATATTCCGATACTTTGCAGCATGAGCTGTTAGTAACACTGTCAGCGAATATTTTTGGTGAAAACATCAATTCACAAAATAAAAATCAGTACTCACGCATGAACTACTTTTAAAGACTCAAACTCACGCACGATTCACGCTTATGTGACTCACAACAAATTCAAGAGACTCGTGACATTTTCCAACCGGGAATGAGCAAAGGTAACAAAATTCTTGAAAAGAATATAGTTCGACAGCTAAATTAATTTCAGTTAACATACAAATAAGAATTAAATCTTGATTTTTTCGTGAGAGTGATTTTGCAGAAATTTTATTCACGCACTTTCACGAACCAATTGTTTTCTCACGCACGCTCACGCACGACATAAGTGTTTCTGTCCCATTCACGCACTTTCGCGAAATTTCGTGTCACGCGCACACCTCTATTCTGAGTACATCAAATTTGGAACAAATCTTAATTTATGATCGTTTTTCATTTAGTGTCATCGTGTAAAATACATGCGAGGCGCTACTTAAAATTTCAAACTTAAACTCGATTTCTAGTATAAATGCATGCCACATTTCAAGCAGAATGTGTTATAAAGATAAAATCTTGAAATGCATCCCATATTTTGAATGATTTATATATTAATAGCAAAGTTACAAAAATCATTCCATTAAAAGACGTTCTCTCCATTAAAGGGTGATACGGTCAAAATTTGGTCAAGGGAAAACGCGTGTAAATCGGTGAAATCGTTTATTTAAAAAATCACATTAAATTTCTTTTTCAAGTTCAATTAGTATAAAATTCAGGAAAAATATTCAGTTAGGCTTTCGCTTTTCCAAATCCGAATTGCCGGACTTCACGCTTGACACCTGCCATCAGATTTTGTACAGCCACCTTGTCCACCTTCTTCGCCGCAGAAAGCCAGTTTGCCTTGAACTGCTGCTCGTCCTTAGCAGTTTTTTTGGTCTTCTTTAGGTTCCGCTTGATTCTCAATTGGTATTTCTCAATTGGGCGGAGCTCTGGCGTGTTGGGAGGGTTCTTGTCCTTGGGAACCACCTGCACGTTGTTGGCGGCGTACCACTCCATGGCCTTTTTATCGTAATGGCAGGATGCCATATCCGGCCAAAACAGTACGGAACAATCGTGTTTCTTCAGGAAAGGCAGCAGACATTTATTCAAACACTCTTTCACGTAAATTTCTTGGTTGACAGTCCCGGAAGCTATGAAAATGCTGCTTTTCAAGCCATAGGTACAGATGGCTTGCCAAACCAGATATTTCTTTGCGAACTTTGACAGTTTTATATGCTTGAAAATATCTGCTACCTTTCCCCTTTCTTTTGCCGTATAAAACTCCTGTCCCGGAAGCTGCTTGTAGTCGGCTTTGACGTAGGTTTCGTCGTCCATTACCACGCAGTCAAACTTCGTCAGCATCGTCGTGTACAGCCTCCGGGATCGCGCTTTGGCCGTCGTATTTGTTTATCATCGCGATTTGGAGTCACTACCTTCTTGTAAGTCGATAATCCGGCTCGTTTTTTGGCTCGATGCACGGATGTAGACGATACACCCAGCTTATTTGCGGCATCTCGGAGAGAGAGGTTAGGGTTTCGCTTGAAACTACCGGCAACTCTCTTTGTCGCCTCAGCGGATTCCGGTTTTCGATTTCCCCCCGATCCAGACTTCCGGGCTGTCGACAAACGTTCCCCAAACACTTTAATTACATTTGTAACGGTTGATTTGGCAAATTTTAGCGATTTTGCCAGCTTTGCGTGCGAGTAGCTCGGATTTTCGCGATGAGCGAGCAAAATTTTGATACGCTGCTCTTCTTGCTTGGACGGCATTTTGACAACTGAAGAGTGAATTCCAAAATCAAAATAGGAGCAATATTCTACACACACACACCTTCAAAATGAGGGGTGTTCAGGTTTTTTAAATGCAAAATTGAAAGAAATCACCCTTAATTGAAGAATTGTTTCAGAAGTTAAAATACTAAATTTTTTAAGAACATAGATTCTTCGTATTTTGAAATAAGATTCTTAATTTTCCGGTATGTGCCCAAATTAATCTTAAAAAATTTTACCGAATTTCATTTTATATAGAAAATTATGTAAAAATTTCATTTTATATAGAAAATGTTCTCAAAATTTTATTGACATAGAAAATTTAATCCTATAAAAAAATTTTGTCAAAATTTCATTTCTATGAAAAATTTTGTCAAAATTTCATTTCTATAAAAAAAAATTGTCAAAATTTTTGTTCTATGAAAAATGTTGTCAAAATTTTTGCTCCATGAAAAATTTTGTTAAAATTTTTGTTCTATCCAAAAAAAAAAATCATTTTATATAGAAAATGTTCCCAAAATTGTATTGACATAGAAAATTTAATATTATAAAATTTTTTTGTCAAAATTTCATTTCTATCGACAATTTTGTCAAAATTTCATTTCTATAAAAAAATTTGTCAAAGTTTCATTTCTATAAAAATATTTTGTCAAAATTTTATTTTATATATATTTATTTTTTAAATATCGTTTCTAAAGAAAATTTAGTCAAAATTTCATTTCTATAAAAAATTTTGTTAAAATTTCATTCTATATACAATTTTGTTGTATGGAAAATTTTGTAAAAATTTCATTTTATATAGGAACTTTTGTTAAAACTTAATTTCTAAAGAATATTTTGTTAAAATTTTATTTCCATAGAAAATATTGTTAACATTTCATTTCTATAGAAAATTTTGTTATACCCTCCACCATAGGATGGGGGTATATTAACTTTGTCATTTCGTTTGTAACACATCGAAATATTGCTCTAAGACCCCATAAAGTATATATGTTCTGGGTCGTGGTGAAATTTTGAGTCGATCTAAGCATGTACGTCCGTCCGTCTGTTGAAATCACCCTAACTTCCGAACGAAACAAGCTATCGTCTTAAAACTTGTCATAAGTAGTTGTTATTTATGTAGGTCAGATGGTATTGCAAATGAGCCATATCAGTCCACTTTTACGTATAGCCCCCATATAAACGGACCCCCAGATTTGGCTTGCGGAGCCTCTAAGAGAAGCAAATTTCATTTGATCCAGCTGAAATTTTGTACATGGTGTAAGTACATGGTCTCTAACCACTGTGCTAAAATTGGTCCACATCGGTCCATTATTATATATAGCCTCCATATAAACCGATCCACCGATTTGGCTTGCGGTGCCTCTAAGAGAAGCAAATTTCATTTGATCCAGCTGAAATTTTGTACATGGTGTAAGTATATGGTCTCTAACAACTGTGCAAAAATTGGTCCATATCGGTCCATAATTATATATAGCCTCCATATAAACCGATCCCCAGATTTGACCTCCGGAGCCTCTTGCAGGAGTAAAATTCATCCGATCCAGTTGAAATTTGGTACGTGGTGTAAGTATATGGTCTCTAACAACCATGCACGAATTGGTCCATATCGGTCTATAGTTATATATAGCCGATCCCCAATCGCACAAAAATTGGTCCATATCAATTCATAATCATGGTTGCCACTCAAACCAAAAATATTCTATCAAAATTTTATTTCTATAGAAAATTTTGTCAAAATTTTATTCCTATAGAAAATTTTGTCAAAATTTTATTCCTATAGAAAATTTTGCCAAAAATTTATTTCTATAGAAAATGTTGTCAAAATTTTAATTCTACAGAGAATGTTGTCAACATTTTATTTCAATTGAAAATTTTGTCAAAATTTTATTTCTATAGAAAATTTTTTCAAAATTTTATTTCTATAGAATATTTTGCAAAATTTTATTTCTATAGAAAATTTTGTCAAAGTTTTATTTCTATAGAAAAATTTTGTCAAAATTTTATTTCTATAGAAAATTTTGTCCAAATTTTACTTCTATAGAAAATGTTGTCAAGATTTTATTGTGTCAAAATTTTATTTCTACACGAAAAAAAATAATTCTTTCCTCCCAAACGAAATTTTAGACAAACAAAGTTCGTTTCTCATTTGCTTTTCGCTGTAAGGAAGTGTATTTGGAAGAAAAGGATATACTTTTTGTGATAAACATTTATTCTTTTCCAGGATGTAACAACAATTTCATAGAGACTAACTAAAAGACAAAAACATTGTTTTCTTGCTAATTGCATTTTCCCTCACATCTTTCTCACATCCACGAGTTTTTTTAGTTCTTAACACCCTTTCCTGTAATACCAACAATGTAGAAGAAATTATACGAATTTATACATTTTAAAAATTTTTTACCTTTCGCCTGGACGGAGAATCGAATCACGGACCATGCACTTTGCAAGCCAACACACTAACCACTGAGCTATGTACCTGTTATGGTCATCAATAGGTAATTATCGATATAAGTTATATTTATATAGCATAGCTTGCGGCGCCCACGAACCGAATAAACAAAGTTTATTTAACAGAAACAAACATTTAGTTTTGCACCGTGGAGCAGTGGTTGCTACGTCCGACTTGCATGCCAAGGGTCGTGGGTTCGATCCCTGCTTCGACCACACATTTTTTTTACGTACATTCCACATATGTTCGGAAGATTCCGAAAAAATGTTCAACATTACATTGTACTATCGTAAATTTTGAACTCTAAAATGTAAAAGACCTAAAGTCAGAAAAGAACAGTGTTTGATATTAACGAAATGGGCTGTGTTGTTGTTTCAAAAATAACTTTTTTATTGAAAAAATAAAAATTTTGTAACAAACGAATTTTTTTGGTGATAAAAGTTTAAAATTTTCGAAGCAATTCAAAAAACTCTAACAAAAGAAAAACGTTTTCGGTACACATTTTGCAAACGTTTTTTTCCTTGCGTGTATAGAAACTTTTGTCAACATTTTAATTCTATGGATAATATTGTCAAACTTAATTATATACGTATTTAATCCGCCTTTTTTAGTTTAATATATCCCGTATGGACCACCTTGCATTTAGAAGACGGTGTTAGGAAGTTTTAAGATACCTTGCCATCGGCAAGTGTTACCGCAACCCAAGTAATTCGATTGTGGACGACAGTCTTCAGTAGAAGTTTCTACGCAATCCATGGTGGAGGGTACATAAGCTTCGGTCTGGCCGAACTTACGGTCATATATACTGTTTTTTTTTTTTTTTTTTTTTTTTTTTATACCCACCACCATAGAATGGTGTCGGGGGTATAATAAGTTTGTCATTTCGTTTGTAACACATCGAAATATCGATTTCCGACTATATAAAGCATATATTCTTGATCAGGGAGAAATTCTAAGACGATATAACGATGTCCGTCTTGTTGTTGTAATAACGCACAAACTCGTCTTTTGTCTGGAGGCAGGTCAAGTTCGAAGATGGGCTATATCGGTCAAGGTTTTGATATAGTCCCCATATAAACCGACCTCCCGATTTGGGGTTTTGGGCTTATAGAAATCGTAGTTTTTATCCAATGTGCCTGAAATTTAAAATCTAGAGATATTTTATGACCGTAAAGAGGTGTGCCACAAAATGGTGAGTATCGGTCCATGTTTTGGTATAGCCCCGATATAGACCGATATCCCGATTTTAATTCTTGGGCTTGTTGAAACCGCAGTTTTTATCCTATTTGCTTGAAATTGGAAATCTAGAGGTATTTTCGGGTCATAAAGAGATGTGCCGAAAACGGTGAGAATCGGTCCATATTTTAGTATAGCCCCCATAAGAACGATCTCCCGATTTAACTACTTGGGTTTCTAGAAACCGTAGTTTTTATCTGATTCGCCCGAAACTTAAAATATTCTGGTATTTTAGGCTCACAAAAACGTGTATCGGATTAAGTCTATATGGAGGTAATGCCTCCATATAGACCGACTTCACTTCTTGAGCGTGTAGAAGGCGCACTGATCATGAAAATTGCTTGAAACTCAATGTAGAATTTCCAGATTTTACTTCTACAGATTTAAGATTTCAAATCAAGACGTCATTTTATAATTTTCTTGCACACTTACAAGAGATGTTAATGATTCTTCTAAAACTCAAACAAAAATGGTTCTTATAAATCCAGAATATGATATAGTCCTCATAGGTGAAATCTTTAAATTTATCTTCGGGAAGTGTCCTCAAGTCCTCAAGCACTCCTGAAATTTCAAAGGAAACCCTAATATTTGGTTCATGGTGGTGGGTATTTAAAATTCGGTCCGGCCGAACTTAGTGCTGTATATACTTGTTTTTTTTTCATAAAAACCGGTTATTTTGACATCCTAGATGGGACGTTGCTTATAGGCTACGATTTTCATCAAATAAATATTTATTCATGGTAGCCGTTGTCACCAACAAATATTGTTTAGCAAGGAAAATGAGTCATTAAACAAAAAATATTTATTGGTCCAAACAATTTATACTAGATTTTTTATTCTAAATATCCTCTTTCATCCACTGTCCACTTTTGAGGAACCGGTAACTGTCATAGCGTCATTGCTGACATCATCGCCATCAACAGCATTAACCTTACAAGTTTTTTGACAAGTTATCGCACTGTATGTGGTAAATGTACACATTATTGTGCGAATATGTCAGACACTGCTGAGATGTGAATGGTATTCATTTGCAAGAGTCAAATTGTTACTATATTTCCGTTTCTGGTTTTATTTTTTATTTCCACTTTATTGATACACCCATAAACTCGTATAGCTCTGGTGTTTATGTAGAAATGAGTGGTTGTTACCCCCAATGTCGAGACAATAATAAAAAAAAACATGTGTTAACTAAAGATTGAAATTGGTACGTGGCACTCTATGTGTGCTAATATCATCTTTAGCATATGTGTGTGCGTGTGTGAGCGAATATGTCTTAAAGGTATCAAATAACCTGTAATCTACACACACATGTACATATTCTGTTATTGATATCCTGTCAAAGATGTCATATTTTGATGTTCTACATCCATTTGCAACATCTTGATTTTTGCTTTGTTGTTGTAGCTTACATTGTTTCAGGATTTTTTTCCTTTGCTCTTGGCCAAATCTCCCCAAAAATAAAACAAAAAACGCTGAAACGATAACAAGCCATAATTGATGCTATCAAAATATTATTTGTGGCATAATTTATCAATAAACACCATTCAAGTGTAAATAATTTGATTATAGTTGATTTATATCTCAGAAAAAAAAAAAAATATTTGCACAAACCTCACACCCAAGCACCTACACATTTTTGACAAGGATACAAAATATACACCTTTGGACATTACACACATGCATTTGCCCGGAACATGAGCTGTCTGTACAGAGGCATGTCTGTCAAAGTTTATATGACAAGGAGAACAATGGCTGGGAATTTGTATTTATTTGCTGTTGTTGATTCTACTAATGGGCGTTTCAAATGGGAGTTGGAGGCGTTTTACTTGTCGTTTTATTTACGCTTTTGTTAAAAATAACATGCAAGTCTCTTATTACGTACACTAAAACACACACACACACACTAAATTGTATATGTGTATGATGGAAAGGATAAATTTAATAAAAAGTAACTAAATCTTGGGCGACAAATTTGTAACATATATAGACAATCGAAAATACGTGGAAGACATAAGCTAGAACCGTTTCAAAATCAGATTCAATTTTGGCATGAAAATGTAGGTTTATTTCAGAAAATTTTAACTAAAATAGTTTTCTGATTGCAACATGTTACAAATAAGTTAATACTTTTTGTCAAATTGAAGACAATTTTTTAATTAATTAATTTTTTTCTGTTGGTTAAGAAAATTTCATATGTTTAAAGAAAAAATTGGGTTCAAAAATTGTTAAAATGTCTTTAGCTCTGTACGAAGTTCAAGACAGGTACAAATTTAGTAAAATTTACTCATTTGAAAGACTTATGAACTCAATTTAAGCAAGCTTCGGCCATTTTAGGAAAATATGAACTATTAAATTTTTTAGTAAAATTGTGCACTATATTTGTATACAAGTTTTTTTTTCTTATTATACCCACCACCATAGGATGGGGGGTATATTAACTTTGTCATTCCGTTTGTAACACATCGAAATATTGCTCTAAGACCCCATAAAGTATATATATTCTGGGTCGTGGTGAAATTCTTAGTCGATCTGAGCATGTCCGTCCGTCCGTCCGTCTGTTGAAATCACGCTAACTTCCGAACGAAACAAGCTATCGACTTGAAACTTGGCACAAGTAGTTGTTATTGATGTAGGTCGGATGGTATTGCAAATGGGCCATATCGGTCCACTTTTACGTATAGCCCCCATATAAACGGACCCCAAAATTTGGCTTGCGAGGCCTCTAAGAGAAGCAAATTTCATCCGATCCGGCTGAAATTTGGTACATGGTGTTAGTATATGGTCTCTAACAACCATGCAAAAACTGGTCCACATCGGTCCATAATTATATGTAGCCCCCATATAAACCGATCCCCCGATTTGGCTTGCGAGGCCTCTAAGAGAAGCAAATTTCGTCCGATCCGGCTGAAATTTGGTACATGATGTAAGTATATGATCTCTAACAACCATGCAAAAATTGGTCCACATCGGTCCATAATTATATATAGCCCCCATATAAACCGATCCCCCAATTTGGCTTGCGAGGCCGCTAAGAGAAGCAAATTTCATCCGATCCAGCTGAAATTTTGTACGTGATGTTAGTATATGGTCTATAACAACCATGCAAAAATTGGTCCACATCGGTTTATAATTATATATAGCCCCCATATAAACCGATCACCAGATTTGACCTCCGGAACCTCTTGGAAGATCAAAATTCATCTGATTCAGTTGAAATTTGGTACGTGGTGTTAATATATGGCCTCAAACTCCCATGCAAACATTGGTCGATATCGGTCCATAATTATATATAGGCCCCATATAAACCGATCCCCAGATTTGACCTCCAGAGCCCCTTGGAAGAGCAAAATTCTTGCCATTCGGTTGAAATTTGGTACGTGATGTTAGTATATGGTATCCAACAACCATGCAGGAATTGGTTCCTATCAGTCCATAATTATATATAGCTCCCATATAAACCGATCCCCAGATTTGACCTCCGGTGCCTTTTGGAGAAGCAAAATTCATCCGATCTGGTTGAAATTTGGTACGTGGTGGTAGTATATGATATTTAACAACCATGCCAAAAGTGGTCCATATCAGTCCATAATCGTACATAGCCCCATATAAACCGATCCCGAGATTTGGTTTTGGAACCTCTTGGAGGAGCAAATTTCATCCGAGTGAGTTGAAATTTGGTACATTGTGCTAGTATATGGTCGTTAACAACCATGCCTAACTAGGTCCATATCGGTCTATAGTTATATATGGCCCTCAGATAAATCGATCCCCACTCACACAAAGATTGGTCCATATCAAGTTCATAATTGTATATAGCCCCCATATAAGCGACCCCCATATTTCAATTCTGGCTCTCTACGTACAAAAAGTCCATATCGATTCGTAATTATTTGTAGACTTAACTATACATAAATTTTTTTGTCTAATATATACCATGTATGGACTAAATCACAGTCTTTCGTAGAAGTTTCTACGCAATCCATGGTGGTGGGTACATAAGATTCGGCCTGGCCGAACTTGCGGCCGTATGTACTTGTTTTTAGTTCACGTCATTAAAGTTAGCAAAAAAAATATTCAAATAAGGAACATTTACTCATATTGTGCAAAATTTAACTAAAATCATATAAGCTTCATGAACTAAAATAAAGTTCAGTTGGCATTACAGCCCCTTTTTTTCTGCACTGACAAAAAATATTGTCGTGAGGCCAAAGATTTAATGTCCTTAAAATACGAATGCAAAGTTTGCTTAGTATAGAAGACGCATTTCTCTAATATAAGGTTTTTTCCTTGTCCAAAAGTCGATAAACTTTTCAAGGAAGTCGTATTGTCCTTATAATTAAGTGATTTCACTTAAAAATGGGTATCATAATATGAAAATTTTTCTTTGTTGGGGTAAGGTCAACTTGACTTTAATACTTCAGAAAAAATCTTTAAAATTAATGAAATTGTCTTTAAAATTGTTGTCTTTTTGCATCTTGACTACAAAGCAAAAAATCGTTCAAATAAGATACGTTTTTCAACACTTTATTTTAAAGACGTTTTTTACTTGAAACATAGCATAAATTCTACCGAAAGTCGAGTATGAATGTGGGAAATAAAGTTGTCGTTAACTCGGTTTTAAGGGGCTTTGATGGCATATGAAGAACAAAAGCTGAAAAAACGAAAAAATAAAATTTGCTTCCTAGAAGCAAGTACACAAAACCCAAATTTAAAAGAGAATTGTGTCTTAAAAGTATCCTTACTTGTATTCTCCGCTTCTTTGGCTCGGAATCAATACCAAAATTGTTAAAGTAAAGACAAAATCTTTGGAACCGCGCATGCTTTTTATTCGCAAATTCCATCCAAATACTGAAAAAATTTACATTTTTATGTGAAAAACTTGTTTTGCTCATATCTCCTAAACTATGCGTCCTAGAGCGAAAAGGAGCTAAATTCATGACCACCCCCAAAAAATCGAAAATTCCATCCACATCATAAAAAATTTGAAATTTTTATATGAAAAACTTGTTTTGCTCATATCTCCTAAACTATGCGTCCTAGAGCGAAAATGAGCTTAATTCATTACCACCCCCAAAAAATCGAAAATTCCATTCAAATCCCGAAAAATTTAAATTTTTATATGAAAAACTTGTTTTGCTCATATCTCCTAAACTATGCGTCCTAGAGCCGAAAGGAGCTTAATTCATGACCACCCCCAAAAAATTGACAATTCCATCCAAATCCTGAAAAAATCAAATTTTTATATGAAAAACGTGTTTTGCTCATATCTCGTAAACTATGTGTCATAGAGCGAAAGGGAGCTTAATTCGTGACCTTCCCCAAAAAATTGATAATTCCATCCAAATCCTGAAAAAATGGAAAATTTTATATGAAAAACTTGTTTTGTTCATATCTCCTGAACTATGCGCCCTAGAGCGGTCTGTTAACACATTTTGGTGATCAAAGTCTAGGTCGCAGTTTTAGTCCAATCGACTTCAAATTTGGAACAAGTTTTTTTTGTTTTTTTTTTTTTTGTTTTGCAGAATAGAACCCTATTGATTTTGGAAGAAATCGGTACTCATTTAGATATAGCTCCCATATATATCTTTCACTTGATTTTCCGTAATATGACCACAGAGGTCAAAGTTGTTATTCGAATAAGGTGAAATTGTGCACAGGGAGTAGAATTAAGATTGTAGCTATGCCTGGTAAATTTAGTTTAAATCGGTTCAGATTTCGATATAGCTTCCATATATATGGTTTTCCGATTTGGGCAAAAATGGCCAAAATATCCACATTTTCCTTATAAAATCGCCACTGCTAAGTCGAAAACTTGTAAAATTGACTCCTATTTTCATATGCTTCTAATACATATCTATCGACCGATTAATCATAATTACACGTTTGCGAACTCTTTGACCCTAATTTGATTCAAATTTAAATGTTTCCTATATTTTCTTTTTTTTTAATATGTAAATTTTACCCATAATGCGCCCATATTGAAGTTGGTACAGACATTTTTAACTCCAACTTTTTTTCTTCCAACTATAATTTTCATGAATTTGTCAAAAAAAACATTTACTTATTTTTGTGAAATTCGAGTGACATCTGCATTTGTAATACAGTTTAGTTAAAATTTTGGAAAATTAAGCAAAATTATCCGTCCTGGTTGGTTCACAGTTTTTTGGGTATAGTACCCAAAATCCAAATTTAAAAGAGAATTGTGTCTTAAATGTTTCTTTCTTCAATTCTTCGCTTCCTTGGCTCCAAATCAATAACGAAATCATTCGTGTAAAAACAAGATCTTTGGAACCGAGCATGCTTTTTTCTACATAATTTAAAAAGAATAGGTATCCCTATTTAATATATTACATCAAAAAATGTTACCACATCTTTGTTTAAGTTTTTTTTTCAAATTTAATCTCTTATTTTAAAGTGATTTACCGGTTTGTAGATAATTTATCCCCATTGCGTTAACATTCTCCGATTTCATTTTGCCTATTTGCCATTGAATCTGATAATAATTGTAGTGTCTTTTATTCAATTTATTTCTTCCTTTTACATATGCCGGCGCCGCCAACACCACATATTACAGCCTTAACGTAAACAATTTATCATCAACAGAAAATCTACACATGCAAAAGCGTGTGTATGTGTGTGTGAATATGGTGTAAAGCCCCGATTGAATGTGTTTGTATATTTGTGAGTTCATTTAATCGGCGACTAATCAGTGTTTTGTCTAAAAACAAATCCCTAGACGAAGTGAGAGAAAAAAAAACAAGAATGAATGAATGTGTGCATATATATATATGTGTGTGTGTGTGTGTGTGTGTGTGACTAAAGCCAACGGAAACGGGTATGAGTTATACAAAGTCATTGGTGGTGGTGGTGACAAGGACAACATACAGATAAACGGATAAGTACACTGACAGTTCCAAAACAAAAAAAAAAACTAAAGAACTACACACACACGCACAAACTCACACACATTGTCACATTCTTATTGTGTTGATGGACAGGCTGATAGCATTGAAAATGCTTAGAAAGGACAAATGCCGGCTGCTAGACCGACTGACTGACTGCTTGGCTAAAAGACTGAAAGACTGGTATAAACAACGCCAGTTAACAAAACAATAAAGACATCAAACAGATTATGGGAAATTAATTGTTTTAATCTTTATAATCTTTTTATGATTGCATTTGTTCATTCATTTATTCTTTCATGTATTGCGTGTCTACTTCCCATAGACCATGTTATTTGTATGGAGTATTAATAATGCATGCATATGGGTGTCTGCGGCAGACCCATGCATATTGATTACATTTACATAAATGTATGTTTCAATAATTAAATAGGCTTAAGTGAAATTTCTGTGATTCCAAGAAATTATGGGACTGATGATAAATAGACTGTTGACGCTTCACATGTCATTAACGTGTCATAGGCTATTTGAGGGTGAATATGATTATTATATACATACATACGAGTATATTACAAAGTAATATAAATGATTTGAAAGAAATCCTTTTAAATGTTGTCATTGTTGTAATTTATGATATAGTAATTATTTTCTATACATATATATATAATAATTAGCATTGGTTTATTGTCTTCACATTTCCATTGAAAGCTAATGAATATTTTTGCATAAGGATCAATAAAGAATTTAAAAGAAAATTTAAAGAAATTAAATTGTTTTGTTAAATCCAGGGCCGAAAATGGATATAAATTATCGTATTTATTTATGTGTGCCAAAAAGAGCCTTATTTCATATTTGATGCCAATTGAACTCTATATTTATATTTACCCTGCGCCACACTGTGGAACAGGGTATTATAAGTTAGTGCATATGTTTGCAACACCCAGAAGGAGACGCGATAGACACATGGTGTCTTTGGCAAAAATGCTCAAGGTGGGCCCTTGAGTCGATATAGCGAAGTCCGTCTGTCCGTGAACAAAGTTTTGTAATCAAAGTCTAGGTCGCAGTTTTAGTCCAATCGACTTCAAATTTGGCACAAGTATGTGTTTTGGCTCAGAATAGATCCTTATTGATTTTGGAAGAAATCGGTTCAGATTTAGATATAGACTTATAACCGATATGGACTTATATGGCCCCAGAAGCCAGAGTTTTACCCTAATTTGCTTAAAATTTTGCACAAGAAGAACAATTAGTACTGTAGTCAAGTGTGCCAAATTTTATTGAAATCGGTTCAGATTTAGATATAGCTCCCATATATATCTATCGCCCGATATGGACTAATACGGTCCCAGAATCCAGAGTTTTACCCCAATTTGGTTGAAATTTTGCACTAGGAGTACAATTAGTAGTATAGTCAAGTGTGCCAAATTTTATTGAAATTGGTTCAGAGTTAGATATAGCTCCCATATATATCGTTCGCCCGATTTACACTCATATGACCACAGTGGCCAATCTTTTATCCCGATTTAATTGAAATTTAGCACAGGGAGTAGAATTAGCATTGTAGCTATGCGCGCCGAATTTGGTTGAAATCGATTCAGATTTAGATATAGCTCCCATATATAGCTTTCGGCCGATTTACACATATATGACCACAGAAGCCAATTTTTTTGCTCCGATTTAGTTGAAATTTTGCACAGGAAGCAGAATTAGCATTGTAGCTATGTACGCCAAATTTGGTTGAAATCGGTTCAGATTTAGATATATCTCCCATATATAGCTTTCGCCCGATTTACACTCATATGACCACAGTGACCAATCTTTTACCCCGATTTAATTGAAATTTAGCACAGGGAGTAGAATTAGCATTGTAGCTATGCGTGCCGAATTTGGTTGAAATCGATTCAGATTTAGATATAGCTCCCATATATATCGTTCGCCCGATTTACACTCATATGACCACAGTGGCCAATCTTTTACCCCGATTTAATTGAAATTTTGCACAGGGAGTAGAATTAGCATTGTTGCTATGCGTGCCAAATTTGGTTGAAATCGATGCAGATTTAGATATAGCTCCCAAATATATGTTTTTCCGATTTCGACAAAAATGGTCAAAATACCAACATTTTCCTTGTAAAATCGCCACTGCATAGTCGAGAAGTTGTAAAAATGACTCTAATTTTCCTAGACTTCTAATACATATATATCGAGCGATAAATCATAAATAAAGTTTTGCGAAGATTCCTTAATATTGCTTCAGATTTAAATGTTTCCCATATTTTTTTTACTAACATTGTGTTCCACCCTAGTGCATTAGCCGGCTTATATTTTGAGACTATAGATTTTGTAGAAGTCTATAAAATTCTGTCCAGATCGAGCGATATTTAAATGTATGTATTTGGGACAAACCTTTATATATAGCCCTCAACACATTTGACGGATGTGATATGGTATCGAAAATTTAGATCTAGTGCAGGGTATAATATAGTCGGCCCCGTTCGACTTTAGACTTTCCTTACTTGTTAAAATTTAAGGCAATGTCGGTTCTATGTTTAATAAATAAAACAAGTATATACGGCAGTAAGTTCGGCCAGGCGGAATCTTATGTACCCTCCACCATGGATTGCGTAGAAACTTCTACGAAAGACTGCCATCCACAATCGAATTACTTGGGTTGTGGTAATACTTAAACATGGTTGTTAACGGCCATATACTAGCACAATGTACCAAATTTCAACTGACTCGGATGAGTCAGTTAAAACCAAATCACAGGATCGGTTTATATGGGGAATATATATAATTATGGACTGATTTGGACCAATACCTGCATGGTTGTTAGAGACCATATACGAGTACTAACACCACGTACTAAATTTCAAACAGATCGGGTGAATTTTGCTTCTCCAAAGAGCACCGAAGTTCAAATCTGAGGATAGGTTTATGTGGGGGCTATATATAACTATAGACCAATTTCGACCAATTTTTAGATGGGTCTTTGAGGCCATATATTAACACCACGAACCAAATTACAACCGAATCGGATGAATTTTGTTCTTTCACGAGGCTCAAATCAAAGTTCCAATCTGGGGATCGGTTTATATGGGGGCTATATATAATTATGGCCCGTTGTGGACAAATTTTTGCATGGTTGTTAGAGACAATATCCTAACACCATGTACCAAATTTCAGTCGGATCGGATGAAATTTGCTTCTCTTAGAGGCTCCGCAAGCCAAATCTGGGGATCGGTTTATATGGGGGCTATATATAATTATGAACCAATGTGGACCAATTTTTGCATGGTTATTTGAGACCATGCATCAACACCATGTACCAAATTTCAGCCGGATCGGATGAAATTTGCTTCTCTTAGAGGCTCCGTAAGCCAAATCTGGGGATCGGTTGATATGGGGGTTATATATAATTATGGACCGATATGGACCAATTTGTGCATGGTTGTTAGAGACCACATACCTATACCATGTACCAAATTTCAGCCGGATCGGATGAAATTCGCTTCTCTTAGAGGCACCGCAAGCCAAATCAGGGGATCGGTTTATATGGGGGCTATATATAATTATAGACCGATGTGGACCACTTTTTGCATGTTTGTTAAAGACCATATACTAGCACTATGTACCAAATTTCAGCCGGATCGGATAAAATATGCTTCTCTTAGAGGCTTCGCAAGCCAAATCTGAGGGTCCGTTCATATGGGGGCTATACGTAAAAGTGGCCCATTTGCAATACCATCCGACCTACATCAATAACAACTACTTGTGCAAAGTTTCAAGTCGAAAGTTTGTTTCGTTCGGAAGTTAGCGTGATTTCAACAGACGTACGGACGGGTGGACGGACATGCTCAGATCGACTCAGAATTTCACCACCACTCAATATTTTTATAAAATTCTTTTCGCTGCAAAAAAGTTAAAAAATTAAATGGTCACGAAAAAATATTCATGGTCTTTATGGTCATATAATGGTTCCATTTAGACTAGAGGTCTGCACGTGACACGAAATTGTCGTGGCTCACGAAAATTTTCGTGATTCGTGCGTGAGTCGCGCTCATGACAACAGCGTGAGTGTGCGTGATTAACAAACCAACATGTCGTGCGTGAGCATGAATCACGAAAATAATATCTTAGTGAGTGTGCGTGAGTAACGAATTACACTCACGAAAATATTCCTGCTCACCAACATAAATCGCTTAAGAGTTAAATTCAATTACAATTTTAGTGACACCTGGGATGTTAAGAGTTTAATAACATTCTCGACGTTAATAATACTCATGTTTTCAGACACTTCGGTAAGATAAATTAATCATAAAATTATTCGTGAGTCACGATATTTTTCGTGAGTAACGACGTTTTCGTGCGTGAGTACAAATTGTCTTTTCGTGAATGTGCGTGAGTCCTAACCAAAAATATCGTGCGTGAGTATTGTTTTTCAGTCGTGAGTGTGCGTGAGCGTGAGTAAACTATTACTCACGTGCACACATCTATTCTAGACATGTCTATACCTAACCTATAAAAATACTTTTTTCTCTGCAAAAAAGTAAAACAATTGAATGGTCAGGTACATGATTTTCCCGACCATGTAATGGTCCCAAATTCTATCATTTAAATAATAGAACATATTTGCGGCATTTGAGAACCATTTAAATACTTATTGCCAACATAGATTTTTCTCCGCTCGAAAGTTATTTTTACAAAGACAAAATACATGGTTTTCGCGACAATTACATACTCTATATAAGCATTAAATGTATGCGGCAACCATGTCCAAACATGTTTTTTTTTTCTGTGCGTGAACAGAGGAAAATTATATTTGTCAAATTAAATTTCTATACATGTTATAATAAAATAGGATAATAATAAAATTCAAGTTCCATTTGCCGTACATAAAATTATCCGTAATACAATGTGGTCATAGTGCACACAGAGGTTCAAAAATGCAATCCAGTTTCGAACAAACACCAAAAGGTTTTTCAGCGGTGATTAATCCCCTCTCAGCAACGCTGATGACATTTCTGAGTGTTTCAAAGCTTCTACACGTACAAAAATAATTCTTTCCTCCCAAATGAAATTTTATAAAAACATATATCGTTTCCCATTTGCTTTTCGTTGTAACAAAGTTTGTTTGGGAGAAGAGTCTATATTTTTTGTGATAAACGCAGATTTTTTATAGGACGTAAAAACAATTTCATACAGATTAACCAAAAAAAAAATTTTGGCTACTGGCGTCTTCCCTCACATCTATGTCATGTCCACGAGGTGTTTTAGTTCTTTGCACTTTTTTCTATAATAAAAACAATGTAGAAGAAATTATTCGATTTAATACTTTTTTTTTTAAATTTTACCTTTCGCTTGGACGGGGAATCGAACCGCGGACAATAGAGTTTGTAAGCCAACACGTTATCCACTGGGTTAGGTAGCTGTTATTGTCATCAACAGACAATTATCGATATAGCCATCAACACACAAGCAACGTAAACAGTCAAGCAGCTTTATTTATAAAACGTAGTTTTTGGCGCCCACGAGCCGATGTAAAGAATGTTTATTTGACAGAAACATACCTTTAGTTTGCCAACGTGGAGCAATGGTTATCATCCCCGCATTGCATACAAAGGGTTGTGGGTTCAATCCCTGCTTCGACCGATCATCAAATGTTCAGTTTTTTTGTTTTTTACATATATTCCAAAAATGTTCCGAAAAGAAGTTCGACATTACATACATATTATTATACCCTTCACCACTACTGTGGTACAGGGTATAATAAGTTTGTGCATTTGTTTGTAACGCCAAGAATGAAAAGTCTCAGACCCATCGTTTAGTATACCGATCGCCTTAGAATTAAATTCTGAGTCGATTTAGCGATGTCCGTCTGTCTGTCAGTCTGTCAGTCAGTCTGTCTGTCTGTCTGTCTGTCTGTCTGTATATGTAATTTTGTGTGTAAAGTACATCTCGCAGTTTCTGTCCGATCGTCCTCAAATTTGGCACAGAGTTTTACTTTGGCTCAAAGACAATTTGAAAAAAAATCGGTTCAGATTTAGATATAGCTGCTATATATATTTATCACCGATCTGATCATAATTGACTTATTTATCAACGTATTTTCTTAAAATTTCGTACAGCAAAATGGTTTACGGTTCTCTTAAAATGTGCAAAATATCAGCCAAATCGGTTTAGATTTAGATATAGCTCCCATATATATCTTTCGTCCGATTTGCCCTTATATGGCCACAAAAGCCAGAGTTTTGCCTTGATTTGCTTAAAATTTTGCACAAGGAGTATGTTTAACAGTATCGTTAATTGTGCCAAATTTAGTTGAAATCGGTTCAGATTTAGATATAGCTCCCATCGTCCGATTTGGACTTATATGGCCTCAAAAGCCAGAGTTTTGTCTTAATTTGCTTCAAATTTTTTACAAGGAATATGTTTAACAGTATCGTTAATTGTGCCAAATTTAGTTGAAATCGGTTCAGATTTAGATATAGCCCTCATATATATTTCGCCCGATATGGACTTATATGGCCCCAGAAGCCAGAGTTTTAACCTAATTTGCTTGAAATGTTGCACTAGGAATACAATTAGTAGTGTAGTCAAGTGTGGTAAATTTTGTTGAAATCCCTCCCATATATATCTTTCGCCCGATTTGGACTAATATGACCACAGATCCAAAAGTTTTACTCTGATTTACATGAAATTTTGCAGAGAGAGTAGAATTAACATTCTAAATACGCTTGCTATATTTTGTTTAAATCGGTTCAGATTTAGATATAGCTCCCGAATACATCTTTCGACCGATGTATATACCCACAGATATTTTTCGCCCGATTTTCCGTCATAGGACCACAGAGGTCAAAGTTGTAATCCGATTTACGTGAAATTTTGCACAGGGAGTAGAATTAACATAGTAACTATGCATGCGATTGAAATCGGTTTAGATTTCGATATAGCTTCCATATATATA
Organism: Haematobia irritans; assembly: GCF_050003625.1. Classification (NCBI taxonomy): domain Eukaryota; kingdom Metazoa; phylum Arthropoda; class Insecta; order Diptera; family Muscidae; genus Haematobia; species Haematobia irritans. Next base: position 146,711,344 of record NC_134399.1, read on the forward strand.
TGTTTTTCCGATTTAGGTAAAAATAGCTGACCCACAAATCATAAATACGCTTTTGCGAAGTTGCCTAAAAATTGGTTCAGATTTAAATGTTTCCCATATTTTATAGTAACATTGCGCTTCTCTAGAACTAAAATTTAAACCGGCTGATGTCCTGATTTAAATTTTAGTTCTAGAGATTTTGTAGAAGTACAACAAATTGTCTCCAAATCGGTTAAGATATAAATATTTGTATATGGTAACACAAATTTTGGTCTACAAAGTGGTGAAGGGTATAATATAGTCGGGCCCCGCCCGACTTTAGACTTTACTTACATGTTTTTGCTATGAATTTTAAAATGTGTCTTATTAAAGACTTAAAGTCAGAAAAGAAGACTGCTCGATATAAACGAAATGGACTGTGTTATTTTTTTCATTAAAAAAATGTTGCAATTTTTTTTCGTAGTTAGAAGAAAACAACTAACCCTAATAAACCAGGGTTTAGGGTGATTTGTTAAGAGCTTGATAACTTTTTTTTTTAAAAAAACGCATAAAATTTGCAAAATCTCATCGGTTCTTTATTTGAAACGTTAGATTGGTCCATGACATTTACTTTTTGAAGATAATTTCATTTAAATGTTGACCGCGGCTGCGTCTTAGGTGGTCCATTCGGAAAGTCCAATTTTGGGCAACTTTTTCGAGCATTTCGGCCGGAATAGCCCGAATTTCTTCGGAAATGTTGTCTTCCAAAGCTGGAATAGTTGCTGGCTTATTTCTGTAGATGTAAGACTTGACGTAGCCCCACAAAAAATAGTCTAAAGGCGTCAAATCGCATGATCTTGGTGGCCAACTTACCGGTCCATTTCTTGAGATGAATTGTTCTCCGAAGTTTTCCCTCAAAATGGCCATAGAATCGCGAGCTGTGTGGCATGTAGCGCCATCTTGTTGAAACCACATGTCAACCAAGTTCAGTTCTTCCATTTTTGGCAACAAAAAGTTTGTTAGCATCGAACGATAGCGATCGCCATTCACCGTAACGTTGCGTCCAACAGCATCTTTGAAAAAATACGGTCCAATGATTCCACCAGCGTACAAACCACACCAAACAGTGCATTTTTCGGGATGCATGGGCAGTTCTTGAACGGCTTCTGGTTGCTCTTCACTCCAAATGCGGCAATTTTGCTTATTTACGTAGCCATTCAACCAGAAATGAGCCTCATCGCTGAACAAAATTTGTCGATAAAAAAGCGGATTTTCTGCCAACTTTTCTAGGGCCCATTCACTGAAAATTCGACGTTGTGGCAGATCGTTCGGCTATTCATGATGAAATGTCAAAGCATACTGAGCATCTTTCTCTTTGACACCATGTCTGAAATCCCACGTGATCTGTCAAATACTAATGCATGAAAATCCTAACCTCAAAAGAATCACCCTTTAGTTATTTCAACCGTATGGGTTGAAATTTGCTCCTTCAAAAGGTATCGCAAGACAAATCTAAGGGTCGCTTTATATGGGGGCTATACATAAAAGTGGACCGATATGGCCCGTTTGCAATACCATTCGATTTACATCAATAACAACTACTTGTGCCAAATTTCAAGTCGATAGCTTTTTATCGGAAGTTAGCGTGATTTCAGCAGACGGACGGAAATCCCTAGAAGAATTTAAAAAAATTTTTTTTGCTACTTAGCAGTAGCCGTTGCAGAAGAATATGTGATAGATAATGTCAATATAGTGGCGAATATGAGATAGATAATGTCAATATAGTGGCGAATTGTGGGATGATATTTGGCCAAATCGGGTCATATATTGGCAAATCGAACCACTTTTGTCCAAATTGGGTATAATTACAATATGGAGAAATATCCCTGAGATTGTGTGTTAAATACGGTTCAAGAAATGTCTGAACTAGTTGCGGTCCTAACCTGCTGAGAAATGCCAAAATTATTATTATTTTTTGAACAACTCTTTAAACCCGTGTTTTCCACATTAGAATTGTAATTGGCCGTGGTTATATGAACATACAACATTTTTCGCTTTCTTATTAAATTTTAATTTGTTTTTTGAAGCTGTATAAAATGAAAATAAATCTTCATTTTAGTTCCGTTTTCGTTGGTAAGCCATAAATAAAATAATCTCTACGAAAAAGAAAGAAAACTATTTATTTCGGTTTTAATAAATTCTATCGTTAAGTACAAGTAGACCGACCATTAATGTATGCGCACATCCTTGGTAGCATTCATACGGGTACGAAAACACAAACAAAAGTTACACTAGACTACCTCATAGTGTATAGAAGTGTATGCAATGTAAAAAATAAAACTATTGAATTGCTGCTACCCAGCATTCAAAGATGAAAAAGTTACGAAATGCACCCAGAGAAGGAATATGATCACCTCAACCATGTTTCGAGAGCAAAATGTTATTTTTGGTCGGAGAACATGTAACATGTTTGCGGCAACCATGTTATTTTCTTAAAAAGCATATGCCTGACTTCGGCAACCATGTATATGTTTGCCGAGAAAACAACATTTTTGCGACAAAAATGTTCCATGGTCACCGTCCAAAAATAACATTTTGCTCTCGAAACATGGTTGAGGTGATCATATTCCTTCTCTGCGTGTGTGAAGATGATGACAAAACTTTTATAAATCTGGAAATTGGAAGCTGTGCGTAACTTCAAATCCATTGAAGTAAAATGTTGCAATTTATAACAATATAAGTTCATATTTGTCGACTTATATGGCACATATAGTTCAATATATAGTTTATATCATTTCTGCCAGTCCGCTAGTTTTATAGTCGATGTTTCGGCTAGTCTGATCAAAGATTATAGAAGAGGAAGATGGGAGATTGGCTACTGAGCACATCAAACCATTTACCACATTAGTTTAATACTCGAACCAATCGCGTATACGACAAGTATAGACATACACGCAAAGAAAAAAAACGTTTGGAAAACGTGTACCGAAAACGTTTTTCTTTTGTTAGAGTTTTTTGAATTGCTTCGAAAATTTTAAACTTTTATCACCAAAAAAATTCGTTTGTTACAAAATTTTTATTTTTTCAATAAAAAAAGTTATTTTTGAAATAACAACATAGTCCATTTCGTTTATATCAAACACTGTTCTTTTCTGACTTTAGGTCTTTAATAAGACCAATTTTACAGTTCAAAATTTAATATAGTACAATGTAATGTTGAACATTTTTTCGGAATCTTCCGAATATATCTGGAATATATGTAAAAAAAAAAACAAAAGCAAAAAAAAAACTTTGGCCGAAGCAGGGATCGAACCCACGACCCTTGGCATGAGAGTCGGACGTAGCTACCACTGCTCCACGGTGCCAAACTAAATGTTTGTTTCTGTTAAATAAACTTTGTTTATTCGGTTCGTGGGCGCCGCAAGCTATGCTATATAAATATAACTTATATGGATATTTATCTATTGATGACCATAACAGGTACATAGCTCAGTGGTTAGTGTGTTGGCTTACAATGTGCATGGTCCGCGGTTCGATTCTCCGTCCAGGCGAAAGGTAAAAAAAATTTTAAAAATTTATAAAATTGTATAATTTCTACTACATTGTTTGTATTACAGGAAAAGGTGTTAAGAACTAAAAATCCTCGTGGATGTGAGAAAGATGTGAGGGACAATGCAATTAGCAAGAAAATAATGTTTTTTTTTGAGCTAGTCTTTATGAAATTGTTTTTACATCCTGGAAAAGAATAAACGTTTATCACAAAAAGTATATACTTTTCTTCCAAATACACTTCCTTACAGCGAAAAGCAAATGAGAAACGAACTTTGTTTGTCTAAAATTTCGTTTGGGAGGAAATAATTATTTTTTTGCGTGTAGCATTAAAATGCAAATAAAAAGAAATTGAGAGCACGAAATAAATTTCCATAAAGGGGAAAATGTAATTTTTTTGTTGTTGCCTAAAATTTAACATTGTTTCATTAAGAAATTTACATTTTTCATTTAAAAATAAAAACTAAAAACAAATAAAAGATTACAAACATGTATTAAACTAATCTGGTAAATGCAACATTTGGTATGACGCTATCCAATCTCCCATCTTCCTCAAATCTATAATCTTTGAGTCTGATATCCCTGACAAATCATTATTTTGACGAATTTATTGTTTGCCAGTATGGAAAAGGTTTGAAAAATTTTTTTGTACCTGAAATAGGTTACCTCCCCACTACGACGTTTTTATGTTATTTATAAGCCGATATATCATATAACTCACCCTCCTCTTATTTCTACATCAATTTAATTTTTCCATGGGTTTCTGGAGATTGACACTTGACACCTGACACTCAGTCCTCGCATTATTACAAAAGCTGAATGGAAATTAGATCTAGTGCCCATAGCTTGGAAAATAATTTAGTTCTTCTTGTCGATTTTTATAGAGTTGTTTCCCAGAGGGCACGTTATTACACTACAAAAAAAGCATGGCCGGTTTCAAATATTTTGTCCTTGCACTAATGATTTTGAATTGATTCCGAGCCAAAGAAACGGAGAATTGAATTTAAAGGAGAATTATTTCTTATATGTATCCTATAACAAATAATTCTCCTTTAAATTTGAGTTTTGCGTACGTGATTCTAGGAAACAAGTTAAAATTTATTAGTTTTAATACCCTCCACCATAGGATGGGGGGTATATTAACTTTGTCAATCCGTTTGTAACACATCGAAATATTGCTCTAAGACCCCATAAAGTATATATATTCTGGGTCGTGGCGAAATTCTGAGTGGATCTAAGCATGTCCGTCCGTCCGTCCGTCTGTTGAAATCACGCTAACTTCCGAACGAAACAAGCTATTGACTTGAAACTTGGCACAAGTAGTTGCTATTGATGTAGGGCGGATGGTATTGCAAATGGGCCATATTGGTCCACTTTAACGTATAACCCCCCTATATAAACCGATCCCCAGATTTAGTTTCCGGAGCCTCTAAGGAAGCAAATTTCATCCGATCCGGCTGAAATTTGGTACATGGCGTTAGTATATGGTCTCTAATAACCGTGCAAAAATTGGCCCAAATCGGTCAATAATTCTATATAGTCCCCATATAAATCGATCCCCAGATTTGGCTCGCGGAGCCTCTAAGAGAAGCAAATTTCATCCGATCCGGCTGAAATTTGGTACATGGTGGTTTTATATGGTCTCTCATAACCACGCAAAAATTGGTCTAAATCGGTCAATAATTATATATAGCCCCCATATAAACCGATCCCCAGATTTTGCTTGCGGAGCCTTTAAGTCTTACAGTCTAAGAGAAGCAAATTTTATCCGATCCGGCTGAAATTTGGTACATGGCATTAGTATATGGTCTCTAACAACCGTGCAAAAATTGGTCCAAATCGGTCAATAATTCTATATAGTCCCCATATAAATCAATCCTCAGATTTGGCTCGCGGAGCCTCTAAGAGAAGCAAATTTTATTTGGTACATGGTGCTAGTATATGGTCTCTAACAAACATACAAAAATTGGTTCACATCCATAATTATATATAGCTCTCATATAAACCGGTCCCCAGATTTGACCTCCGGAACCCCTTGGAAGAACAAAATTCACCCGATCCGGTTGAAATTTGGTACGTGGTGTTAGGTTAGGTGGCAGCCCGATGTATCGGGCTCACTTAGACTATTCAGTCCATTGTGATACCACATTGGTGAACTTCTCTCTTATCACTGAGTGCCCTCCTTTTTGTAGCCGAGTCCGAACGGCGTTCCACATTGCAGTGAAACCACTTAGAGAAGTTTTGAGACCCTCAGAAATGTCACCAGCATTACTGAGGTGGGATAATCCACCGCTGAAAAACTTTTTGGTGTTCAGTCGAAGCAGGAATCGAACCCACGATGTTGTGTATGCAAGGCGGGCATGCTAACCATTGCACCACGGTGGCTCCCGTGGTGCTATGGTGGTGTTAGTATATGGTCTCTAACAACCATCCAAAAATTGGTCCACACCGGTCTTAATTATATATAACCCCATTTAAACCGATCCCCAGATTTGACCTCCGGAGCTATTGGAGGAGCAAAATTCATCCGACCCGGTTGAAATTTGGTACGTGGTGAAATTTGGTATATTGCGCTAGTATATGGCCGCTAACAACCATGCCAAAATTGGTCCATATCGGTCTATAGTTATATATAGCCGATCCCCAAAAATAATCTATCAAAATTTTATTTCTATAGAAAATTTTGTTAAAATTTTATTGCTATAGAAAATTTTTGTCAAAATTTTATTTCTATAGAAATTTTTGGACTTAGTTACAATTGAGAAGACGGTGGTAAGAAGTTTTAAGATACCTTGCCATCGGCAAGTGTTACCGCAACCCAAGTAATTCGATTGTGGATGACAGTCTTTAGTACAAGTTACTATGCAATCCATGGTGGAGGGTACATAAGATTCGGCCTGGCCGAACTTACGGCCGTATATACTTGTTTCAGATTTTTTCTTTATGTGCAATCAAAATCCTTTAAGGCGTGTTAAATTTTAAAATTCCAACTCGACCTCAAGTAAATATTGTGCTATGTTTTAAGTAAACAGCGTCCTTAAAATAATGTATATCCTATTGTTAAATGCGTTTTTGCTTTTTTGTAGAATTTTTCGAATTTATAGAAGTCAAGTAATCCTTAGCCCAATAAGCTTTTTTTTCATGTAAATGTACCTATTCTTAAGTCGAATAACCTAACTATAAGAATTGAGGCGGCTGCACCCCCTACATTCCTAGGTAGTGGTTGTCTATCCATAAGATGATAGTTTGGATTATTACTACGATACCAATCCAGGGGATACTGCTTTGACAACTTATAATTGTGTCTACGCACTGGGAGGATCTTGGTCTCCTCATAAAAGCTATGCACCGGTAGACTTCGTAGACACCTGTTCCAAGGACAGAGTTCTGGCAAGTCTGTATGTTATTCCATTGTGTTCACTTGCCTGAGGTGTCCACACTGGCGTTGCATACTTTACCACTGACCGGTCAATTGCCTTATAGGTGGTGCACGTTGGTGCCGTTGTCCGCAAACCCAAATGCTGCCAGCAAGCGACATGATGAACATGTTTTTACTGTTGAGCTTATCTTGAACTGCAGTGACGGGCAGATGACTTGAAAAGGCTGTCCAATGTGACTTCGAGAATCTTCGGGTAATTTACAATCAGTATTGTTTCGCCATCGGCTCTAATATTCATCTACTGCGTACTTCTGTCTTCCATGTATTGAATAGTATGTGGCGGATATCGTAACATTTCTAGCAGTGAAATAGTTGGTAAGATAAGCAAGGTAGATGTTTTATCGATGTTTTATGGATGTTATCAAAATCGGTCCGGATGCCAAGACTGTTCATCCGTCCGCATAAGATACAATCTCATCGCCGTCAGGAAAAGATTGAAAAGTGCCGGAGATATCATTCCACTTTGGGGAACTCCCTGCTTCACTCTACAAGGTCTTGATTTCCTATCCCTAAATTCCATATACGTATGGCGCCTGCGCAGATAATTTAGAACCCAACGCTTTGTTCCTGCGGGCAGGGACATGTTCTCGATGTCCTTGAATAGTCTGGCATGAATGTCCGTATCGAATGCCTTCGATAGTTGAGGCGCCACGTCCTGTGACACGGCTTGGGCTGATTGAGGTGCTATGCACTTTACGAAATCCATGTTGATGATTGGCAGCAGGAAAATTCTCCACAAGGCTGGGGAGGAGTAGTGCCTCAAGTGTCTTGGCTATTGGCGAGGGAAGGGAAATCGGTCTCTATGATTCGCCCTTGTTCGAGTCCTTGCCTGGCTTCGGTAGTGTAATAACCCTAACCATTTTCCAGACATCGGGTATAATCAGCGATTCCGAGGACAAACTGAGGAGTCTAGCCAAGTACTCACCACTTAGTATTGCCAGATGCCTCAGCGCTCTATCACACTCGACAAACTGTCGTTTGAAAAATCTCGCGCACCTCTTCGCATAAGTCACCGTCACGTCGCCAAAGGTGACTAAAATCTCATAATCTCATGTGGGGGGTTCAAGGGGGCTCTCTCTGTTTACTACAACTTACCTTTCCCTGTCCATAGATTACATTGCTTCCGGTTCTAACAATATGTTACGCTTGTGCTCATCGACTATGTTACTAATCTCTAGATCAAGTTCCCTGATTCTTGGATAAGCAGGATTAGCACGACGGTGTTCATTACGCTCTTCTGCGTATCCCGTCGCCTCAGCTGGGATTTTCGGCCTCACTTGGGCAATTCGACCAGTGGGTATGAAGCGAGCGGCTTACAATAGTTCAGCGAGTACAGTTTACCCAGGTGACAGCCGGTTGAAATGAATGAATTGACGAAGCCATCGATTTTATGGCAGATGGTATACAAATGGGAAGCTCATCATACCGTTCACTGTAGAGTGGTATTGGATATAACCAGTAACTTTACAAAATCCAGACCATTGCAGGCAATGATCTTCAATCTTCATCGTTGAAAAAATGTTTGTTGGTGACACCAATAAAGCGACTAGTGTATCAACAAATTCGTTCCTCTTCACTTAAGAAGTAGTCTGACAAAACATATTTCCAGGAATCCACTTCATGGTCTAGAACCGTGATGTATACTCCACTATTGGGTGGTATGAGGTGCTAGAATGCAACTAGACTATAGTTTGCATAAACTTTACTCCAGACAGTGAACAGCATCATCAGTAGCTGCAATGGCGGCAACAACGATAACAACAGAGACGACAATTCCAGTGCAGACAATGAGCACCAGTAGTCTCAAAAAGTATCCACATTGAGTATTACTTGCCAAATATTTGCCTTGAAACACAATCCCAAAAAGCAAGACAAATAGCTTTAAATCGGAATCAGGGAAGAGAGGGTAAAAAGAAATTAGTCAAGTCTTTAAGAGAAAATAATTTTAAGGCCAAAAAATAATGATGATGACAATGGTGATGATGACGATAATTTCCAACCCTTTTGCCAAAGGCTCTAAATGTCTCAATGGGCGCATGGAATGGTGGTAGTTTCTACTTCTAAGTCAACTTATTACATTCACACAGTTTTCTTCGCAATTTGCCTATCACACCTATTGCCGGCAATATCAAATCCCTGCCCCTTTGCAGTATTTCAGTGTAATCAGTCTCCAAGTTGAGATTATCGTAACGAAGTTTTATTGGCCATGGCCAAAACAGGAGAACCCGAATAGTATTTGTCTATGCCCAAGCAAAATTGTATGAAAGCAGCTACATTGCTCCGGAGAATTATTGGACTGGTCACAAATTATTTTCATTTTTGGTCTAGACTCCTAGACATCGTAGAAGCCAGTTTTAAATGGCAAAACTGTAATCTTCGGAAATGACCTGTTAATTTTGTAAACCGTTCATTAATATAGAGTGGGCTGCTATGGGTCTACCATGCAATCAAGCCCATTTGTAAAATGGCAAAATATTTCTAGATTATTGTTTACCATCCAAGAGGTTGGTTGAATTATTCCAACAGGATACTGAAAGGGGAACAACTAAAATCTTTCTTAATTTTTCAATTAGGATTTGCTTAAGGCAAGGTGTAAGTTAAGGCCAACATTTGTATATTCGGTGAAATTTGTTTTGGGTATGAAATACCACAAAGTTAACTATCGCAATCAAGAATGTTAATTTACTCTCTTTAAACAAAGGCCATCCATGGCTTTATCACTTGAAACTATTTGGGCATAAAATGGAAATTATGTCAAATGATTGCTTTGTTGCCCATAAATTTATTAAGTTCCTGGATTATTAATTAGTCTATACAGGATGATAAATGTTGAAATTTATTAATTAAAATTTTCATTATAATTTCAAATTGCACTTTATTTTATGTACTTTCATGTCAGGCATTGCTAATCAACCGCCGAATTACCTTTTTACACCCTCCAACGCACAACAATTGGTTCATATCGGATCTTTATTATTTATAGACACCCCTATATATACCGAATTGAATCGTTTGTCATCAATACGAATTAATGACAAACAATACAAAGATTGTCGTTAATACTTCATATTAGTTGTTAGAAACAATTTTAAATTTCAAAAGAAAATTTTGCTTGTCTAAACATTCGTACCTGAAAAACAAAATCTGTTCCATCAGAGTATGAACCAAATCAAAATATTGATCTTTGACCCCATAAAGTATATATATTCTGGGTCGTGGTAAAATTCTGATTCGATCTAGGGATGTTCGTCTATCTGTGAATATCACGCTTCATCTCAGAACGAAACAAGTTATTGACTTGGTGTAAGTAGTTCTTATTGATTTTGGTCGGATGGAATGGGTCATATTGGATCATAGGTATATCCCCCTTATAAACCGACCCCAAGATTTGTATTGCGGTGGCTACTGAAATAGTCAATTTCCTCCGATTCGGATTGGTTGGTTATAACAATCATGTAAAAATTGGTTCCTATCACGGTAGCCGCTCGAGTCTAAAATAATCTACCAAAATTTGGAGAAAATTGTATCAATTGGTGTTAAAGCTGAGATCAAAACAACAAAAAATTTATTTTTATGAAAAATTTTGTCCAAATTTTATTTCTATAGAAATTTTTGTAAAAATTTTATTTCTATAGAAAATTTTGTCAAAATTGTATTTCTATAGAAATTGTTGTCAACATTTTATTTCCATAGAACATTTTGTCAAAATTTTATTTCAATAGAAAAAATTGTCAAAATTATATTTCTATAGAAAAATTTGTCAGAATTATATTTCTATGGAAAATTTTGTCTTAATTGTATTTCTATGGAAAATTTTGTCAATAAAATATAGAAAATTTGACAAAAATTTATTTCTACAGAAAATTTTGTTAGAATTGTGTTTCTATAGAAAATATTGTCAAAATTTTATTTCTATAGAAAATTTTGTCAAAATTTTATATCTATAGAAAATTTTGTCAAAATTTAATTTCTATAGAAAATTTTGTCAAAATTTTATTTCTGTAGAAAATTTTGTCAAAATTGTATTTCTATCGAAAATTGTGGTAAAATTTTATTTCTATAGACAATTTTGTTAAAATTTTATTTCTAAAGAAAATTTTGTTAAAATTTTATTTCTATAGAAAATTTTGTCAAAATTTTATTTCCATAGAAATTTTGTAAAAATTTTATTTCTATAGAAAATTTTGTCAAAATTTTATTTCTATAGAAAATTTTGTAAAAATCTATTTCTATCGAAAATTTTGTCAAAATTTTATTTCTAAGAACATTTTGTCAAAATTTTATTTCTATAGAAAATTTTGTCAAAATTTTATTTCTATAGAAAATGTTGGTAAAATTTTATTTCCATAGACAATTTTTTTAAAATTTTATTTCTATAGGAAATTTTGTAAAAATTTTATTTCTATGGAAAATTTTGTCAAAATTTGATTTCTATGGAAAACTTTGTCAAAATTTAGTTTCTGTAGAAAATTTTGGTAAAATTTTATTTCCATAGACAATTTTGTTAAAATTCTATTTCTGTAGGAAATTTTGTAAAAATTTTATTTCTATGGAAAATTTGTCAAAATTTGATTTCTATGGAAAATTTTGTCAAAATTTGATTTCTATTGAAGTTTTTGTCAAAATTTTATTTCTATAGAAAATTTTATCAAAATTTTATTTATTATTATTATTAGTTTATTTAAAATCATAATAAATTATGAAAATAAATACAATAAAATGAAGGTACTAACAACTAAAATTTTCGACCTAAAAATTTTATTTCTATAGAAAATTTTGTCAAAATTTTATTTCTATAGAAAATTTTGTCAAAATTGTATTTCTATAGAAAATTGTGGTAAAATTTTATTTCTATAGACAATTTTGTTAAAATTTTATTTCTATAGGAAATTTTGTAAAAATTTTATTTCTATGAAAAATTTTGTCAAAATTGTATTTCTATAGAAAATTGTGGTAAAATTTTATTTCTATAGAAAATTTTGTCAAAATTTTATTTCTATAGAAAATTTTGTCAAAATTTTATTTCTATAGAAAATTTTGTAAAAAATCTATTTCTATCGAAAATTTTGTCAAAATTTTATTTCTATAAAAAATTTTGTCAAAATTTTATTTCTATAGAAAATTTTGTCAAAATTTTAATTCTATAGAAAATTTTGAAAACATTTTATTTCTATAGACGATTTTGTCAAAATTTTATTTCTATAGAATATTTTGTCAGAATTTTATTTCTATAGAAAATTTTGTCAAAATTTTATTTCTATAGACATTTTGTCAAAATTTTATTTCCATAGAAAATTTTGTCAAAATTTTATTTCTATTGAAAATTTTGTCAAAATTTTATTTCTATAGAAAACGTTTTCAAAATTTTATTTATATAGAAAATTTTGTCAAAATTTGATTTCTATGGAAAATTTTGTCAAAGTTTGACTTTTATTGAAGTTTTTGTCAAAATTTTAATTCTATAGAAAATTTTGTCAAAATTTTATTCATAAAGAAAATTTTGTAAACATTTTATTTCTATAGAAAATGTTGTCAAAATTTTATTTCTATAGAGATTTTTGCTAAATTTTTATTTCTATAGACAATTTTGTTAGAATTGTATTTCTATAGGTAATTTTGTATAAATTGTATTTATATAGAAAATTTTGTCAAAATTTTATTTCTATAGAAAGTTTTGTCAAAATTTTATGTCTATAGAAAGTTTTGTCAAAATTATATTTCTAAAGAAAATTTTGTTAAAATTTTATTTCTATAGAAAATTTTGTCAAAATTTTATTTCCATAGAAATTTTGTAAAAATTTTATTTCTATAGAAAATTTTGTCAAAATTTTATTTCTATAGAAAATTTTGTCAAAATTTTATTTCTATAGGAAATTTTGTCAAAATTTTATTTCTATAGAAAATTTTGTCAAAATTTTATTTCCCTAGAAATTTTGCCAAAATGTGATTTCTATAGAAAATTTTGGTAAAATTTTATTTCTATAGACAATTTTGTTAAAATTTTATTTCTATAGGTAATTTTGTATAACTGTTATTTCTTTAGAAAATTTTGTATAACTGTTATTTTTTTTAAAAATTTTGTCAAAATGTTATTTCTATGAAAATTTTTGTCAAAATTTTATTTCTATAGAAAATTTTGTCAAAATTTTATTTCTATAGAAAATTTTGTCAACATTTTGTTTCTGTAGAAAATTTGGGTAAAATTTTATTTCTATAGACAATTTTGTTAAAATTTTATTTCTATAGGAAATTTTGTAAAAATTTTATTTCTATGGAAAATTTTGTCAAAATTTAATTTCTATAGAAGTTTTTGTCAAAGTTTTATTTCTATCGAAAATTTTGTCAACATTGTATTTCCATAGAAAATGTTGTCAAAATATTATTTCTACATATACAAAATTTAAGTACCTCTTAGTGGGAGAGTGAGATTTTGCAAAATCTATTAAAACATCAAGAATTGAAACAGCAAAAAAATCTACCATCTTTGGTAGAATTCTGCCAACTGTGGCAACCGTGATTGCGGTGCTTCTTTGCTGGGCATATTTTATCCAATCAGGTTAGTTGGTACGTGATTTCAATATATGACCACTAACCACCACGCAAGAAGTGGCCCATATCAGTCCGTAATTATATATATTCATATAGCTCCATACAAACTGATCCCCAGATTTGGATTGCCAAGTCTCTTTGATGCACGCAGAGAAGGAATATGATCACCTCAAACATGTTTCAATATTATTTTTGTATGGTGACCATGTAACATGTTTGTCACTAAGATGTTATTTTCTCGTCAAATATAACCTGCTTGCCGAAATCAGATACATGATTTCCGAGAAAATAACATGGTTGCGAAAACCATGTTACATGTTCACCACCCAAAAATAACATTTTGCTCTTAAAACATGTTTGAGGTGATCATATTCCTTCTCTGGGTGTGGTTAAAGCATTTATTTTATAACTTATATTTGTCCAGCGTCAACTTAAAGTTTATAGCCAATGTGGACCTTTCCTCACCTCAAACATTTTCTTGTGAATAAAGTATCATTGCAAATTAAAACATTATTAATAACATGTTCCTGTATATATTTAACATTCTTCTTCAGACGTTCGTAATATCAACTCAGACGGCTTTGATTCAGTTCCATTTAATTTACACAAATTATTACAAAACCTCACAAGGGAATCTCCAATACCTATCAACGTAATGGGATCAAAATATACGTACATAAAAAAACCACAAACCTATTTGGCCCACCACGAAACAGAAATGAACAACTTCCCAGAATTACAAGATATTAAAAAGAATCGCATAAAGAAATAACAATATTGTACAAATATAAAGTTTCGCTAAAATGTTAAATAACCTATGAAACATTTGCGAGATTAAAATACAAGATTATATATATGTACATAGAAATAAGAGATGAATATCAAGACGATATAGTTGTGTCCAACTGTTTTTATATTTTTCCAATATTCCGATAAAAAGGTATCATTCTGAAAAAGATCGATCGAGTTAGAATCACCTCAGAACCGATCTAAGCCTTGGTGTTCTTCCATTGCTCAATTGATCAGCCATCTACATTTATGAAAATTTAGTAATGGATATTTTTTTGAGCAGAACTTATACACATGGTATTAGGGATGAAATGTAGCAAGATCAAAAGACCATATGCTTGCTATAAATTAATGGTTCTTCGATTCGCATCTAATTGCTACTTCGGTCATATTGAAATATTTGTATAACCACCACTATAACATAGAATGGGGATTTGGCGTATAATAAGTTTGCAATAATGTTTGTAACAAATCTAAATATCCATTTCCGACTATATACATTATACATATTTACGTGAAATTTGAAATCTAAATGTAGTTTAGGTCCATAAATAATTGTGCCAAATATTGTGTATTTCGGTCAATGTTTCAGCATAGCCCCTATACAGACCGATCTGCTGATTTGATGTCATTGGCTTCTGGGCACCGCAATTTGTATCCGATATTTCTGAAATGTTGAAGTATCACAAATCGTTGTGCCAAATTTGGTTATAGGTCCATGTTTTGTATTTGCTATAATGGTATAATTTTCCTTTCTGAAGAACGGAACTTTAGACAGACGAAGTTTTCTTTTGACGCGAGAAAAATTTTTTGAAAACATATAAACAAGATTAGAGTCAATCGATGCATCAATTGTTACAAATTCGAGTTTGTTTGCTTTTACAGAAAACAACTTTATTAAAACAAATGAGTAAAGTAGAAAGTCGGGCGGGCCGACTATATCATAGCCTAAACCACCCTTACTGAATTAGTAATCATAAGCATTTGTGGGGTAACATTGATATAGGTCTGGGAGATAAGCCGCGGTTGCATATTTTGCATATAAAATTATGGGGTACATGTTTATGTGTGCTTTGTCTTAATCTGACTATAGCTCATAGTCAATGTTGCCAGGGAAAATGTTCGGTTTACCCTACAAGGATAAAAAAAGTTCCCTATTTAAATTTAAACAAATTTTACAAAACAAAATGATTCTAAGTATTTTATTATCTTAAAACATGAAAATGCAATGTATATAACCTAGAAAATAAATTTATATTACCACGACAGTTGCCACAGTTGGTAGAATTCTACCAAAAATAGTATTTTGTTGTTTTTTTTTTGTTAAATCACTATAGAAATAAAATTTTGGAAAAAGTTTCTATAAACAAATTTTTTTGAGAAATTTTTCTATAGAAATAAAATTTTGATAATAAATTCTATAGAAATAAAATTTTGAGAAAAAAATTCCATAAAAATAACATTTTGAAAAAATTTTTTATAGAAATAATATTTTGAAAAAAATTTCTATAGAAATACAATTTTGACAAAATTTTCTATAGAAATAAAATGTTGACAAAATTTTCTACAGGAATAAAGTTTTGAAAAAAATTTCTATAGAAATATTTGTTTGGTAGATTTGTGATAATTTGTGGTAATCTACAAATTTTGTTAATTTTTTTTTAGCACGAGTGGTAACTGTTTTTATCACACATTGTTAAAGATCAATCCTTGCCGGCTTCTAATTTCCTCCTCTAGAGCCACCAAAATGTAAAAATTATTACAAAATGTCCCTACATTGTGGCCCGTCCCTATAAAACGCTAAATATTAGAAAAACCATACATATAGGGAATTTCCCCTACTTCTAGCAACACTGGCTGTGTTGATATTGCACCTACGGAGTTAGTATGCCACTAATATTGAGCCCATTATTAAAAAAGAGAAAATCGTTAAATTAGTGTGGGTTATAAATACAAATTTGTAAAAATCGAGCAATATTCTTATGTAAGAGCTACAAGTACGTATAAGTCCGATCGGCTAGTACATCAAATTTTGAAATTTGAGTAACATTGGTTAATAAATAAGAGTACTATGGCCAAATTTGGGAAAATCGAGCGATGCATATATATGGAAGCTATATCTAAATCTGAACCAATTTGCATAAAATTTTGCGGGTTTGATTAATACCACAAAAGGTTACCTTGTGCAAGATTTGAGTAAGATCAGTCACGAAATGAGGCCTGTATGGTCAAACATAAGGTTATTAGGGGCGAATTTTCGGGTGATACATCTGAACCGATTTCGAAGAAATTTTGCACATATAGTTAGTACTATAGAGGACTGGATCTAGCCAACTTTGAGTAAGATCGAATAATAAATAAGGGTTCTATGGCTAAATTTGGGAAAATCGGGCTATACATATATATGGAAACTATATCTAAATTTGAACCGATTTCGACAATTTTTTGCACATATAGTAAGTGCTATAGAAGATTAAATTTAGCCAACTTTGAGTAAGATCGGTTGATAAATAAGGGTTTTATGGCCAAATTTAGAAAAATCGGGCGGTACATATATATGGGAGCTATAGATAAATCTGAAAAGATTTCGATGATTTTTTGCCCATATAGTAAGTGCTAGAATATTACATTTAGACAACTTTGAGTAAGATCGGTTGATAAATAAGTTGTTTGTGGCCAAATTTGGGAAAATCGGGCGATACATATATATGAGAGCTATATGTAAATCTGAACCGATTTAGATGAAATTTTGCAGATTTAAAGGTTGATGCCGAAGATTATTTTGAGCTAAATTTGACGACGATCGGTTAGTAAAAACGTGCAACGTGACCCCATTTGTCGAAATCGGGCGATACATATATATGTGAGCTATATATAAATTTGATCCGATTTCTTCCAAATTCAATAGCGTTCGTCCTTGTGCCCAAAAAAATCCCTGTGAACAACAAATACATGGACAGACGGACGGACGGACACCAAGCGCTAGATCGACTCAGGAGGTGATTCTGAGTCGATCGGTATATATTTTATGGGGTCTGAAGTCAATATTACAGGTAGGCATATTTTTTGCCAGATCAAACTTATTATACCCTGACCACTATGTGGTTTAAAGGGTGATACGGTCAAAATTTGGTCAATATAAACTTGACGTATTTCTTTCAATTTTGCATTTAAAAAACCTGAACCCCTCATTTTGAAGGTGTGTGTGTGCAGAATGTTGCTCCTATTTTGATTTTAGAATTCACTCTTCAGTTGTCACAATGCCGTCCAAGCAAGAAGAGCAGCGTATCAAAATTTTGCTCGCGCATCGCGAAAATCCGAGCTACTCGCACGCAAAGCTGGCAAAATCGCTAAACGTTGCCAAATCAACCGTTACAAATGTAACTAAAGTGTTTGGGGAACGTTTGTCGACAGCCAGGAAGTCTGGATCGGGGGGAAATCGAAAACCGGAAGCCGCTGAGACGACAAAGAGAGTTGCCGGTAATTTCAAGCGAAACCCTAACCTCTCTCTCCGAGATGCCTAAAATAAGCTGGGTGTATCGTCTACAACCGTGGATCGAGCCAAAAACGAGCCGGACTATCGACTTACAAGAAGGTAGTGACTCTAAATCGCAATGATAAACAAAATACGACGGCCAAAGCGCGATCCCGGAGGCTGTACACGACAATGCTGACGAAGTTTGACTGCGTGGTAATGGACGACGAAACCTACGTCAAAGCCGACTACAAGCAGCTTCCGGGACAGGAGTTTTATACGGCAAAAGGAAGGGTAAAGGTAGCAGACATTTTCAGGCACATAAAACTGTCAAAGTTCGCAAATAAATATCTGGTTTGGCAAGCCATATGTACCTGTGGCTTGAAAAGCAGCGTTTTCATAGCTTCCGGGACTGTCAACCAAGAAATTTACGTGAAAGAGCGTTTGAATAAACGTCTGCTGCCTTTCCTGAAGAAACACGGTTGTTCTGTACTGTTTTGGCCGGATTTGGCATCTTGCCATTACGGTGAAAAGGCCTTGGAGTGGTACGCCGTCAACAACGTGCAGGTGGTTCCCAAGGACAAGAACCCTCCCAACACGCCAGAGCTCCGCCCAATTGAGAAATACTGGGCTATTGTCAAGCGGAACCTAAAGAAGACCAAAAAACTGCTAAGGACGAGCAGCAGTTCAAGGCAAACTGGCTTTCTGCGGCGAAGAAGGTGGACAAGGTGGCTGTACAAAATCTGATGGCAGGTGTCAAGCGTGAGGCCCGGCAATTCGGATTTGGAAAAGCGAAAGCCTAACTGAATATTTTTCCTGAATTTTATACTAATTGAACTTGAAAAATAAATTTAATTTGATTTTTTAAATAAACTATTTCACCGATTTACACGCGTTTTTCCTTGACCAAATTTTGACCGTATCACCCTTTAGGGTATAAAAAGGGGAATTTCATTTGTCTAATAACCTAATTAAAGAGGTCTCGAATTGAGAAGTGACTTGAAGAAAAAGATTTCGTGATGTCATCTTTACTGTTTCTTGAAGAGGGACATTACAATTCATCTTTCTTCCCAAAAATACCGTTATCGCACATGTCTGCATGCACAAAACTAATTATTTCTTCCCAAATACAATTTTAGACAAAGATTTATCGTTTACCATTTACATTTCGCTGTAACGGAGTTTGTTTGGAAGAATACTATAGACTTTTTGTGATAAACGGTGACTCTATTATGGGCTATAAAAGAAAGTTAATAAAGACTAACTCAATTTTGTTTTTTAGTTTTTTTGGTTCATTGCATCATTCTTAATATATTTCCCAATTCCCTGTGGTTTATATACTCTCAGCATTTATTCTGTAATACAAATAATATAGAAGGAGGGAAGAATCGAACCACGTACCATAAAATTTGTAAAAATTACTGTCGTCAACAGACGATTATTGGTTTGGCACAAGCAACTCACAATGTTGGGCACACACAAGCCGTTGTAAAGGAACTTTGTTTATGGCAAACAAACCAATTTTCCTTTTTACAAATAATGTACCAAATACAACATTTGGAAATGGAAATATTGTAATTTTACATATGTTCCAAATTGTTTTGAAGATTTAGGAAGATCTTAAATAAGATACATTTAGAGTTTTAGTAATAAAAATAAGGTTCAAAATGCCGAATAAGGTACAATAAAGGGTGATACGGTCAAAATTTGGTCAAGGGAAAACGCGTGTAAATCGGTGAAATCGTTTATTTAAAAAATCAAATTAAATTTATTTTTCAAGTTCAATTAGTATAAAATTCAGGAAAAATATTCAGTTAGGCTTTCGCTTTTCCAAATCCGAATTGCCGGGCCTCACGCTTGACACCTGCCATCAGATTTTGTACAGCCACCTTGTCCACCTTCTTCGCCGCAGAAAGCCAGTTTGCCTTGAACTGCTGCTCGTCCTTAGCAGTTTTTTTGGTCTTCTTTAGGTTCCGCTTGACAATAGCCCAGTATTTCTCAATTGGGCGGAGCTCTGGCGTGTTGGGAGGGTTCTTGTCCTTGGGAACCACCTGCACGTTGTTGGCGGCGTTCCACTCCATGGCCTTTTTACCGTAATGGCAAGATGCCAAATCCGGCCAAAACAGTACGGAACAACCGTGTTTCTTCAGGAAAGGCAGGAGACGTTTACTCAAACACTCTTTCACGTAAATTTCTTGGTTGACAGTACCGGAAGCTATAAAAATGCTGCTTTTCAAGCCACAGGTACAGATGGCTTGCCAAACCAGATATTTCTTTGCGAACTTTGACAGTTTTATGTGCTTGAAAATATCTGCTACCTTTCCCCTTCCTTTTGCCAAATAAAACTCCTGTCCCGGAAGCTGCTTGTAGTCGGCTTTGACGTAGGTTTCGTCGTCCATTACCACGCAGTCAAACTTCGTCAGCATCGTCGTGTACAGCCTCCGGGATCGCGATTTGGCCGTCGTATTTTGTTTATCATCGCGATTTGGAGTCCCTACCTTCTTGTAAGTCGATAGTCCGGCTCGTTTTTTGGCTCGATGCACGGTTGTAGACGATACACCCAGCTTATTTGCGGCATCTCGGAGAGAGAGGTTAGGGTTTCGCTTGAAACTACCGGCAACTCTCTTTGTCGTCTCAGCGGCTTCCGATTTTCGATTTCCCCCCGATTCAGACTTCCTGGCTGTCGACAAACGTTCCCCACACACTTTAATTACATTTGTAACGGTTGATTTGGCAACTTTTAGCGATTTTGCCAGCTTTGCGTGCGAGTAACTCGGATTTTCGCGATGCGCGAGCAAAATTTTGATACGCTGCTCTTCTTGCTTGGACGGCATTTTGACAACTGAAGAGTGAATTCCAAAATCAAAATAGGAGCAACATTCTACACACACACAGCTTCAAAATGAGGGGTGTTCAGGTTTTTTAAATGCAAAATTGAAAGAAATACGTCAAGTTTATATTGACCAAATTTTGACCGTATCGCCATTTATTAAATTTTTACTCAAAATGTGTCTCATTTAAGACATAAAGGCAGAATAGAACGGTGTTTGATATAAACGATATGGAAAGTGATTTTGGTTGCAACAATAAAAATTTTATGACAAAAATTGTTTTTGTACATTTCGAAGAAATTTTGAAAAATCTGTTTTTCTTTGCATGTACGACACACCTTTCATATGAAGAGGATTAGGTCGAAAACCTTAGTTGGTAGTGCCTTCATTTTTTGTATTTATTTTCATAATTTATTATGATTTTAAATAAACTAATAATAATAATTTTACAGAATATTTACCGATTCTGTCATAAATTAAACTTTTGATATCAGATTCTGATTATCTCGACATCGAAATATCGATCTGTTTTTAATTACCAACAGTTCTCCTTTCAGCGTATTGTGGGTCTTAACAATTATCAAACTTTGCTCTTATTCCATATTGCATTTAACCTGCAAGTCAACATTTTTACGACAAGTCGCAACGCTCCTTTTTTTACCAGATATAGTCAAGGGGAAACCCCAATAAAAAATTACGTTAAAAAGTGACAGGCTTCCCTGGAGTCATGTTCCAATTGAACTGAAGTCTTTTTCTTAAGACATAACGCATCGATGCGAATTGCTGCCAAAGAAAATAACCACCCAAAAAGATGTCGCATACTTCACATCGAAATATGTTAAGCAACAGCCACAGCAACGTATTGTCAATAACAAACGACACTTGCTCAAAGACTTTTTTCTTGTACGGACAAAATTTACATATGCATGTATGTGCACTCCATTCACTTATGTTAATATTTGGGTGTATGTGTGTGTGTGCGAGTGCGCGTACACAAGGATGAGTATGAGAGACTTTGTTCATGCTGATGCTACTGCTTCTGTTGGATGTCATCAGAGTTTTGTGCACTGAAATTGAGGAAATTCCCCACGCTTAATTTGCATGTCATGTAAGGCATACGATACAGGATGAGAAACTCTCAAGGAACGTCTGCTGCCACTCATTGGTAATGTACGTGAACCATTCTTGCATTGCATTGGCTATGTGTTCATTTGAATTTGATCTGCCGGATATTAAGAGGATTCTCCAATTGCATAGGGCAATGTGGGTAAAACAGGGCTTGGATGCAATGACAATTTACACAATATTTGGTAATGAATTTTATCTAGAATTGGTTGATACAAGAGGGTTCTATACACACGCAAAAAAATAATTCTTTCCTCCCAAACGAAATTTTAGACAAACAAAGTTCGTTTCTCATTTGCTTTTCGTTGAAAGGAAGTGCATTTGGAAGAAAAGTATATACTTTTTGTGATAAACGTTTATTCTTTTCCAGGATGTAAAAACAATTTCATAAAGACTAACTCAAAAAAATTTTTTCTGGCTAATTGCATTTTCCCTCACATCTTTCTCACTTCCACGAAGTTTTTTAGTTCTTAGCACCTTTTTCTGTAATACCAACAATGTAGAAGAACTTATACGATTTTATAAATTTTTAAAATTTTTTTACCTTTCGCCTGGACGGAGAATCGAACCGCGGACCATGCACTTTGTAAGCCAACACACTAACCACTGAGCTATGTACCTGTTATGGTCATCAATAGATAAATATCCATATAAGTTATATTTATATAGCATAGCCTGCGGCGCCCACGAACCGAATAAACAAAGTTTATTTAACAGAAACAAACATTTAGTTTGGCACCGTGGAGCAGTGGTTGCTACGTCCGACTTGCATGCCAAGGGTCGTGGGTTCGATCCCCGCTTCGACCAAAGTTTTTTTTTTTTTGTTTTTTTTTTTACATATATTCCAGATATGTTCGGAAGATTCCGAAAAAATGTTCAACATTACATTGTAGTATATTAAATTTTGAACTGTAAACTGTGTCTTATTAAAGACTTAAAGTCGGAAAAGAACAGTGTTTGATATAAACGAAATGGACTGTGTTGTTGTTTCAAAAATAACTTTTTTTTATTGAAAAAATAAAAATTTTGTAACAAACGAATTTTTTTGGTGATAAAAGTTTAAAATTTTCGAAGCAATTCAAAGAACTCTAACAAAAGAAAAACGTTTTCGGTACACGTTTTCCAAACGTTTTTTTTTTCTTTGCGTGCAATTAAAGAACTCATCTCTTCAATTATATATATTGAAAAAAAAAACAAGTATTTTTAAAAATGTTGTTATTTATTGAGAAATGTGCTAGACTACAATAATGATAATTTTTTTTTTAGAGTAAAATAATTTTTGTTTTAATAAACCATTGAAAATTCTCGTAATTTGAAAAAAACTTCTCAAAAGAATTTTCCATGGAAGTGTAAAAGTCAACAGCTACATGTTCAAATCCCCGTGGGGGTGAAATTTTTATACTCTGCGCCACACTGTGTTAGGGCATATGTTTCCAACACCCAGAAGGAGACGAGATAGACATATGGTGTCTTTGGCAATATTGTTCAGGGTCGGCCCCTGAGTCGATCTAGCCATGTCCATCTGTCTGTGAACACATTTTTGTAATCAATGTCTAGGTCGCAATTTAAGTCCAATCGACTTCAAATTTGGCACAAGTATGTATTTTGGGTCAGAATAGAACCCTATTGATTTTGTAAGAAATTGGTAAATATAGCTCCCATATGTATCTTTCGCCCGATATCTACTAATGTGGCCCCAGAAGCCAGAATTTCAGCCTGTTCAGATTTAGATTAAGCTCCCATATATATCTTTCGCCCGATATACACTTACAAGGCCCCAAAAGCCAGAGTTTTGCTTTAAATTTTGCTAAGGGAGTAGAATTAATATTGTAGCTATGCATGCCAAATTTGTTTGAAATCGGTTGAGATTACGATATAGCTCCCATATAACGGTTGGCTGATAAGTCCCCGATCTAACAAAGAAAAACACATTTTTTTTGTCAAAATTCGTTTTTATTATTCAACATAATTCCCTTCAAGAGTGATACAACGATTATATCGACCTTCCATTTTTTGATACCATTTTGGTAGCACTCCTTGGGTTTTGCCTTTAAATAGGCCTCAGTTTCGGCGATCACCTCTTCATTGCAGCCAAATTTTTTTCCCTGCGAGCATCCTTTTGAGGTCTGAGAACAAGAAAAGGTCGCTGGAGGCCAGATCTGGAGAATACGGTGGATGGGGAAGCAATTCGAAGCCCAATTCATGAATTTTTGCCATCGTTCTCAATGACTTGTGGCACGGTGCGTTGTCTCGGTGGAACAACACTTTTTTCTTCTTCATATGGGGCCGTTTTGCCGCGATTTCGACCTTCAAATGCTCCAATAACGCCATATAATAGTCACTGATGATGGTTTTTCCCTTCTAAAGATAATCGATAAAAATTGTTCCATGCGCATCCCAACAAACAGAGGCCATTACTTTGCCAGCGGACTTTTGAGTCTTTCCACGCTTCGGAGACGGTTCACCGGTCGCTGTCCACTCAGCCGACTGTCGATTGGACTCAGGAGTGTAGTGATGGAGCCATGTTTCATCCATTGTCACATACCGATGGAAACTCGGGTGTATTACGAGTTAACAGCTGCAAACACCGCTCAGAATCATCAATCCGTTGTTGTTTGTTGGTCAAATGTGAGCTCGCGCGGCACCCATTTTGCACAGAGCTTCCGTATATCCAAATATTGATGAATGATATGACCTTTGATATCTTTAAGGCCTCTGCTATCTCGATCAACTTAATTTTACGGTCATTCAAAATCATTTTGTGGATTTTTTTTGATGTTTTCGTCGGTAACCACCTCTTTCGGGCGTTCTCTGCGTTCACCGTCCTCCGTGCTCATTTCACCACGCTTGAATTTTGATTTCCCTGGGGCAGAGTCTGGAAACTCATTACCAAGCCATGTTCTTGCTTCCACCGTACTTTTTCCTTTCAGAAAACAGCATTTTATCACAACACGAAATTCCTTTTTTTTCCATTTTTTGCACAATAACAAAAGTTGCTTCACAAAAGACGCTCTATCTCACAAACTAATTGACTTACAGACGTCAAATTTTGACACGAATCATTTGAAGGTTGGTACTATATAAAAATAATATGCATTTAATACTAGCAACGCCATCTATGTGTCAGACCGGGAACTTATCAGCCAACCTGTTATGTCTTTCGTCCGATATGAACTCCTATGGCCCCAGAAGCCAAAATTTTGCCCTAATTTGCTTTAAATTTGGCACAGGGAGTAGAATTAATATAGTAATTAATATGGCTGAAATCGGTTCAGATTTAGTTGTAGTTCCTATATATAACTTTCGCCCGATATGCACTTATATGGCCCCAGAAGCCAGAGTTTTGCCCTAATTTACTTTAAATTTTGCACAGGAAGTAGAATTAATATTGTAGCTATGTGTGCGAAATTTGGTTGAAATCGGGTCAGATTTTATATATATATATATATATATATATATATATATATATATATATATATATATATATATATATATATATATATATATATATATATATATATATATATATATATATATATATATCTATATCTTTCCTCGATTTTCACTCATATGACAAAAAATGACTCCAATTTTCCTATATGTCTAATACATATCTGTCGATCAATAAATCATAAATACACTTTTGCAAAGTTGCCTAAAAATTGCTTCAGATTTAAATGTTTTCCATATTTTTTATTAACATTTTATTCCACCCCAGGGCATTAGCCGACTTAAATTTTAAGTATACATAAGTTTAAAAAATTTTGTCCAGATCGAGTCAGATTTAAATATATGTATATGGGAACATAAAGTTTATATATAGCACCCAACACATTTCACGGATTTGATATGGTATCGAAAATGTGCATCTAGAAGTGGCGCAAGGTATAATATAGTCGGCCCAGCCCGACTTTAGACTTTCCTTGCTTGTTAATTTTATGTTTATTGTTTTCTTTTTACTTTTTCCATTTTCTTTCATTTTTTTGGGAAATTTAATTGTTCAAAATTTAAATTTTGATTTTAAACCGCCAATTAGGGTATTTTCTAAGACTGGTCCAAAATAACTTCATCGGAAGTGGAAAAACATTTATGGCGGTCACGGGATGCTTTTGAAACGAAATGGAAAAACTTTAATTTTTTTTTTGCTGGGTATCCCTTGAATTATGAACGTGTCGAAATTTTAAAATACGATTTCATGTTGGACCAAAGATGGACTTTGATAGTCTATGCCTGCACACAGATTTGTGGGTATAAGTATAATAGGAAAAGGGAGTATAAATGTTATTGAAATACCCCGGATATGTAATGAAAAAAAAATAACAAGGGGATGTTTCAATTTTCAGAATAAGTAGGTCGAAAACCTTAGTTGTTAGTACCTTTATTTGTATTAATTTTAATAATTTATTGTGATTTTAAATAAATTAGTAAATAAAAGTTGAGGGGAGCCACCGTAGTGGTTAGCATGCCCGCCTTGCATACACAAGGTCGTAGGTTCGATTCGAACCGAACAGCAAAAAGTTTTTCATCGGTGGATTATCCCACCTCAGTAATGCTGGTGACATTTCTGAGGGTTTCAAAGCTTATCTAAGTAGTTTCACTGCAATGTGGATCGCCGTTTGGACTCGGCTATAAAAAGGAGGTCCCTTGTCATTGAGCTTATACATGGAATCGGGCAGCACTCAGTGATAAGAGAGAAGTTCACCAATCATAATGGACTGAATAGTGTAAGTGAGTCTGATACATCGGGCTGCCACCTATCCTAACCTGAATAAAAGTTGAGATTAAGGATCTTAAAGAATAGATAGCTTTGGCTACTAAATTGTTTAAATCTAATAATAATAATAGGCGTTATCGTTATCAATTCAGGAAATTTTTAGTAAATATTATTCCAAATAGCTTAAAATCCATAAATAATTCATTTTAAATTCTCAGACAACTCAAATTCATAAAATTTATCAAATATTCTGGGTCGAATATTAAATACCCACCACCATGGAACGCATACAAACATTTTCTTTGAAAACATATCCTCGTAATGGATTGTCATATATGTAACTATAGTAGATTTGGCATTGTAGCTATGCGTGCCAAATTTGGTTGAAATCGGTTCAGATTTAGATATAGCTCCCATATAGCTTTCGCCCAATTTACACTCATATGTACACAAAGGCCAATTTTTTTCTCCGATTTAGTTGAAATTTTGCACAGGGAGTATAATTAGCATTGTAGCTATGCGTGCCAAATTTGGTTGAAATCGGTTCAGATTTAGATATATCTCCCATATATAACTTTCGCCCGATTTAAACTCATATGACCACAGAGGCCAATTTTTAACTCCGATTTAGTTGAAATTTTGCTCAGGGTGTATAATTAGAATTGTAGCTATGCGTGCCAAATTTGGTTGAAATCGGTTCAGATTTTGATATATCTCCCATATATATGTTTTTCTGATTTCGACAAAAATGGCCAAAATACCAACATTTTCCTTGTAAAATCGCCACTGCTTAGTCGAAAAGTTGTAAAAATTACTCTAATTTTCCTAAACTTCTAACACATATATATCGAGCGATAAATCATAAATAAACTTTTGCGAAGTTTCCTTAAATATGCTTCAGATTTATATTTTTCCCATATTTTTTTACTAACATTATGTTCCACCCTAGTGCATTAGCCGACTTAAATTTTGGGTCTATAGATTTTGTAGAAGTCTATCAAATTCTGTCGAGATCGAGTGATATTTAAATGTATGTATTTGGGACAAACCTTTATATATAGCCCCCAACACATTTGACGGATGTGATATGGTATCGAAAATTTAGATCCACAAAGTGGTGCAGGGTATAATATAGTCGGCCCCGCCCGACTTTAGACTTTCCTTACTTGTTTTAATCAAGCGTTCTGCAGTGTTGAGTGTTGAGTGTTTAATTTTTTAGTTTAAGTATCAACTTGAATACTCTATAGCTAAACCAAATAATGTTCAACAAAGTCAGAGATATATTTTGAAAAAAAAAAAAAAAAAAACATCTTATGTACAGTTTATTTTGACGTTCACTGTATATCAACATGGGTTTTGCTACAGATGAAAAATGGTGTAAATTCGGTTAGTATTGAGGCTGTAGTAAATTGTAGGAACTTAGGAACTTTGTTGTGGACACTTAGGCCATACATTAATATCCTCTTTATATATAACATTTTGTTCTTGAAACATGTTTGAGGTGATCATATTCCTTCTCTGCGTGTAGCCGAACTTCTTCGAACTTTACCTGCTGCAGACAATAGACGAGTTTGAGAAAATTTCAGCAAAATAGATGAATGATTGTAGGCTGTAGCGTGATTATAAGACCGATTTCGTTGTATCGAATTGTTTTAGAATTTCTTCCTAATCAAGAAAATATATATACTTAATATTATCGGAAATAGATATTCGATGTGTAATAAGCGGAAATGCAAAGTTTTTATGGGTATAAAAAAAGTACAGAATCTATGCTTCACACGCGACAAAATTAGTATACAAAATTTAAATTATTGTTCTGGTTCTTCTTATTGCAAACTGTCAACAAAATGTCATATGCGCTGTAGTTAGTTTACAAATCTCCTATGTAGTTTTTTTTTGCATTCTACATCCTTATATTCACTGATACATAAATTTTCTTTTTTTTTTCAGTAAACCATAGCCATTAAAGTCTCAGGTGAGTCTACACACTTAAATTGTTTTTACTTCCCTAAAAGCGATTCTTTGAACGCCTTAAATAGCCACAATCAATTGACTATCAACTCGCTCACAGATAAGAGAAGGTGGTGTAGTGGACGCAAAAACTCAAATGATCCTGTAAAGGAAAAACAGCCAACTTTATATTGTATCATCTCAATTTTAAGCTTGTGCTAGCAATCCCATAGCAACGCATTTGCATTTACAGTGGGCTGCTAAACTAAATAAAGAAGTAAGATGTTGAGATTAGTGAAAAAAATATTATTATATATTACATTTAATATCAAAAGTACAACTTTGGAAATATGCTATGTAGTAGCAAACGTTGTTACTTTGAGGTGGAAATACTCAAAAACACACGCAGAGAAGGAAAATGATCATCTCAAACATGTTTCAAGAGCAAAATGTTATTTTTGTATGGTGACCAGAGATGGTCTGTATGAAACTTTTTTAGGTTTGCGACTGTCGCAAAGTTGTAAACGTTGTAAACGTCACATACGCGTCGAAAATGTAGAAAAAGTAGTAAACGTCGCAAACTCAAAATACTTCAGCCGCTTCAGCTAGGCAGCGAATAATATCTAAGATGATGAAGAAGCTTCAATTCTCAGGAATGTTCATAAAATTATTAATGAGATTAAAAAACTTGAGAATAGAGTTATTTCTATTGGAGACTACTATGAACAACTCGATTGTGCAGTAACATGACGGTCGGTACTCGCTCATAATTAACCTTTCACAAATATCTTCAGAAACTGAAAGGAAGGAAAACTACTTAAGTCTTGCATAAGTGAATTTCTATTTAAAGAGAATTTTATAAAATTATTTTAGGCTCATTGGCATGGTTGCGAAAACCATGTTACATGGTCACCACCCAAAAATAACATTTTGCTCTTAAAACATGTTTAAGGTGATCATATTCCTTCTCTGGGTGCAAGTTGACTAGAATTCAAAGTTTTGTGACCTTGCTTTAAGGCTTTTGGAATTTATTCCTAGCCAAAGATATTACATTACTATTATGACACAGTTATCACATATGGAAGTTTCGCTCTCTATGGTCTCTATGCGATATACACTGAACAAAAGCACGTATTGCAAAAAAAAAAAATATTTGTTGGTTATTAAATTTAATTATTATATTCGAAATTTTCCACAGTCCAATGACATTTTTTTTGTTAAGTAACATATGTCTCAAACATTTTATGAACTAAATGTGGGTTCAATGAAAGTACAAATTAGTTCAATATGAACTAAAGCAAAATACAATTTTCGTAAGATTCCCACGATATTATGCGCTTTACAGACTATCAGTTATTCCGGACGGAATGTCGGTGTTTGTAAAGAATCTTACAGTGTGTTGGATCGATACGACTTGTCGGCGATGACTAAATAATCGGTAAATGTGTTATCGATCCCATAAACATGCAGCAGTATCTATTATGCCTTCGGACATAACTTATAATGTGCACAATATATGGGATATGTTCGACACGAGCACTGTCGTCCGGGATAACGGATAGTCTGTATAGCACATTAGTAAGAATGACGTACAGTATGGTTAAAATGGTCATGATTTGACGCCAATGATTTTTATACCCTCCACCATAGGATGGGGGTATATTAACTTTGTCATTCCGTTTGTAACACATCGAAATATTGCTCTAAGACCCCATAAAGTATATATATTCTGCGTCGTGCTGAAATTCTGAGTCGATCTAAGCATGTTCGTCCGTCCGTCCGTCTGTTGAAATCACGCTAACTTTCGAACGAAACAAGCTATCGACTTGAATCTTGGCACAAATGGCCATATCGGTGCACTTTTACGTATAGCCCCCAAATAAACCGAGACCCCGATTTGGCTTGCGGAGCCTCTAAGAGAGGCAAATTTCATCCGATCCGGCTGAAATTTGGTACATGGTGCTAGTATATAATCTGTAACAACCGTGCAAAAATTGGTCCACATCGGTCCATAATTATATATAGCCCCCATATAAACCGATCCCCCGATTTGGCTTTCGGAGCCTCTAAGAGAAGCAAATTTCATCCGATCCGGCTGAAATTTGGTACATGGTGTTGGTATATGTTCTCTAATGACCATGCATAAATTGGTCCACATCTGTCCATAATTATATATAGCCCCCATATAAACCGATCCCCAGATTTGGCCTCCGGAGCCTCTTAGAGGAGCAAAAGTCATCCGATCCGATTGAAATTTGGTACGTTGTGTTAGTATATTGTCTCTACAACCATTCCAAAATTGGTCCATATCGGTCCATAATAATATATAGCCCCCATATAAGCCGATACCCAGATTTGACCTCCGGAGCCTCTTAGAGGAGAAAAATTCATCCGATCCGGTTGAAATTTGGTACGTGGTGTTAGTATATGGTCTCTAACAACCCTGCAAGAATTGGTTCATATCGGTATATAGTTATATATAGCCGATCCCCAATCACTCAAAGATTGGTCCATATCGGTTCATAATCATGGTTGTCACTCGAGCCAAAAATAATCTACCAAAATTTTATTTTTATAGAAAACATTGTCAAAATGTTATTTCTATAGAAAATTTGGTCAACATTTTATTTCTATAGACAATTTTGTGAAAATTTTATTTCTATAGAAAAATTTTTCCAAATTTTATTTCTATAGAAAATTTTGTCAAAATTTTATTTCTATAGAAAATTTTTTCCAAATTTTATTTCTATAGAAAATTTTTTCCAAATTTTACTTCTATAGCAAATGTTGTCAAAATTTTATATTGTCAAAATTTTATTTCTATAGAAACTTTAAACTTAATTATATACGTATTTAATCGGCCTTTTTAGTTTAATATATACCACGTATGGACTATGTGGTATATATTACGGCGTTAGGAAGTTTTAAGATACCTTGCCATCGGCAAGTGTTACCGCAACCCAAGTAATTCGATTGTGGATGACAGTCTTCAGTAGAAGTTTCTACGCAATCCATGGTGGAGGGTACATAAGCTTCAGCCTGGCCGAACTTACGGCCGTATATACTTGTTTTCGTGTAATATATACCACGTATAGACTATCATACAATTTCGAAGACGATGTTTAGAAGTCTTAAGTTACTTTGTCAGCGGTAAGTATTACCACAACACAAGTAATTCGATTGTGGATGGCAGACTTTAGTAAAAGTTTCTACGCATCCACGGTGGAGGGTACATAAGATTCGGCCTGGCCGAACTTACGCCCGTATACACTTGTCTATTTTCATTTGTGTCAAAAACAGCTTCGTTGTTAACGTACAGTATTTTTTTTAAGTTTGATCGTCCTAAAAATTTGGCACAGAGTTTTATATTGGCTCAAAGACGATCCCTATCGAATATATATCTTTCGACCGATTTACACCCATATGACCACGGATGCCGAAATTATTCTCCCATTTACGTCTTTGCTGAGATAGCAGGATTATTATTCTAACTATGCATGTCAAATTTGGTCAAAATCGGTTCATATTTAGATATAGCTCCCATACATATGCCAGAGTAGGGGAAATATGGTAGAATGATTCATATTTTAGACCCATTTTCAATGGGAGTTTCCTCCAATTGACTCGATAGTTTCCACAGAGAATACATTTAATATGCTAAAGGGTGGTTAAAATTTTAAGGGCCGATGTTGATTTTGAATAAAACACAAACTATTTAGGAAATTATTGTAATTTTTTTTTATTATGATATATTGGTATTACTCAATTATGTATGGAACAAAATATCGGCCAAATGGGCGTCGCGACCTCGGTGGCACACCTTCATCCGATGGTCCAAATTTTCGATGACGCTGAGGCATAATGGAGGATCTATGCCGTTAATGTGCCGAATTATCTCATCTTTTAGCTCTTGAATTGTTGCTGGCTTATCGACGTACACCTTTTCTTTCAAATAACCCCAAAGAAAAAAGTCCAACGGTGTCAAATCACATGATCTTGGCGGCCAATTGACATCGCCATTACGTGAGATAACACGGCCATTGAATTTGTTGCGCAAAAGAGCCATTGTTTAGTTAGCTCTGTGGCAAGTGGCACCGCCCTGCTGAAACCACATATCGTCCACATCCATATCTTCCAATTTGGGCCATAAAAAGTTCTTTATCATCTCACGATAGCGAACATCATTCACAGTAACTGCCTGACCGGCCTCATTTTGGAAAAAATACGGCCCGATGAGGCCGCGAGCCCATAAACCGCACCAAACAGTCACTCTTTGTGGGTGCATTGGTTTTTCGACAATCACTCTTGGATTCTCATTCGCCCAAATGCGGCAATTCTGTTTATTGACGAATCCACTGAGGTGAAAATGTGCCACATCACTGAAGATGATTTTCTTCGAAAATTGATCATTCATTGTTGCCATTTCTTGGAACCATTCTGCCCATTCACGACGTCCATGGTTCAAATTGAGTAAGTCTGAAATAGAGAAATGTCAAAATTCGGAAAAAAAACTTCGGCCCTTACAATTTAACCTCATACATATGCCTAAATCTGACTCAATCTGGACAAAATTTGTTAAATTTCAACCAAAATTTGTTAAATTTCAACCAAAATTTGTTAAATTTCTACCAAAATTGGCGCGTATATCGAGAACGAGAATCCTGTACAAAAATCTAAAGCACATCGTGGTAAAACTCTTGCTTATTGGGTCATATAAGTGTATATCGGGCGATTACACTAATATATATTTTTTCAATGTAATTATTTTATCTCTATTATACATTCTATTTTCCGGTTATTCCAAATTAAATAAACCCCTAATAACAAATATGACACGGTGCAAACAACTCCTTGCTACCACAAACATTTTCATCACGGGAAGTTCAGCTAGGAATGGTGCAGAAAAGGCCGTGCTACAAATGTTGCATATTAATACGTTTACGATTGCCACTATGGCTATAAAATCGCTTGCTTTGGGTTTGGTACAGAAACACCAACAACAATAGCAGACGAAACTGCATTGTAATCATATTTCATGCTACAATGCTGCAGTAGTCACAGATTCTTCCTCAAACATTTTTTAAGCTTTTCTTCAAATGGTTAGGTGCTATTTTAAATTCATTGTTGCATTCGTAACTACTTCAGACATAAAATTAAGAAATGTTCAGAAAATGTTTACAAAATATTTCCAAAGTTAGAAACTGGATTGTATGAAGACGAATAATTACTGATAGCAAATATTGAGAAGTTGATTCGTATTTTTATCAATAGATAAAAACACAAAAAGAAAATTGACAAGTGAAAATCCCATTTCTTCTATAGTATTTTCTTTACGAGTAAATAAATCACAATTTATGACAAACAATGAAAGAAATGTCTCTAATGTTTTTTTTATTACCCTCCACTCTGATAGTATAGTGGATTCTCCGATGTACTTTACTTAGAACGTGGCTGGAGGTTGTGAATTTAATATTATGTAGCTGATTTTTAGATATTTGGCCGAAAGGGTTGCAGAAAAGTTCCCGATTTGCAAAAGGAAATCAAATGTTCAGGATAGGTAGCGGGTGGTATGTACTTCTTCATTTTTCGATATTTGAAATATACTTCTTTGAAGGGTATATTAACTTTGTCATTCCGTTTGTAACATATGGAAATATAGCTCTAAGACCCCATAGAGTATATATATACGCTGGGTCGTGGTGAAATTCTGAGTCGATCTAAGCATGTCCGTCCGTCCGTTGAAATCACGCTAACTTCCGAACGAAACAAGCTATCGACTTGAAACTTGGCATAAGTAGTTGTTATTGATGTAGGTCAGATGGTATTGCAAATGGGCCATATCGGACCACTTTTACATATAGCCCCCATATAAACGGACCCAAAGTTTTGGCTTGCGATTGCTCTAAGAGAAGCAAATTACATCCGATCCGGCTGTCCACATCCGTTCATAATTATATATAGCTCCCATATAAACCGATCCCCAGATTTGAACTCCGGGCCTCTTGAAGGAGCAAAATTCATCCGATCCAGCTGAAATTTGGTATGTGTGTTATTATATTGTCTCTAACAACCAAGCAAAAATTGGTCCACATCGGTCCATAATTATATATAATAATTATATATAGCCCCCATATAAACCGATCCCCCGATTTGTCTTGCGGGGCCTCTAAGAAACGAACATTTCATCCGATCCGGCTGAAATTTGGTGCATAGTGTTGGTATATGGTCTCTAACAACCATGCAAAAATTGTTCCATATCGGTCCATAATTACATATAGCCCCCATATTAACCGATCCCCCGATTTGGCTTGCGGAGCCTCTAAGAGAACCAAATTTCATCCGATCAGGCTGAAATTTGGTACGTCTGTTATTATATTGTCTCTAACAACCACGCAAAAATTGGCTTATATCTGTCCATAATTATATATAGCCCCCATAGAAACCGATCCCCAGATTTGAACTCCAGGCCTCTTGAAGGAGCAAAATTCATCCGATCCAGCTTAAATTTGGTACGTGTGTTATTATATGGTCTCTAACAACCACGCAAAAATTGGCTCATATCTGTCCATAATTATATATAGCCCCCATATTAGAGGTGTGCACGTGAGTAATATTTTGCTCACGCTCACGCACACTCACGACGGAGAAATCTTATTCATGCACTCTCACGCACGATATTTTTTGGTAGGACTCACACTCACGCACGCTCACGAAAAGAATATTTGAACTCACGCACACTCACGCACGAATATCTTTTAAATGTCGTGACTCACGAAAAACCTCGTGACTCACGAATAATTTTATGAGTAATTTACCTATAGAACCTGATTGAAAACATGAATATGATTAAAATCGAGAGCGTTATAAAACTCTTTACACCTAGGGTGTCACTATAATTATAAACGAATTCAACTCGTAAGCATTTTATGTTCGTACGAGGAATTATTTTCGTGAGTGTGTTTTTCCGAAATTCGTTACTCACGCACACTCACGAAGATATTATTTTCGTGACTCACGCTCACGCACCACATTTGGTTGGTTAGTCACGCTCACGCACACTCACGCCTTTGCCGTCAGCGTGAATCACGACTCACGCGTGAGTCACGAAAATTTTCGTAAGTCACGACAATTTCGTGTCACGTGCACACCTCTACCCCATATAAACCGATCCCCAGATATGACCTCCGGAGCCTCTTAGAGGAGCAAAATTCATCCGATCTGGTTGAAATTTGGTACGTGGTGTTAGTATATGGTTTCTAACCACCATGCAAAAATTGGTCCATATCGGTCCATAATTATATATAACCCTCATATAAATCGATCCCCAGATTTGACCACCGAATCCTCTTGGAGGAGCAAAATTCATCCGATCCGGCCCTAGCATTGCGCTAGGGTATGGCCGCTAACAGTCATACCAAAATTGGTCCATATCGGTCTATAGTTATATATAGGCGATCCCCAAAAAATTTTGTCAAAATTTAATTTCTATAGAAAATTTTGTCAAAATTTTATTACTATACAAAATTTTGTCATGATTTAATTTCTATAGAAAATTTTGTCAAGATTTAATTTCTATAGAAAATTTTGTCAAGATTTTATTTCTATAGAAAATTTTGTCAGAATTTTATTTCTATAGAAAATTTTGTCAAAATTTTATTTCTATAGAAAAATTTGTCCAACTTAATTATATACGTATTTAATCGGATTTTTCTGTTTAATATATACCCCGTATGGACAATTGAGAAGTCGGTGTTAAGAAGTTTTAAGATACCTTGCCATCGGCAAGTGTTACCGCAACCCAAGTAATTAGATAGTGAATGACAGTCTTAAGGTGGGTATGAAGTTCGAGTTTAGCCGCTAATTTTCACTAAAGTGAAAACTAGAGCAGTAAAAACGTCAAAAAATTATACATATTTGTTGCAGATTTCATTATAACTTGATGGGGAATATCCCAAAGCAAGTTTTCACAAAGTTTATATTCATTAAAATTGATTATTAAAGAAAAGTAATCGTAAAAAAATGACGATTTTAGCGGTTAACTCGAACTTAATACCCACCTTTAAGTACAACTTTCTATACAATCCATGGTGGAGGGTACATAAGATTCGGCCATTTAGGTTCCGCATTGTATTCCAATTTATAGGAGGGTAAATGAAATTCACCATGACCTAACCTATGGATATTTTCACTTGCTTTACTTGGTTCTAGATGATGTTTTGTAACAGAAAACTTGTCGTCGCTGGTTGCACATGGTCGAAATGTTGTATACGAACCTCCTATTTGAAATTTTCCAACAAAAAAGAAAGTAGCAGACATGGCCATTTCCATAAAAAAGCGAAACTTGTTCCTTGTTGATGCGAAATACTAGTATTTCTTTGTTTTTGGAGGGATGAGAAAAAAATTTAATAAATTTCTTTTGTGTAGGCGTGGTCAAACAGGAAAACATTGTAATACACTGGTTAAAAATTGAATGCATAACAATCGTTCTGATCACCATAGACATGTTCTTACTCTAACCATCATGGATGCACAATTAACATTATCATCATCATCGCCATCATCATTGTCATAGTTCTAGTCCAGATGCAGATAAGATTTTTTGTGTCTGAAGCTTTGAAATTTAAATGCGGATGTTCGTTCTACATACCATATACGCTAGGTATGTTATCCAGTCAACTAGACAGAAAAACGTATATACGGGCCTTTAGAGATAGAGAGACATTCCCATGTTGGCCAAAGAGTACATTGCAATAACAATTATTAGAGCAATATTTTTTTGGTAGCTTTGCTAAAAGTTTTTTGTGTCTGTTGAAAGGGAACATTAAATGTGCTACATGTATGCACGTTTCTGTGAACATAAAGGATGTTGTAGTCTGTTGAAAACTAATGTTAAAATGTGCTAGCTTCTGATGATGACTTTTTTACTTCTATTCAAAATTACGTGTCTTCAGCAAAGGTAGCATGCAAACATGATTTGATACGAAAAACTACTTTAACATCCACAAGGAAAGACTAGAGACCCAAGCGAAGCTTGTTCTGGAAATTCTTTATTTCAATGTCGGTCTGTCCGTCCGTCTATACTTTAATTTGGTTTGAACAACTACTCATATAGGGACGATTCACCACTGATCGGTCATTTGCTTTGAATTAATCCATTGTTTCCAACATGAAGGTTCACACAAATAGTGGGGGCATATAAGTGGGAATGGCAGTTGAAGATGATCCCAAAAACCTTCGTGTAGTTTGATCTGATAATCAGACTGTTGAGTATGTCTTCTGTTCACATACCCAGCAAAAAAAAAATTGGAAGTTCTTCTTAAGGAACAACTTTAAAAGCACTTCCAAAAATGTCCTCCCAAAGATGTTCTTTATTTTAACTGCACAGGTAGTTGATTTGAGTCCATTTTTTAGAACTCGCTTTTTTCATATTTTTATTGGGAAATTTAAAATTTCATTATTTCAAATGGGTTAAAAACAGATTAAAAATTAATAAAATTGTGCAAATTATTTAAATTTTGCCGAAAAAAATGCTAAATCCTTTCTAGAAAAATTGCGAAATTTTGAAAATATTTGATGTCAAACGTTCCAGACAAGCGTTGTAAAGCATTAAAATTATAAAAAATTTTAAAAATTATTTATTCGTCAAAATATCACGAGATTTCTTTATTCACATCCAAATCACCTCCGGTGCCAATTGGAGAAGCAAAATTCATCCGATCCGGTTGAAATTTGGCACGTGGTGTTAGTATATGGTCTTTAACAACCATGCAAAAACTGGTTCATTATCATATATAGTCCCCATATAAATCGATCCCCAGATTTGGGTTTGGAGCCTCTTGGAGGAGCAAATTTCATCCGATTCATTTAAAATTTGTACATTGTGCTAGTATATGGCCGCTAACAACCATGCCTAACTAGGTCCATATCGGTCTTTAATTATATATAGCCCTCAGATAAACCGATCCCCAATCACACAAAAATTGGTCCATATTGTTGCATAATTATATACCTATATATACATTTTTTGTCAAATTATACCACTAAGGACTAACTTACAATGTAGAAGACGATTTTAAGAAGTTTTAAGATACCTTGCCATCGGTAAATATTACCCCAACCCAAATAATTCGATTGTGGATGGCAGTCTTTCATAGAAATTTCTACGCAATTCACGGTGGAGGGTACATAAGATTCGGCCTGGCCGAACTTACGCCGTATATGCAATGCTAAGAAAGCAGTACAATAACTACTAAATCCGATATGGCCCAATTGCAATACCATCTGACCTACACGAATAAATGTTCGGTTTACCCTACAAGGACAAAAAAAAGTTCCCTACTTTCCCATACATTCCCAAACAATTTTCCCTACAATATTTTTCGTTAAATTTAAACAAATTTTACAAAATGGTTCCAAGTACTTTATTATTTTAAAACATGAATATGCAACGTATATAACTTAGATTTGTATTTTGTATTTGTATTTGTATTTGTATTTGTATTTGTATAAATTTGTATTACCACCACTGTTGCCACAGTTGGTAGAATTCTACCATAAATAGTATTTTTATACCCTCCACCATAGGATGGGGGTATATTAACTTTGTCATTCCGTTTGTAACACATCGAAATATTGCTCTAAGACCCCATAAAGTATATATATTCTGGGTCATGGTGAAATTCTGAGTCGATCTGAGCATGTCCGTCCATCCGTCTGTCGGTCCGTCCGTCTGTCGAAATCACGCTAACTTCCGAACGAAACAAGCTATCGACTTGAAACTTTGCACAAGTAGTTGTTATTGATGTAGGTCGGATGGTATTGCAAATGGGCCATATCAGTCCACTTTTACGTATAGCCCCCATGTTTGTCTTTTAGTGTACTAAACCTGTTTAGCCTCCCAAATCTAATGGGACTTTTTATATCACCGGCGGAGCACTTCTGGAGCTATCCACAAAAAAAGAAAATTATGGCACAAGTTGAAAACACCATGCAGTGACACAATAAAATTCTTGTAAAGGTTTAGTTTGTTCTCTTATTTTAGTTTATTCAAGCATTTCTTCTTTAGTTCAGTTTTATTTGTGGTACAAATTTACGATTATATTCTTGCGATAATTACAATTTCAATCAAAATTTCAATATAATTTAAATTCGATGACTTCACGATGATTAAACCTTTTTTTGAACTAACACTCCTACACCAATTAATATAGTAATAGATAGATAGAGAATAAACTTAAGATTAAAGGATGGAAAAATATCCCAACTCCCACAAAGTGGCCATATTTCCATAATAACTCGATCTTAACATCCAATGAAAGTCCAGCCAATACAACTTCACAGATGGCGTTGACTTCTAACGTATCTCTAGTATCAACATCCCGGCCCCTTTGCAGTACTCTGCAAAAAAAAAATATGATAAAATAATTCAATTCCTTGTAAATGTTCTGGTACACCATCGATTCCAATATAACAAATTTTATAGATGAAAATTTCCCCCAAATGAAGATAAGGATAAAGTTAAGGCAAACAGGTTCCAGAGATGATATACCCAAAAATAGTAAATTGCGCGAGAGGTTTCCCGAACGTTCCACCAACGACTCCATTCCGTATAATTTTTGAATATAGATCACCCCCTAACGAAAGGTGTACCTCACCCGACATATAGAACTTGGGATCCGCCAGTTGCAGTCCTGGGTATTCGTCAATAATGCGACTATCCACTGATTTCTTTGGCGTCAATATTCTAAATCTTTTACGGACTTCCGCATATATCTGAATGGCATGGTTCATTCCGCTGCCTCCACGTAGTTCCAATGAGCACCTTACTCGGTTTCCAATTTTTACTAGCGGTTGGCCCAGTTTTCGGGCTAGAGACTCATCTATTATAGTCGTCTCCGCACTTTGATCTATTAAGGCTCGTTCATAAACATGGCGATCACAACAAACAATCTTCACAACCGCTGTCGGGCGGAGCATTATAGACTCGTGAATACTATACGAGTTAGAAGGGTTCATCAATTCCTTACGAGCAGGATTATCCCTAATCGTTTCTCGGGATGTATAGGAGACAACTTCTCTTGATTTGTTTGAGGACGAACTAGGTCCCACTTGACGCCTACTCTCGGACGAACTAGGTCCTTTTTGGCGTTTGGAGTCAGACGATCTAGGTCCTACTCCAATTTGAGATTTAGACGAACGAGGTCCTAGTCTCTTAACCACACTTTTCACAACCTTTCTGGACGAACATGGTCCTGGTTTATGAAGCAAAGTATGGTGCATATCACCACATTTCTTACATCGTCCCTCACTGCTACACGTGCGCCAGGTGTGATCGTGGGCCAAACAGCCGGCACAATGTTTGTATATTGAGACAATCCTCATTCGTTCTGAGTAGTCCATTGTCAGGAATTTTCTACAAAATCTAAGAGGATGATCTTGTAAGCATAGCCGACACACAATTTTCTGTTTGTCTCCTCGGTTCTCTGAATAATATTTCTTTGCCTTAACCATTGTACAAAATTAACTGAAAGGAAAACAAATAAAAAGAAAGGAAAGAAATTTTCTGGTTAATCCATAGGAAGAGGAACCAGTTTAACTATGGGACGTACAAGCGGACCCTTCGACGTTCGGATCTCAGCAACCCTGACCTTTCCATCCGCTCCTGGGAAAACCTCTGATATTCGGCCTAACCTCCATTCATTAGGTGGCAAATTGTCATCTCGAATGACAACCATATCTCCTACCTTTAGATTCGACTCAACAGTTTTCCATTTATTCCGCTTAACTATCTCCTTCAAGTATTCCTCTTTCCAACGCATACACAAATTTTGGTTAATTGCTTTTACCCTTTGCCAACGATTCATGATAGAAAGGGGAGCCTCATTGATCTGTGGCTCTGGGGGTGACAAAATTGGACCACCAACTAAAAAATGCCCAGGAGTAAGGGCGTCAACACATGAAACGTCCTCCGATAAAGGGCAGAGAGGCCTAGAGTTCAAACAAGATTCGATTCGGGCTAAAAGCGTGGAAAATTCTTCAAAAGTGTATCTCAAGTTGAACGTAATTCTTCTAAAATGATGTTTGAAGGATTTGACGCCTGCTTCCCACAGGCCACCCATATGTGGCGCTCCCGCTGGATTAAAATGCCAATTTAAACCATTATTAGAGTAACTTTGAACTATCTCTGAACTTGTATTTCGAAGGAAATTTCGAAAATCTGACCGCAATGCCCTTGACGCTCCTACGAAATTCGTCCCATTATCCGAAAACATTTCCTTGGGACAGCCACGGCGAGAAACAAACCTGGCAAATGCCGCTAAAAAGGTAGCTGTTGTTAAATCGCTAACAGCTTCCAAATGAATCGCTCTGGTTGCGAAGCAAACAAAAATCGACGCATAGCCCTTGGTAATCAGACAAGCTCTCCCTCTATAATTTTTGATATCAAAAGGGCCGGCAAAATCAACTCCCGTTCTCGTAAACGGCCTGTCAATAATTGTCCTAGCCACCGGTAAAGATGCCATAATCTGTTCCTTCGACCGTTTCGAACAAATCGCACAAATTCTGCACTTGGCTATGACAGATCTTATTAAATTTCTAGATCTTGGGATCCAGAACTCAGTTCTCAGAACTCTGAGCATTAACTGATTTCCTCCATGTAAAGTAATTTTGTGAATAAAGGTTATCAAGAGCCGTGAAAATTGGCTCTCGTATGGCAATATAATTGGATGTTTCTCATTAAATGACAAAGAGGTTGCATTAGCTAGACGTCCTCCTACTCGAATCAGTCCTTCCCCATCGATAAATGGATTTAAGTTAAGCAACTTGCTTGTAGTAGGCAGAGGACGGTCGTTTGATAACCTGAAATACTCGTCCGGAAAATAGACCTTCTGAGTGACAATAATTAGTTTTATTTTAACCAGTTGTGACTCACTAAACGAAGAGTGTTTTTCTGACACTTGTGACGACTTCCTCTTTACCAGTAAAACAAATCTGTAAACATATGACATTACTCGCAACGCTCTTGAGTATGATGAAAAGCGAAGAAGAATATCTTCAAAATCCTTAATATAAGTAAAATGTACATTTATGCTTCGACATTCTTCTTCAGTGTGAAATTCGTTCCCTAACTGAACGAAGGACCTTGTTTGTCTTTTAGTGTACTAAACCTGTTTAGCCTCCCAAATCTAATGGGACTTTTTATATCACCGGCGGAGCACTTCTGGAGCTATCCACAAAAAAAGAAAATTATGGCACAAGTTGAAAACACCATGCAGTGACACAATAAAATTCTTGTAAAGGTTTAGTTTGTTCTCTTATTTTAGTTTATTCAAGCATTTCTTCTTTAGTTCAGTTTTATTTGTGGTACAAATTTACGAT
This sequence comes from Haematobia irritans, assembly GCF_050003625.1. Classification (NCBI taxonomy): domain Eukaryota; kingdom Metazoa; phylum Arthropoda; class Insecta; order Diptera; family Muscidae; genus Haematobia; species Haematobia irritans. Next base: position 146,754,099 of record NC_134399.1, read on the forward strand.
TATATTCTTGCGATAATTACAATTTCAATCAAAATTTCAATATAATTTAAATTCGATGACTTCACGATGATTAAACCTTTTTTTGAACTAACACTCCTACACCAATTAATATAGTAATAGATAGATAGAGAATAAACTTAAGATTAAAGGATGGAAAAATATCCCAACTCCCACAAAGTGGCCATATTTCCATAATAACTCGATCTTAACATCCAATGAAAGTCCAGCCAATACAACTTCACAGATGGCGTTGACTTCTAACGTATCTCTAGTATCAACACCCCATATAAAGCAAATTTCATCCGATCCGGCTGAAATTTGGTACAAGGTATCAATATATGGTATCTAATAACCTTGCAAAAATTGGTCCATATCGGTCCACTTTTACGTATAGCCCCGATATAAATGGACCCCCAAATTTGGCTTGCGATTGCTCAAAGAGAAACAAATTTCATCCGATCCGGCTGAAATTTGGTACATGGTGTTAGTATATGGTATCTAATAACCTTGCAAAAACTGGTCCATATCGGTCCACTTTTACGTATAGCCCCCATATAAACGGACCCCCAAATTTGGTTTGCGATTGCTCTAAGAGAAGCAAATTTCATCCGATCCGGCTGAAATTTGATACATGGTGCTGGTATATGTTCTCTAATGACCATGAAAAAATTGGTCCACATCGGCCCATAATTATATATAGCCCCCATATAAACCGATCCCCAGATTTGACCTCCGGAGCCTCTTAGAGGAGCAATAGTCATCCGATCCGATTGAAATTTGGAACGTGGTGTTAGTATATTGTCTATAACCACCATGCCAAAATTGGTCCACATCGGTCTATAATTATATATAGCCCCCATATAAGCCGATCCCCAGATTTGACCTCCGGAGCTTCTTAGAGGAGCCAAAGGCATCCGATCAGATTGAAATTTGGTACGTGGTGTTAGTATATTGTCCCTAACCACCATGCCAAAATTGGTCCATATCGGTCCATAATTATATATAGCCCCCATATAAGCCGATCCCCAGATTTGACCTCCGGAGCTTCTTAGAGGAGCAAATTTCATCCGATGCGGTTGAAATTTGGTACGTGGTGTTAGTATATGGTATCTAACAATCATGCAAGAATTGGTCCATATCGGTCCATAACTATATGTAGCCCCCATATAAATCGATCCCCAGATTTGATCTCCGGAGCTTCTTGGAGGAGCAAAATTCATCCGATCCGGTTGAAATTTGCAACGTGGTGTTAGTAAAAGGCCGCTAATAACCATGCCAAAATTGGTCCGTATCGGTATATAGTTATATAGCCGATCCCCACTCACACAAAAATTGGTCCATATCGGTTCATAATCATGGTTGCCACTCGAGCCAAAAATAATCTACCAAAATTTTTTCTATAGAAAATTTTATTTCTATAGAACATTTTTTCCAAATTTTATTTCTATAGAAAATTTTTTCCAAATTTTACTTCTATAGAAAATGTTGGCAAAATTTTATTTTGTTAAAATTTTATTTCTATACAATCTTTAAACTTAATTGTATACGTATTTAATCAGCCTTTTTAGTTTAATATATACCATGTATGGACTATGTGGTATATATTACGGTGTTAGGAAGTTTTAAGATACCTTGCCATCGGCAAGTGTTACCGCAACCCAACAAATTTTATTGTGGATGACAGTTTTCAGTAGAAGTTTCTACGCAATCCATGGTGGAGGGTACATAAGCTTCGGCCTGGCCGAACTTACGGCCGTATATACTTGTTTTTGTTAAATCTCTATAGAAATAAAATTTTGGGAAAAGCTTCTATAAACAAATTTTTTTTTGAGAGAAATTTTTCTATAGAAATAAAATTTTGACAAAAATTTCTATAGAAATATTTGTTTGGTAGATTTGTGGTAATTTGTGGTAATCTTCAAATTTTGTTAATTTTTTTATACCCACCACCATAGGATGGGGGGTATATTAACTTTGTCATTCCGTTTGTAACACATCGAAATATTGCTCTAAGACCCCATAAAGTATATATATTCTGGGTCGTGGTGAAATTCTGAGTCGATCTGAGCATGTCCGTCCGTCCGTCCGTCCGTCCGTCCGTCCGTCCGTCCGTCTGTTGAAATCACGCTAACTTCCGAACGAAACAAGCTATCGACTTGAAACTTGGCACAAGTAGTTGTTATTGATGTAGGTCGGATGGTATTGCAAATGGGCCATATCGGTCCACTTTTACGTATAGCCCCCATATAAACGGACACCAAAATTTGGCTTGCGAGGCCTCTAAGAGAAGCAAATTTCGTCCGATCCGGCTGAAATTTGGCACATGGTGTTAGTATATGGTCTCTAACAACCATGCAAAAATTTGTCCACATAGGTCTATAATTATATATAGCCCCCATATAAACCGATCCCCCGATTTGGCTTGCGAGGCCCCTAAGAGAAGCAAATTTTATCCGATCCGACTGAAATTTGGTACATGGTGTCAGTATATGGTCTCTAACAACCATGCAAAAATTTGTCCACATCGGTCCATAATTATATATAGACCCCATATAAACCGATCCCCCCGATTTGGTTTGCGAGGCCTCTAAGAGAAGCAAATTTCATCGGATCCGGCTGAAATTTGATACATGGTGTCAGTATATGGTCTCTAACAACCATGCAAAACTTGGTCCACATCGATCCATAATTATATATAGCCCCCATATAAACCGATCCCCCGATTTGGCTTGCGAGGCCTCTAAGAGAAGCAAATTTCATCCGATCCGGCTGAAATTTGGTACATGGTGTTAGTATATGGTCTCTAACAACCATGCAAAAATTGGTCGACATCGGTCCATAATTATATATAGCCCCCATATAAACCGATCTCCCGATTTGGCTTGCGAGGCCGCTAAGAGAAGCAAATTTCATCCGATCCGGCTGAAATTTTGTACGTGATGTTAGTATATGGTCTATAGCAACCATGCAAAAATTGGTCCACATCGGTTCATAATTATATATAGCCCCCATATAAACCGATCACCAGATTTGACCTCCGGAACCTCTTGGAAGACCAAAATTCATCTGATTCAGTTGAAATTTGGTATGTGGTGTTAATATATGGCATCAAACTCCCATGCAAAAATTGGTCGATATCGGTCCATAATTATATATAGGCCCCATATAAACCTATCCCCAGATTTGACCTCCAGAGCCCCTTGGAAGAGCAAAATTCTTGCCATTCGGTTGAAATGTGGTACGTGATGTTAGTATATGGTATCCAACAACCATGCAGGAATTGGTTCCTATCAGTCCATAATTATATATAACTCCCATATAAACCGATCCCCAGATTTGTCCTCCGGTGCCTTTTGGAGAAGCAAAATTCATCCGATCTGCTTTAAATTTGGTACGTGGTGGTAGTATATGATATTTAACAACCATGCCAAAAGTGGTCCATATCAGTCCATAATCGTACATAGCCCCATATAAACCGATCCCGAGATTTGGTTTTGGAACCTCTTGGAGGAGCAAATTTCATCCGAGTGAGTTGAAATTTGGTACATTGTGCTAGTATATGGTCGTTAACAACCATGCCTAACTAGGTCCATATCGGTCTATAGTTATATATAGCCCTCAGATAAATCGATCCCCAATCACACAAAAATTGGTCCATATCAAGTTCATAATTGTATATAGCCCCCTAACCTAACCTAATATCACAATGGACTGAATAGTCTAAGTGAGCCTGATACATCGGGCTGCCACCTAACCTATAGCCCCCATATAAGCGACCCCCATATTTCAATTCTGGCTCCCTACGTACAAAAAGTCCATATCAATTCGTAATTATTTGTAGACTTAACTATACATAACTTTTTTGTCTAATATATACCATGGACTAAATCACAGTCTTTCGTAGAAGTTTCTACGCAATCCATGGTGGTGGGTACATAAGATTCGGCCTGGCCGAACTTGCGGCCGTATGTACTTGTTTTTTTTGGCACGAGTGGTAACTGTTGTTAAAGATCAATCCTTGCCGGCTTCTAATTTCCTCCTCTAGAGCCACCAAAATTATTACAAAATGTCCCTACATTGTGGCCCTACGTCCCTACAAGACGCTAAATATTAGAAAAATAAACTACATATAGGGAATTTCCCCTACTTCTAGCAACACTGGCTGTAGTTGATATTGCACCTAAGGAGTTAGTATGCCACTATTATTGATCCCATTATTAAAAAGAGAAAATCGCTCAATTAGTGTGGGTTATAAATACAAATTTGTAAAACTCGAGCAATATTCTTATGAAGTAGCTACAAGTGCATATAAGTACGATCGGCTAGTACATCAAAATTTGAAATTTGAGTAACATTGGTTAATAAATAAGAGTATTATGGCCAAATTTGGGAAAATCGAGCGATGCATATATATGGAAGCTATATGTAAATCTGAACCAATTTGCATAATTTTGCGGGTTTGATTAATACCTTGTTACCTTGTGCAAAATTTGAATAATATCAGTTAAGAAATGAGGCATCTATGGTCAAACATAAAGTTAAAGGCAAATTTTTCAAAATCGGTCGATACATATATGGGAGCTATATCTACATCTGAACCGATTTCGATGAAATTTCGCACATACCGTTAGTACTATAGAGGGCTAGATCTAGCCAACTATGAGTAAAATCGGATAATAAATGAGGGTTCTATGGCCAAATTTGGGAAAATCGGGCTATACAAATATATGGGAGCTATATCTCAATTTGAACCGATTTCGACAATTTTTTGCACATATAGTTAGTGCTATAGAAGATTACATTTTGCCAACTTTGAGTAAGATCGGTTAATAAATAAGGGTTTTGTGGCCGAATTTGGGAAAATCGGGCGATACATATATATGGGAGCTATATCTCAATTTGAACCGATTTCGACAATTTTTTGCGCATATAGTTAGTGCTATAGAAGATTATATTTAGCCAATTTTGAATAAGATCGGTTGATAAGTAAGGGTTTTATGGCCAAATTTAGAAAATTCGGGCGGTACATATATATAGGAGCTATAGCTAAATCTGAATCAATTTCGATGATTTTTTGCACATTTAGTTAGTGCTATAGAAGATTACATTTAGCCAACTTTGAGTAAGATCGGTTGATAAATAAGGATTTTATGACCTAATTTGGCACAATCGGGCGATACCTATATATGGGAGCTATATCTAAATATGAACCGATTTGGATGAAATTTCGCAGACTTAAAGGGTGATGTAGAAGATTTTTTTGTGCTGAATTTGACGACGATCGGTTGGTAAAAAAGTGCAACGTGACCACATTTGTCGAAATCGGGCGATACATATATATGGGAGCTATATCTAAATTTGATCCGATTTCTTCCAAATTCAATAGCGTTCGTCCTTGTGCCCTAAAAACTCCCTATACCAATTTTCATCGAAATCGGTTAATATTGCGACCGGAATCCTGTAACAACAAATACATGGACAGACGGACGGACGGACGGACACCAAGCGCTAGATCGACTCAGGAGGTGATTCAGGTATATATTTTATGGGGTCTAAAATCAATATTTCAGGTAGGCACATTTTTTTGGCAGATCAAGCTTATTATACCCTGACCACTATGTGGGTATAAGTACTTGTGCCAAGTTTCATGTCGATAGTTTATTTCGTTTCGAAGTTAGGGTGATTTCAACAGATCGACTCAGAATTTCACCACGACCCAGACTTTATGGGGTCTTAGAGCAATATTTCGATGTGTTACAAACGGAATGGCAAAGTTATCCTATGGTGGAGGGTATAAAAAATGAAAGTGATAAGTGGGCATAATAGAATATTTCTCAACGCTTCCAAAAACTAACGGTTTCGGATAATCACTGCTTTATTTTCTGTTTTCTCTCTCTATGTTACAAATTAATGTTCAGATTTATGTATGTGTGCAACATCTGAAATAAATCTGATAAAGCACGTACGATATTTTTATCAATTGTTGGATTTGTTATCGACCAAATAAGTGATAAAATCAAACAATATCTTTATCAAAAGAATTATATTTTTATCAGAAATATTTACAATTGCACAATTAACAATTTTATTAATAAAGACCTCGTACATTGAGTCGTTGATATATGAACTTGTTTTTTGATCAGAAAGTATTTTCAAATATTAAATATTAATAAAATACTCGTACATATTGCCGTTGATATCCCAACTTTTTTTTTATCAAATACAAAATCTATAAAGAAATTATCAATGCAAAAATTTTGAATAATTTTTTTGATAAATATTTTTATCAAAGTTTAACAAGGCGTATTTTTTCTGTATGGTTGTATTTGCAGTTGCCACTGGCACAGAAAATATTATCTTAGAATGTATAACAACATGTTGAAGAATACAATAATAATAGATTTAAAATTAATTTATTTTTACCATTTCTTGAATTTGTTTAAAATAAACATTCAATTCATTTTATCAATCCCCAAAAACGAACGTTTACAATGCTTTCAAAGTTTCTCTATTTTTTATGGAAAGTTTAACACTTAACACCAATAAATAATACTCTTAAATCGAAGACAAGCGAAAGAAATATATAAGTTGACAAAAAACGTAAAACACAAACAAAGGCTAGTCCATACAAAATCATCGTTTAAAAAAAATCAGAGATATATTATTTTTTCGATTTTCTATATATTTGTTCTTCTTTGGTGGTAAAACTCCAGAGTCATGTTCAGTGAAATTTAATAGCGTTCTCTCTCTGGCTGTCTGTCTATCGTAAGGCAATAGTTGGAAACTTTTATATGCTGTGATTGCAAAATTGTTCTGCTGTTTAATAAATGAAAACAAGTACATACGGCCGCAAGTTCGGCCAGGCCGAATCTTATGTACCCACCACCATGGATTGCGTAGAAACTTCTACGAAAGACTGTGATTTAGTCCATGGTATATATTAGACAAAAAAGTTATGTATAGTTAAGTCTACAAATAATTACGAATTGATATGGACTTTTTGTACGTAGGGAGCCAGAATTGAAATATGGGGGTCGCTTATATGGGGGCTATAGGTTAGGTGGCAGCCCGATGTATCAGGCTCACTTAGACTATTCAGTCCATTGTGATATTAGGTTAGGTTAGGGGGCTATATACAATTATGAACTTGATATGGACCAATTTTTGTGTGATTGGGGATCGATTTATCTGAGGGCTATATATAACTATAGACCGATATGGACCTAGTTAGGCATGGTTGTTAACGACCATATACTAGCACAATGTACCAAATTTCAACTCACTCGGATGAAATTTGCTCCTCCAAGAGGTTCCAAAACCAAATCTCGGGATCGGTTTATATGGGGCTATGTACGATTATGGACTGATATGGACCACTTTTGGCATGGTTGTTAAATATCATATACTACCACCACGTACCAAATTTAAAGCAGATCGGATGAATTTTGCTTCTCCAAAAGGCACCGGAGGACAAATCTGGGGATCGGTTTATATGGGAGTTATATATAATTATGGACTGATAGGAACCAATTCCTGCATGGTTGTTGGATACCATATACTAACATCACGTACCACATTTCAACCGAATGGCAAGAATTTTGCTCTTCCAAGGGGCTCTGGAGGTCAAATCTGGGGATAGGTTTATATGGGGCCTATATATAATTATGGACCGATATCGACCAATTTTTGCATGGGAGTTTGATGCCATATATTAACACCACATACCAAATTTCAACTGAATCAGATGAATTTTGGTCTTCCAAGAGGTTCCGGAGGTCAAATCTGGTGATCGGTTTATATGGGGGCTATATATAATTATGAACCGATGTGGACCAATTTTTGCATGGTTGCTATAGACCGTATACTAACATCACGTACAAAATTTCAGCCGGATCGGATGAAATTTGCTTCTCTTAGCGGCCTCGCAAGCCAAATCGGGAGATCGGTTTATATGGGGGCTATATATAATTATGGACCGATGTCGACCAATTTTTGCATGGTTGTTAGAGACCATATACTAACACCATGTACCAAATTTCAGCCGGATCGGATGAAATTTGCTTCTCTTAGAGGCCTCGCAAGCCAAATCGGGGGATCGGTTTATATGGGGGCTATATATAATTATGGATCGATGTGGACCAAGTTTTGCATGGTTGTTAGAGACCATATACTGACACCATGTATCAAATTTCAGCCGGATCCGATGAAATTTGCTTCTCTTAGAGGCCTCGCAAACCAAATCGGGGGGATCGGTTTATATGGGGTCTATATATAATTATGGACCGATGTGGACAAATTTTTGCATGGTTGTTAGAGACCATATACTGACACCATGTACCAAATTTCAGTCGGATCGGATAAAATTTGCTTCTCTTAGGGGCCTCGCAAGCCAAATCGGGGGATCGGTTTATATGGGGGCTATATATAATTATAGACCTATGTGGACAAATTTTTGCATGGTTGTTAGAGACCATATACTAACACCATGTGCCAAATTTCAGCCGGATCGGACGAAATTTGCTTCTCTTAGAGGCCTCGCAAGCCAAATTTTGGTGTCCGTTTATATGGGGGCTATACGTAAAAGTGGACCGATATGGCCCATTTGCAATACCATCCGACCTACATCAATAACAACTACTTGTGCCAAGTTTCAAGTCGATAGCTTGTTTCGTTCGGAAGTTAGCGTGATTTCAACAGACGGACGGACGGACGGACGGACGGACGGACATGCTCAGATCGACTCAGAATTTCACCACGACCCAGAATATATATACTTTATGGGGTCTTAGAGCAATATTTCGATGTGTTACAAACGGAATGACAAAGTTAATATACCCCCCATCCTATGGTGGTGGGTATAACAAAATGTTTACTCACACTCAGATGAATCAGTTGCCAGACAGACGTGCAGATAGAAAGTTGCAGACACTTTGTAAGCATATAAGGATATGGATTCATAAGAGGTCCCTACGAATAGAATGGGAAAGGATTTGAATTGCATTTTAATTACAAGAGAGACCTAATAGGGGTTTTTTGTGCCTAGTTGGAGCTGGCCAGATAGTATTAGTAAAACAGACGAATATATGTATTAAAACAAGTATATACGTCATTAACTTCGGCCCAGCCGAATCTTAAATACCCAACTTGATGAATCATATAGAATAGAATTTCAGGTGGATTTGATGATAGATATTCTCCCTAGCAAATGATAATCTTCCTGAAGTTACATTTAGAGTTTCTGCATATGGAGGCTACATCAGATTCTGGATTTAAAAGAACCAGTTTTGTTTGAGTTTTGAAGGAATCATAAATACCTCGTCGAAATGTGCTCGAAAATCCAATAGAATAAATCGAAAAGTAGGTTTGAAATCTAAATCCTATAGATGTTTACGCTTATTACTCCAGTGAGCACGAGGAGTAAACTCGGGAAATTTTTACTTCTTGTTTCGTGCAATTAATATGACCAGTGCACCTTCTATCCCCTGGGGAGACCGGTCTATACTAGGTTTATATTGGTTTAAAAATTTAAAAATTGATTTCATGACAATCGGATAAGAACTCAAAATGGGAGATCAGTCTGTATGGGTGCCAAACCAAAATATAGACCGTGGTTAAGCTATATGGGGTGCTCAAGATCCACATACAGGGGAATCGTTTTATACGTGAGCTATATCAAAGCCACATTTCTTTGTGGATCTAATATAGGTCTAGATTTTGAATTTCAGGCAAATCGGATAAAAATTTCGGTGTTTAGAAGCCCAAGAAATAAAATCCGGATATCGGTCTATATAGGGGCTATACCAAAACGTAGACCGATACAAATCATATTCGCCACAACTCTTTGTGGACCTAAAATACCTTTATATTTTGAATTTCAGCCACATCGGACAAAAACTGGGGTCTATAGCCAATAAAGAAGTCAAATCGAGGGATTGCTCTATAAGGGGGTTATACCAAACAATTATATACGAAATGTAAGTTCGGCCAGGCACACAATAGATTGCGTAGAAACTTTTACGAAAGACTGTCATCCACAATAGAATTACTTGGGTTGGTATATATAGGTAAGTCAACAAATAATTAATAACGGATATGGACTTTTGCTTGGTAATTAGAGATACAGAACAGAAATATGGGGTTCGCTTTATATGGGGGCTTTATAAAATTATGAACCGATATGGACCAATTATCTGAGGGCTATATATATCTATAGAGCGATATGTACCTAGTTTCTTCTTCAACCTAACCTAACATATACTTTATAATTTGGATTTTTAAACTGGCATTTGTTTGTAAATAAAAAGCTTTACAAATATATCGTAAACAGAGAATGAACAAGTATATACGGCCGTAAGTTCGGCCAGGCCGAATCTTATGTACCCTCCACCATGGATTGCGTAGAATCATGTACGAAAGAATGTCATCCACAATCGAATTACTTGGGTTGTGGTAATACTTAAAAATTCTTAACATCGCCTTCTAAATTGTAAGTTAGTCCATACGTGGTATAAATTAGACAAAAAAGGTATGTATAGGTAAGTCTACAAATAATTACGAATCGATATGGACTTTTGCACAGTACGTAGAGAGCCAGAATTGAAATATGGGGGTCGCTTATGTGGGGGCTATATACAATTATGAACTTGATATGGAAAAATTTTTGTGTGATTGGGGATTGTTATATCTGAGAGCTATATATAACTATAGACCGATATGGACCTAGGTAGGCATGGTTGTAAACGGCCATATACTAGCACAATGTACCAAATTTCAACTGACTCGGATGAAATTTGCTCTTCCAAGAGGCTCCAAAACCAAATCTCGGGATCGGTTTATATGGGGGTTATATATGATTATGGACTGATATGGACCACTTTTGGCATGATTGTTAAATATCGTATACTACCACCATGTACCAAATTTCAACCAGATCGGATGAATTTTGCTTCTCCATGAGGCACCGGAGGTCAAATCTGGGGATCGGTTTATATGGCGGCTATATATAATTATGGACCGATGTGGACCAATTTTTGCATGGTCATTAGAGACCATATACTTACACTATGTACCAATTTTCAGCCGGATCGGATGAAATTTGCTTCACTTAGAGGCTCCGCAAGCCAAATCGGGGGATCGGTTTATAGGGGGGCTATATATAATTATGGACCGATGTGGACGAATTTTTGCATGGTTGTTAGAGACCATATACTAACACCATGTACCAAATTTCAGGCGGATCGGATGAAATTTGCTTCTCTTAGAGAAATCGCAAGCCAAATTTGGGGGTCCGTTTATATGGGGGCTACAATACCATCCGACCTACATCAATAACAACTACTTGTGCCAAGTTTCAAGTCGATAGATTGTTTCGTTCGGAAGTTAGCGTGATTTCAACAGACGGACGAACGGACGGACATGCTCAGATCGACTCAGAATTTCACTACGACCCAGAATATATATATACTTTATGGGGTCTTAGAGCAATATTTCGATGTGTTACAAACGGAATGACAAAGTTATATATATATATATATATATATATATATATATATATATATATATATATATATATATATATATATATATATATATATATATATATATATATATATATATATATATATATATATATATATATATATATATAATATATATATATATATATATATATATATATATATATATATATATATATATATATATATATATATATATATATATATATATATATATATATATATATATATATATATCACAGTGTAGCTCGGTTTGGTCTCTGGGGTCATAGATCGCCAAAATGGGAGCTTCTATCAACATATTTTTTAACTGTTCGAAACACCTAAGTTCCTTTGGGCCAAATGTAAATTTCGAGTTCTTTCGTGTTAAGTCATATAAGGGTGTGGCTATTATAGAAAAATTTTGTATAAATCTACGAAAATATGAACAGAGACCAATAAAACTTTGGACTTCGTGGACCTTGGTTGGTATTGGAAAGTTCCTTACCGCCTCTATGCCCCTATCATCCGCCTTTATTCCATTGCCCGTAATAGTATATCCCAAATATTTTACCTCATTCAACAAGAATTCACATTTGTCCTCTCTAAGTTCTAGCTTATTCTCCACTAACCGTTTAAAAATCTCTTCTAAAATTCGAAAATGTTCATCCATATCCATAGTCGCAACTAAAATGTCATCTAAATATATCGTAACGTTTCCAGACCTAATCATATCCATAAAAATGGTACTAATAAATCTTTGGAAAGTAGATGGGGCGTTTTTAAGGCCAAATGGCATACGCAAAAATTCATATTGTCCTAAAGGGGTGGTGAAAGACGTGTACTTAATTGAATCCTCGTGCATAAACACATGATAAAATCCATTTTTATACCCTCCATCATAGGATGGGGGTATATTAACTTTGTCATTCCGTTTGTAACACATCGAAATATTGCTCTAAGACCCCAAAAAGTATATATATTCTGGGTCGTGGTGAAATTCTGAGTCGATCTAAGCATGTCCGTCCGTCCGTCCGTCCGTCCGTCTGTTGAAATCACGCTAACTTCCGAACGAAACAAGCTATCGACTTGAAACTTTGCACAAGTAGTTGTTATCGATGTAGGTCGGATGGTGTTGAAAATGGGCCATATCGGTCCACTTTTACGTATAGCCCCCATATAAAGGGACCCTCAGATTTGGCTTGTGGAGCCTCTAACAGAAGCATATTTCATCCGATCCGGCTGAAATTTGGTACATGGTGTTGGTATATGGTATCCAACAACCATGCAAAAATTGGTCCACATCGGTCCATAATTATATATAGCCCCCATATAAACCGATCCCCAGATTTGGCTTGCGGAGCCTAAAAGAGAAGCAAATTTCATCCGATCCGGCTGAAATTTGATACATGGTGTTAGTATATGGTCTCTAACAACCATGCAAAAATTGGTCCACATCGGTCCATAATTATATATAGCCCCCATATAAACCGATCCCCAGATTTGGCTTGCAGAGCCTCAAAGAGAAGAAAATTTCATCCGATCGGGCTGAAATTTGGTACATGATGTTGGTATATGGTCTCTAACAGTCATGCAAAAATTGGTCCATATCGGTCCATAATTATATATAGCCCCCATATAAACCGATCCCCAGATTTGGCTTGTGGAGCCTCTAAGAGAAGCATATTTCATCCGATCCGGCTGAAATTTGGTACATGATGTTGGTATATGGTCTCTAACAATCATGCAAAAATTGGTCCACATCGGTCCATAATTATATATAGCCCCCATATAAACCGATCCCCAGATTTGGCTTGCGGAGCCTTAAAGAGAAGCAAATTTCATCCGATCCGGCTGAAATTCGGTACATGATGTTGGTATATGGTCTCTAACAACCATGCAAAAATTGGTCCACATCGGTCCATAATTATATATAGACCCCCATATAAACCGATCTCCAGATTTGGTTTGCGAAGCCTCAAAGAGAAGCAAATTTCATCCAATCCGGTTTTAATTTGGAACATGGTGTTAGTATATAATCTTTAACAAGCGTGCCAGAATTGGTCCATATCGGTCCATAATTATATATAGCCCCCATATAAAACGTTCTCCAGATTTGACCTCCGGAGCCTCTTGGAGGAGCAAAATTCATCCGATCCGGTTCAAATTGGGAACGTGGTGTTAGTATATGGTCGCTAACAACCATACCAAAATTGGTCCAATCACACAAAAAGTTTCTACGCAATCCATGATGGAGGGTACATAAGCTTCGGCCTGGCCGAACTTACGGCCGTATATACTTGTTTAAGTCTAGTTTAGAAAAAATTTTCTTATTCACCAGCCTATCTAATAAATCGTCGATAAGCGGGATCGGAAAGTTATCTTTTGTGGTGACTTTGTTCAACTTGCGAAAGTCAACGCACATTCTTGTCTCGCCCGTCGTTTTCTTGACTAACACAATTGGAGAAACGAATTCAGAAATACTGCTGCGTAGTTAGCCCTTTTGCAAATACCCGTCTAATATTTCCTGCAATGTATTTCTTTCCACATAAGAAAGCCTCCTAGGTGGACAGTTAAATGGTTTAGTGTCGTTCAAATTGAGAACCATTTCGCATCTCGTTTTCGGTTCAACTGGTCTCCGAGGAGAAACATAACAATCGTGAAATATCCGCATGAGATGATCTCTGATTCTAAAATCTACATTCTCTGCGATAATGAAATCATTCCCAATGTTAACATCGTATTCTATCATTAAAACCTGGCTTTCAAAATCTCCATCTTCTTTTGAAACATTTTTCACATTATTTCCATCTTCGAATATATGTTTTCTACTTAATGGTATACTACTTAAAATATCATAAGATTGAAGATTTTTAGTCGATGGAATCAATTCTAGTTTATCACCAATTACATTGCTTACACTTTGTGTACTAGAGTTAGTTAAAACTAGTTTAGCATCGCTTGCCTTTAAAAAATCTCTACCCAGAACAACAGGAAAGCCCATAGAATTATTTGAAACAATGTGTAGCTCAATATTTATATTTTTTTCATTTATTAAAATGTAACCAAAAATCTTTCCAAGAATGTTAAGTTTGCTGTGATTTACACCAAAATAAAAATTATCAAATATTTCACATCTAACCGCACTTGAAGGAATATATGAATCTTTAATTAGACTTATGGGGCTTCCTGAGTCTAAGAGACATTCTGCGAAAAAACTTATATTAGCATTAGAATTTAAAGTAATACATAAAAATCTTACATATTCATTAGTCTGGGGTTTATTCAAAACACTTTTCTTATATTGACTGCAATCTTTGGTCATATGTCCAAATTGTCCACAAGCATAACAGGATCCAGTCTCACGTCGTGGTTTGCGGCACTCTGCTGCTATATGACCCGAACAGTTGCAATTGAAACATTTCATAGGAGTACTGCCTTTACTAGTACCAGTAGTATTTTCTGCTTGGGAACGCGACAAACTCTGTCTAGGTTGCTGTTCAATATTTTTAAATGTTTGAAAAAAATCTTCCTTAGATTTGTAATTTTGCAATTTGGCTTGAGTACGTAATTGGAGACTGGAAATTCCTTCTACCAGATATTCCAAGAGCTCATCGTCTTGCATTCGCAGAGGGTTTGACAAAATTACTTTCGCATTAAAGTAATCGACAAACTTTTCATTGTATTTCCATTTTCTATCTTCGAAATTTCGACGAGCAATTATTCGGTTTTCTTTAACGTCAAACATGTCTTTCATTTGTTGCATAAGGTCATCTACAGATAAATCAAGGTAGTGCGGTTTCGAGTAAAGCCAGTCCTTAGCATTGCCTTCTAACTTAAAGCAAATTAACGCACGAAGATTTTTTTCTGAAACATCATATGTGTTTCTAATGCTGTTTAATTGTGCAAACCATGTTTTAAATTCTGGACCACCACTACATTGAGGTAAAAGTTCTTTTAGGGTGGTAAGGGGAATATCGACTTCATTTCTCCCCATTATTGGAGATCTAGTTTTGTTTAGCAACACATTTTCTCGAATCAACAAATCACGTTCCTTCTTTAAAATATTCAACTCTCTTAGCAGCAATTGTTTCTCTTTGTCATCTGTCAATCCAAGATTGATGTCGTTTCCAACCGCTTCGTTTAGTCTTTGCATTGTTTCATTTCCATCATTGTTCTGTTCGTTGTACACTCTTTCATTTACATTGTTTACATTTCCATTGTGCATAATATTTCCGTTGCTCTCTTCTAAATTCATATTCTTTTCTCTTAAATTTGCATCACTTTTAAGTTCTGTTCTGTCCCCTTTTTCGGTTTGAGACTTCAATTCGTTATCGTCGTTGTTGTAGGCAACTTTGTCTCTGATTTCTTTGCTACTCTTTTCGTCATCGGTATCCACCTGTTGTTGCGTGCTGCTTTTTTTGTTGTTGCGTACTGCTTTATTTTCGTACTCTGCAACTAAAGTAACGGTATCGAGATCAATCAAAGTTTGTTGGTTTTTCGTTGCTTCATTATTAGCGTCAATACATGTTTGCAATTCTTCGACGACTAAAGTAACGGATTTAGGATCAACCACACCTTTTTGGGTTTTTGTTGTTTCATTAATAGCGTCAATGCATATTTGCAGCTCTCCGGACGGTATATTATTTAATCTCGAAACTAATGTTGCCTTTGTTCCATTTGATGGTAGGTTTAATTTTTCACAATAAAGTTTTAATTGTTGCAAAGTATGTTCCTCGGCCACAATCATATTTTAATTTGTTTTCACTAAAACAGGCGTGACCAACCACTTCTGAAATTGTAACGACTCGTTGTATGCTTGATACAAGACTGACTCTCCTTTATTCATCTTTTCTCTTCTTAAGTCTAACATTTGTCATCTTATATGTAAAGTAGCCGGTACTTTTCGATAAAATATTCAAGCATACCTTGAATGTTTTATCGATTTTATATATGTATTATCGGTGTCTACGCATTCGTTACAAAATAATTACAGTATAGCAGGAATTTAGTAATAGATTATCTTTACAATAAAAACCATTTTACAATATATATATATATATATATATATATATATATATATATATATATATATATATATATATATATATATATATATATATATATATATATATATATATATATATATATATATATATATATATATATATATATATATATATATATATATATATATATATATATATATATATATATATATATATATATATATATATATATATATATATACCTTACAGCGTCTGAGACCAATATTTCGATGTGTTACAAACGGCTCTCAAGCAAAAGTTGTTCTTATAAATCCATAATCTGATGTAATCTCCATATAAATTATATCCATAAATTATACTTTTAATCCATGTTCGGATTCATAGTAAGATTTTTCGGTTCTTATTCAATTTATGTTTTAAAATTCACCTCAATTGTTTTACCATGCTTCGTAATATAAATATATGAACTAATGTCTCCGAATTCGTTGATTCATTCATATGAATTTACGTTGGAATGAATATTTGGTTATGATAAAAGATGCATTGCATATACAACAATTCATTCAATTTATGCATGACTTTGTAGACACCCACCATTTTTCATTTTTGTCTGTGTGTGTCGGTTGGATGGTTGACTGCTTTCACTACAGTCTTTGTTTTGGAATTTAAGCTTTTTGCTTGGTCCTTCTGTCGACGAGATTGCTGCCACATTCATTTACTATCTATGATTACTGAGCTGTTACTGTTGCATTGGATTGCGTTGCGTGGCATGTGTAGTGGTTTTGAATGAACCCCATATAGCTTCGCATTTAAATGAGTAAACATTGCCTTCCGCCAATGCCGAGTTTTGTCGCTTGTAATTTTGTTTATTTTATTCACTTCTCTATGAATTTTCTATAATAATGTAGGGATGCATGCGGACTATTGTTCGTTAGTTTTCACCAGTTCCATTGTGGAATTTTCGCCAATTTAAACTTAGTAGTTGGACTGTTTACATTTCGATGTGGTGGTTAAAACAATTGTTTCTCGTTTGTTTATGCGAAAATATGGAATTCTTTTGTTTATTTAAGTTAGTGTGGGGGGGTATGCTTGGAGAATTATTTTTGACCAACCGTTTGCAAAACAATAGCAATCTATTTATGACCACATACTCGTGCCACAATTGATATTTTCTTTGGTGAATATTAGCGGAAATGAAGGCTGCGTGATTATTTAAGGCCTTTTCGTAGATAACTACAGTCAGTGAGGAATTCCCATGTAATGTATGTGTATGTCCCATTTCATAAGACAAACTATGGAAGGAATGAACCATTTAATAGATCTTAAACTTTATTTATTTAACACAATTGTACACTCTTCTGATATTACACAAAATAGACACTTGTTTTACATTTGTTTAAGACAATTACTAAATAATGAAAATTTGAATTAATAGAAATTAATTGAATACCCTTTTAGTAAAGTTATTCGTGATAGTGTGATTGCTTTAAAGGGTGATAGGGTCAAAATTTGGTCAAGGGAAAACGCGTGTAAATCGGTGAAATCGTTTACTTAAAAAATCAAATTAAATTTTAAATTAAAGTCCAATTAGTATAAAATTCAGGAAAAATATTCAGTTAGGCTTTCGCTTTTTCAAGTCCGAATTGCCGGGCCTCACGCTTGACACCTGCAATCAGATTTTGTACAGCCACCTTGTCCACCTTCTTCGCCGCAGAAAGCCAGTTTGCCTTGAACTGCTGCTCGTCCTTAGCAGTTTTTTTTTGGTCTTCTTTAGGTTCCGCTTGACAATAGCTCAGTATTTCTCAATTGGGCGGAGCTCTGGCGTGTTTGGAGGGTTCTTGTCCTTGGGAACCACCTGCACGTTGTTGGCGGCGTACCACTCCATGGCCTTTTTACCGTAAAGGCAAGATGGCAAATCCGGCCTAAACAGTACGGAACAACCGTGTTTCTTCAGGAAAGGCAGCAGACGTTTATTCAAACACTCTTTCACGTAAATTTCTTGGTTGACAGTCCCGGAAGCTATGAAAATGCTACTTTTCAAGCCACAGGTACAGATGGCTTGCCAAACCAGATATTTCTTTGCGAACTTTGACAGTTTTATGTGCTTGAAAATATCTGTTACCTTTCCCCTTCCTTTTGCCGTATAAAACTCCTGTCCCGGAAGCTGCTTGTAGTCGGCTTTGACGTAGGTTTCGTCGTCCATTACCACGCAGTCAAACTTCGTCAGCATCGTCGTGTACAGCCTCCGGGATCGCGCTTTGGCCGTCGTATTTTGTTTATTATCGCGATTTGGAGTCACTACCTTCTTGTAAGTCGATAGTCCGGCTCGTTTTTTGGCTAGATGCACGGTTGTAGACGATACACCCAGCTTATTTGCGGCATCTCGGAGAGAGAGAGGGTTTCGCTTGAAACTACCGGCAACTCTCTTTGTCGTCTCAGCGGAGAGAGAGAGGGTTTCGCTTGAAACTACCGGCAACTCTCTTAGTCGTCTCAGCGGCTTCCGGTTTTCGATTTCCCCCCGATCCAGACTTCCTGGCTGTCGACAAACGTTCCCCAAACACTTTAATTACATTTGTAACGGTTGATTTGGCAACTTTTACCGATTTTGCCAGCTTTGCGTGCGAGTAGCTCGGATTTTCGCGATGCGCGAGCAAAATTTTGATACGCTGCTCTTCTTGCTTAGACGGCAGTGAAGAGTGAATTCCAAAATCAAAATAGGAGCAACATTCTACACACACACACACCTTCAAAATGAGGAGTGTTCAGGTTTTTTAAATGCAAAATTGAAAGAAATACGTTAAGTTTATATTGACCAAATTTTGACCGTATCACCCTTTATATTTGGATGGAAAATCACAAGAGGCTGTCGTTAGAGACCTTCACCATTTAAGTGTAAATAATTCTATTTTTCTCTTACAATTGCTCGTTACGAAAAAAGGCAACAGCACCATTTAAACTGGCATTTCATCCATCAATATTATGTGCTAGAGTGCTTAGATGACTGGATTCAAGATTTGTATACCCTAAACCACATAATGGACAGGGTATAATAACTTTGATCTGTCAAAAAATGTGCCCACTAGAAATATTGATTTTAGAGCCCATAAAATATATACCGATCGATCCAGGAGGTTACATCGATCTATCAAATTCAGATATAGCTCCCATGTTAACCGATTTCGATAAATGAGATCATATTGCGGTTATTTGCTAACCGATCCGCGTCAAGTTTAGCACAACGTAATATAATTCACCACCCTTCAATTATGCAAAGTTTCGTCAAAATCGGTTCAGATTCAAATATAGCTCCGATATATGTGTATACTCTTATATATTACCCAATGTTACACCAATTTCAAATTTGGATGTAGTAGCCGATCTAATTGAAACTAAAAGATAATAATTGAAACGTACTCGCAGATTCTTGGGTCCACATTCGAAATTAGATACGGAATTTTGTTTGCGGGTTCACGCAAACCTAAGCATCGGATTATAAGTCCAAAATGTAGGAAGTTTATGGAGAGCGGTAGAATTGATCTCGTGATTTTTCCGTGACATTGATGGTTGTTAATTAGACCCCTTGTTCTTGATTTGGGTATGAATTTGTTGATGCTTGATGCTGGTTTTCGTATTTATTGTTTGATAGAGATTGATTCGGTCTGGTGTAGGCAACATAGTATTCTTTATGCCGGGATTACCAATTTCCGTGTTCACTATTTAAATAACACGTTTTTATTCAAGTTTAAAAATCGAATGAAGAAAAATTCTGTATATAAAAAGTTGACATGAAAATAAGTATATACAGCACTAAGTTCGGCCGGACCGAATCTTAAATACCCACCACCATGAACCAAATATTAGGGTTTCCTTTGAAATTTCAGGAGGGCTTGAGGACTTGAGGACACTTCCCGAAGATAAATTTAAAGATTTCACCTATGAGGACAATATCAGAGTCTGGATTTATAAGAACCATTTTTGTTTGAGTTTTAGAGGAATCATTAACATCTCTTGTAAGTGTGCAAGAAAATTATAAAATAACGTCTTGATTTGAAATCTTTAATCTGTAGAAGTAAAATCTGGAAATTTTACATTGAGTTTCAAGCAATTTTCATGATCAGTGCGCCTTCTACACCCTCAAGATGTGAAGTCGGTCTATATGGAGGCATTACCAAATGGACCGATAAAAACTTAATCCGATACACGTTTTTGTGAGCCTAAAATACCAAAATATTTACAATTTCAGGCAAATCAGATAAAAACTACGGTTTCTAGAAACCCAAGGAGTTAAATCGGGAGATCGTTCTTATGGGGGCTATACTCAAATATGGACCGATACTCACCGTTTTCGGCACACCTCTTTATGACCCGAAAATACCTCTAGATTTCCAATTTCAGGCAAATAGGATAAAAACTTCAGTTTCTAGAAGCCCAAGAAGTAAAATCGGGAAATCGGTCTATATGGGGCTATACCAAAATATGGACCGATACTCACCATTTTCGGCACACCTCTTTATGGTCCTAAAATACCTCTAGATTTCCAATTTCAGACAAATTGGATAAAAAGTACGGTTTCTATAAGCCCAAGACCCCAAATCGGGAGATCGGTCTATATGGGGGCTATATCAAAACCTGGACCGATATAGCCCATCTTCGAACTTGACCAGCCTGCAGACAAAAGACGAGTTTGTGCAAAATTTCAGCACGATTGCTTCATTATTGAAGACTGTAGCGTGATTACAACAGACAGACGGACATCGTTATATCGTCTTAGAATTTCTCCCTGATCAACCATATAGTCGGAAATCGATATTTCGATGTGTTACAAACGGAATGACAAACTTATTATACCCCGTCACCATTCTATGGTGGATGGTATAAAAATCATAATTTTCAAAACAAACATACGTGATGAATTTTAATTTTAAATTGTACAGTACAAGTTCGTCGAGACAACTGAAAAGAGCCAATGAGTTTTCATTGCTTTCCCGGAAGTGACCAGTTACCGAATTTGGTTTTCTACGATGGAAAGCCATTCCAAATTTAGCCTAAGAGTTCAGAACTAGAGGTGTGCACGTGACACGAAATTGTCGTGACTCACAAAAATTTTCGTGACTCACGCGTGAGTCGTGAGTCACGCTGACAGCAACGGCGTGTGTGTGCGTGAGCGTGATTAACCAACCAAATGTCGTGCGTGATCGTGAGTCACGCAAATAATATCTTCGTGAGTGTGCATATGTAACGAATTTTGGAAAAACAAGCTCACGAAAATAATTCCGCTTACGAATATAAAATGCTTACGAGTTGAACTCATTTATAATTTTAGTGACATCCTAGATGATAAGAGCTTCATAACGTACTCAATTTTAACCATACTCATATTTTCAATCAGGTTCTATAGGTAAATCACTAGAGGTGTGCATGTGACACGAAATTGTAGTGACCCACAAAAATTTTCGTGATTCACGCGTGAGTCGAATATAGTATCACGTGTGAGTCGAATTTAGTATCTTTTTGAGTGTGCGTGAGTGACGAATTTCGGAAAAACACGCTCACGAAAATAATACCGCTTACGAACATAAAATGCTTACGAGTTCAATTCATATATAATTTTAGTGACATCCTAAGTGTTAAAAGTTTTATAACGCTCTAGATTTTAATCATACTCATATTTTCAGTCGGATTCTATAGGTAAATTACTCATAAAATTATTATATTATTATGTCGTTACTCATGACATTTTTCGTGAGTCACGACATTTAAAAGATTTTCGTGCGTGAGTACAAATTTTCTTTTCGTGAGCGTGAGTCCTACCAAACAATATCGTGCGTGAGTGTGCGTGAATAAGGTTTCTCCGTCGTGAGCGTGCGTGAGCGTGAGTAAAATATTACTCACGTGCACACCTCTGTAAATCATTCATAAAATTATTCGTGAGTCTCGAGGTTTTTCGTGAGTCACGACATTTTTCGTGAGTCACGGCATTAAAAAGATTTTCGTGCGTGGGTACAAATTTTCTTTTCGTGAGCGTGAATCCTACAAGAAAAAAAAAATAAAATATCGTGCGTGAGTGTGCGTGAATAAGATTTCTCTGTCGTGAGTGTGCGTGAGCGTGAGCAAAATATTACTCACGTGCACTCTTCTATTCAGAAATCGAGCGCCGTCAATGGCAATGGAGTGGACCGCCTTAATGGACGTTGATCACTCTTCCTTCATATTCATCGACCGAGAGGGTAAACATAAATATCGAATATTAAAGGAAATAAGCCCTAAAGACTGCATTGAAGCCCTAGGCAGACATTTTGGCAGCAGACAATGGACATTTCCACAAGTCTCAGCACCATCGAGTACGCCTCATCCATGATTAGTTAAAAAGGAGATTCCATGCTTCATTTTTACAGCGCAATGGCCACCAATATGAACTTAAATATCGAAGTGGCACTTTCGAGCAGCGTGCCATTTCCATTGACAATGGGTTCTTCTCAAGAAGATCTCCGGTTTGCAAGATTAAATAAAAGTATGTTCATAGGAATATGCGATTAAAATGTCTCGGAAAATTTAAGTCGGATGGAGGAAAGGGTTTTTCGAATAAATAGTCTGAAATAACTGACGGTCACTATACCTAACCTAAGGTTGGCTGATAAGTCCCCGGTCTGACACATAGATGGCGTCGCTAGTATTAAATGCATATTATTTTTATATAGTACCAATCTTCAATTGATTCGTGTCAAAATTTGACGTCTCTAAGTCAATTAGTTTGTGAGATAGAGCGTCTTTTGTGAAGCAACTTTTGTTATTGTGAAAAAAATAGAAAAAAAGGAATTTCGTGTTTTGATAAAATACTGTTTTCTGAAAGGGAAAAAATACGGTGGAAGCAAAAACTTGGCTTGATAATGAGTTTCCAGACTCTGTCCCAGGAAAATCAACAATAAATGATTGGTATGCAAAATTCAAGCATGGTGAAATGAGCACGGAGGACGGTGAACGCAATGGACGCCCGAAAGAGGTGGTTACCAACTAAAACATCAAAAAAATCCACAAAATGATTTTGAATGACCGTAAAATGAAGTTGATCGAGATAGCAGAGGCCTTAAAGATATCAAAGGAACGTGTTGGTCATAACATTCATCAATATTTGGATATGTGGAAGCTCTGTGCAAAATGGGTGCCGCGCGAGCTCACATTTGACCAAAAACAACAACGTGTTGATGATTCTGAGCGGTGTTTGTAGCTGTTAACTCGTAATACACCCGAGTTTTTCCATCGATATGTGAGAATGGATGAAACGTGGCTCCATCACTACACTTCTGAGTCCAATCGACAGTCGGTTGAGTGGACAGCGACCGGTGAACCGTCTCCGAAGCGTGGAAAGACTCAAAAGTCCGCTGGCAAAGTAATGGCCTCTGTTTTTTGGGATGCGCATGGAATAATTTTTATCGATTATCTTGAGAAGGGAAAAACCATCAACAGTGACTATTATAAGGCGTTATTGGAGCGTTTGAAGGTCGAAATCGCGGCAAAACGGCCCCATATGAAGAAGAAAAAAGTCTTGTTCCACCAAGACAACGCACCGTGCCACAAGTCATTGAGAACGATGGCAAAAATTCATGAATTGGGCTTCGAATTGCTTCCCCACCCACCGTATTCACCAGATCTGGCCCCCAGCGACTGTTTCTTGTTCTCAGACCTCAAAAGGATGCTCGCAGGGAAAAAATTTGCCTGCAATGAAGAGGTGATCGCCGAAACTGAAGCCTATTTTGAGGCAAAACCGAAGGAATACTACCAATATGGTATCAACAAATTGGAAGGTCGTTATAGTCATTATATCGCTCTTGAAGGGAACTATGTTGAATAATAAAAACGAATTTTGACAAAAAATGTGTTTTTCTTTGTAAGACCGGGGACTTATCAGCCAACCTAAATCAAGTAATTAATCCCTGAAAACATATACTGTTAGATCATCTACTGGTATTTCTATTAAGTACAAATAATTTTATTTATTCTGATGAAAAAAATACAATTGTGAGGTTGTTGACATAAAAAATTAACTTTCCAAAATGTCAATTTAGGCCTTGTTCTATGAACATCTCTTACCCAATTTTCAACCTATATGTAATTGCCATAAGGACTCATATTTATATGTATGTACTAAACCCTTTTGAGCTTATTAGAGTTCCTCTACATCATGTATCTGTTGTTGACTTTAACTTTTATTAGATTTTAGTGGAAAAGTGACAACAAAAAATTATCACAAATTTTGGGGAAAATTTTTAAAATCATAACTGCATTAAGCAACAACACATGCTTTTTCAATATAATTCTCTACATACACAACCATACATAGATGGTAATGGCAAAAAAAAAATATCTCAACATGTGTGTGTGTGTGTGCGAAAATATGTGTCCAATTATGTTGTATGTGCAACTTGTGGTCAAACTATCACCAAATTCTATGGACATGGTGTCCTGTTATTGATGTAACACAAATGTGGTTTACTGGTGCGAAGCAATCTAAACAAAGACCAAAAATTGGTTTCAACAATTTTTGAAGTTGTAATGTATGTCCGTATTTTCTAATGTATTTAGTGAAATACTTATTTTTGGATGGACAGATAGATAACATATATATGGAGAGACATTGGGGTGGATTCAATGGTGGTTCTTTTCATAAGATTTGCTAGATAAAATTAAACTATAAGCAGAATTATTGCCATAATAAATTTATAGTTATCCATCTGTCATCAGTCTTAATTTCGAACGAATTTTTGCATTGTACAACAAGTCATATGATAGCTACATTTGCAAATGGTCCATCCGTATGTGCAAATGCTGATATGCCACAATAATTTCATAAAAATATGTATGTTATTTGTAATTATTTTCCATTATATTTTATTTTTTTTTAATTATGCAGTGCAATATTTATATATGATTATATGTGTGTATTCATATTCACATTATGTGTGAGTGTAGTGGTAAGGGAATACATGAAAATGTTGAAATTCATTCAATAAACATATTGGTCTAAAACCAATTGGGATTTAATTGTTTTGCACCGATGACAAGAGAAAATTCCAAACCTGTAGATGGTCACAAAACATGGTGGGTATGGGTGATTTGGGACAGAGAAATTTAATTTTAATTGCAAAAGGATTAAAAATAATCAATTTAACACATAACTCACAAACTAAATAAAATATTAACAAACATTCTTAAATATCCTGGTATAATTGCAATATTTGACTGAAAGGAATGAAATTTGCAATTGCAATAGTTGAAATACACACATACCGCTTAGCATATGTCACTGAAGCTAAGTAGAAAAATGTTAAATTTATCGTAGGAAATTTTTGAAATGTTTGGAAAAGTAACGTTTTCCTCCTTGATGTTATAAAGGGTTTTCAAACTAGAGATATTATTTTGAAGCTTTTATTCTTTGTTAATTTTTTAATAAACAGAAACTGCTCCAGTAGTGAAATTTTGGTGTGCTACAAACGGAATGGCAAAGTTTTCACTTCCATGGAAGTTCTATTGAGACCAAAGATTTCATGTCCATGTCTTCAGTATAAAGTGTATTTCCTTGTCCAACCGTCGATGAATTTCCAATGAAGTCGATACACAGATGAATTTCCAATGAAGTCGATACACAGAAAAAAAGTCTGTTGTAAAACTGATGCTAAAATGAACTAATATTTATTGCAAAAATTTAATTTTTTCTGGTTTATTTTTTAAATTTTGT
Organism: Haematobia irritans; assembly: GCF_050003625.1. Taxonomy (NCBI): domain Eukaryota; kingdom Metazoa; phylum Arthropoda; class Insecta; order Diptera; family Muscidae; genus Haematobia; species Haematobia irritans. Next base: position 146,780,336 of record NC_134399.1, read on the forward strand.
AAGAAATTTTCCCCAGCCCAACGAATTTTTCGTTATTATGTCTCAAAAATATGAAATAAATGGCAGTAAAATTTCATTGACATGTAAATTAGTTAAATTTTAACTAAAACAGAAAAAACAAATAAGGAAAGTCTAAAGTCGGACGGTGCCGACTATATTATACCCTGCACCACTTTGTAGATCTAAATTTTCGATACCATATCACATCCTATATATAAAGGTTTGTCCCAACTACATACATTTAAATATCACTCGATTTGGACAGAATTTGATAGACTTTTACAAAACCTGTAGACTCAAAATGTATGTTGGCTAATGCAATAGGGTGGAACACAATTTTAGTAAAAAAAAAATATGGGAAACATTTAAATCTGAAGCAATTTTAAGGAAACTTCGCAAAAGTTTGTTTATGATTTATCGCTCGATATATATGTATTAGAAGTTTAGGAAAATTAGAGTCATTTTTACAACTTTTCGACTAAGCAGTGGCGATTTATCAAGGAAAATGTTGGTATTTTGACCATTTTTGTCGAAATCAGAAAAACATATATATGGGAGCTATATCTAAATCTGAACCGATTTCAATAAAATTTGGCACACATGACTATATTACTAATTGTACTCCTAGTGCAAGATTTGAACCAAATTGGGCCAAAACTCTGGCTTCTGGGGCCATATAAGTCCATATCGGGCGAAAAATATATATGGGAGCTATATCTAAATCTGAACCGATTTTAATCAAATTTGGCACGCATAGCTACAATGCAAAATCTACTCTATGTGCAAAATTTCAACCAAATTGGGCAAAAACTCTGGTTTTTGGGACCATATTAGTCCATATCGGGCGAAAGATATATATGGGAGCTATATCTAAATCTGAACCGATTTCAATAAAATTTTGCACACTTGACTATACTACTAATTTTACTCCTAGTGCAAAATTTCAACCAAATTCGGCCAAAAATCTGGCTTCTGGGGCCATATAAGTCCATATCGGGCGAAAGATATATATGGGAGCTATATCTAAATCTGAACCGATTTGGCTGATATTTTGCAAGTTTTTCGAGACTCATAAAATATTCGGATATACTGAATTTGAAGAACATCGGTTGATAAACACGCTAACTATGACCACATCGGGGATAAATATATATGGCAGCTATATCTAAATATGAAAACCAATAGCGATTGCCTCTGTCCCAAGAAACGGCCCTATGCCAAATTTGAGGACGATCGGACTTAAACTGCGAGCTGTACTTTGTGCACAAAATTACATATACAGACAGACGGACGGACGGACAGACAGACAGACGGACATCGCTAAATCGACTCAGAATTTAATTCTAAGCCGATCGGTATACTAAAAGATGGGTCTATGACCACTATTACTTGGCGTTACATACAAATGCACAAACTTATTATACCCTGTACCACAGTAGTGATGAAGGGTATAAAAATTTCGTATACTTCTCAAAAATAGTAAGAATGAACTACAGTGTGGTTACAATGGGAATGATCTGGCACCTTTTTCTGTAATACAAATAATGTTGAAGAAATTATTCAATTTTATAATTTTTTTTAAATTTTACCTTTCGCCTGGACGGAGAATCGAACCGAGGACCATACAGTTTGTAAGCCAACACACTACCACTGAGCTACGTAGCTGTTATAGTCACCAGTAGACAATTATCGTTATAAGTTACATTTATATAGCATAGTTTGCAGCGCCCACGAGCCCATGCAAACATAACATTATTTAACAGAAGCATACATGTGTTGGCAACGTGGAGCAGTGGTTAGCATGTCTACCGTACATGCAAAGGGTCGTGGGTTCAATCCCTGCTCCGACCAAACACCAATTTTTTTTTTTAATTTACACATTTATATTTATACTATATTAAATTTTTATAATGAAACTTCGAAATGTGGGTTATTAAAGATTTACAGTCAGAAACAGTGCTTGATATAAACGAAATGGACTGAGCTTTTGGCTAAGATATTATTTTTTTATTGCAAAAATAACAATTTTGTAATAAAAAACTGGTTTTGGTATAAAAGTTTGAAATTTTGGAAGGAATTCAAAAATTCTAACAAAGGAAGAACGTGGGGTCGAGTATAAACATACATAAATAATTTTATAATATAGACAAATTAAATAATAATTAGGCTTAAATTAAATAATATTTAGACTTAAGCATATACAATTTTTGGCCTTATCATAAAGCAGTTTCCGAAACAACATATAAGCGGTTTCACAGAAATTTCTCTCTTTTGATTCTCTCGCTGTGTTAATTTGATATCTTTCGTCGACCCTCCCGGTTTTTATCTCTATTTCTTTCTCTATACTCTCTCTCTCTCTCTCTCTCTGTCGCTCTCTGAATAAAATATCACAACATATATATGTTTACTCAAAATTTGTAAATTTATATATGTTTACATTCACACATATAATTTGTATGAAACATGCATGCCCCAAACATAATATATTCTAACATATTAATATATGTGTTCCAAACATTTAGTGTTAGTTTGAGAACATTACATGTTTGCACTTAAATATCTTGTGTTTAAAAATTGTGCCCGAAACACATTTTGTTTATATCGAAACATATGAAAAACATATTTTTCTAACAGTGCATCCGTCCGTCTGTTGAAATCACGCTAACTTCCGAACGAAACAAGCTGTCGACTTGAAACTTGCCACAAGTAGTTGTTATTGATGTAGGTCGCATGGTATTGCGACTGGGCCATATCGGTCCACTTTTACGTATAGCCCCCATATAAACGGACCCCCAATTTTGGCTTGCGATTGCTCTAAGAGAAGCAAATTTCATCCGATCCTGCTGAAATTTGGTACATGGTGTTAGTATATGGTCTCTAACAACCGTGCAAAAATTGGTCCACATCGTCCATAATTACATATAGCCCCCATATAAACCGATCCCCCGATTTGGCTTGCGGAGCCTCTAAGAAAAGCAAATTTCATCCGATCCGGCTGAAATTTGGTATATGGTGTTAGTATATGGTCTCTAATAACCGTGCAAAAATTGGTCCATATCGGTACATAATTACATATAGCCCCCATATAAACCGATCCCCAGATTTGGCTTGCGGAGCCTCTAAGAGAAGCAAATTTCATTCGATCCGGTTGAAATTTGGTACATGGTGTTAGTATATAGTCTCTAACAACTATGCAAAAATTGGTTCCCATCGGTCAATAATTATATATAGCCCCCATATAAACCGATCCCCCGATTTGGCTTGCGGAGTCTCTAAGAGAAGCAAATTTCATCCGATCCGGTTGATATTTGGTACATGGTGTAAGTATATGGTCTCTAATAACTATGCAGAAATTGGTCCACATCGGTCCATAGTTATATATGTCCCCAATATAAACCGATCACCAGATTTGGCTTGCGGAGCCTCTAAGAGAAGCAAATTTCATTCGATCCGGTTGAAATTTGGTACATGGTGTTAGTATATAGTCTCTAACAACTATGCAAAAATTGGTTCACATCGGTCAATAATTATATATAGCCCCCATATAAACCGATCCCCCGATTTGGCTTGCGGAGCCTCTAAGAGAAGCAAATTTAATCCGATCCGGTTGAAATTTGGTACATGGTGTAAGTATATGGTCTCTAATAACTATGCAGAAATTGGTCCACATCGGTCCATAATTATATATATCCCCAATATAAACCGATCACCAGATTTGACCTCCGGAGCCTCTTGAAGGAGCAAAATTTATCCGATCCGGTTCAAATTTGGAACGTGGTGTTAGTATATGGCCGCTAAGAACCATACCAAAATTGTTCCATATCGGTCTATAGTTATATATAGCCGATCTCCAATCGCACATATCGGTTCATAATCATGGTTGCAACTAGAGCCAAAACTAATCTACCAAAATTTTATTTCTATAGAAAAATTTGTCAAAATTGTATTTCTATAGAACATTTTTTCAAAACTTTTTTTCTATAGAAAATTTTGTCAATTTTGTGAAAATTTTATTTGTAGAGAAAATTTTGTTAAAATTTTATTTGTATAGAAAATGTTGTCAAAATTTTATTTGTATATAAATTTTTGTCAAAATTTTATTTCAATAGAAAATTTTGTCAACATTTTATTACCATAGAAATTTTTGTTAAAATTTCTATAGAAAATTTTGTTAAAATTTCATTTCTATAGAAAATTTTGTCAAAACTTTATTTCTATAGAAAATTTTTTCAAAACTTTATTTCTATAGAAAATTGTGTCAAATTGTTATTTCTGGAGAAAATTTTGTGAAAATTTTATTTCTATATAAAATTTTGTTAAAATTTTATTTGTAGAGAAAATTTTGTTAAAATTTTATTTGTATAGAAAATGTTGTCAAAATTTTATTTGTATATAAATTTTTGTCAAAATTTTATTTCAATAGAAAATTTTGTCAACATTTTATTTCTATAGAAATTTTTGTTAAAATTTCTATAGAAAATTTTGTTAAAATTTCATTTCTATAGAAAATTTTGTCAAATCTTTATTTCTATAGACAATTTTGTCAAAATTTTGTTTCTATAGACAATTTTTTGAAAATTTTATTTCCATAGAAAATTTTGTAAAATTTTATTTCTATAGAAAATTTTGTCAAAATTTTATTTCTATAGGAAATTTTGTCAAACTGAATTATATACGTATTTAATCGATCTTTTTTTATTTAATATATACCACGTATGGACTTACATACAATTTAGAAGACGGTGTTAGGAGGTTTAAGATACCTTGCCATCGGCAAGCGTTACCACAACTTAAGTTATTCGATTGTGGATGGCAGTGTTTCGAAAAATCGAAAAAGTTTCTACGCAACCCATGGTAGAGGGTACATAAGCTTCGGCCTGGGCGAACTTACGGCCGTATATACCTGTTTTTAGTTAATTTTTTCTTTTCGAGAAAGATGCATTTCATAAATGGTAATTTAAAATCCAAAAGTGTCGAAAAATTTTCGTTAGTTTAATGAATCTCAAATACAATTTAGTTCAATTTCCGTACGAGATAGTTCATTTTTCCCATAATGTAGTTTACTTTTTTTCTGTGTTGTTAAGTTGAATGACAAGTGACCTCCTTTTTATAGCCGAGTCCGAACGGCGTTCCTCATTGCATTGAAACCACTTAGAGAAGTTTTGAAACACTCAGAAATATCGCCAGCATAACTGAGATGGGATAATTCATCATCATCCTTACCTTTTTTTTTGGTGTAGAATTTTATACCTTAGTTTTATGCTACATAACGTTGTATCTCGTTCAGATGTTTATCTTCATTACTCCAATGAGCTCGAGAAATTAAATTGGAAAATTTTACTTCTAGTCTCGAGTAATTTGGATGATCAGTACATCTACTATACAGTTACGCTGGTTAATCGGGAGACATAGCTCGTTAAGGACCCAACCTACTTCTAGATTTCGAATTACATACCTCAAGATGCCCAGGCATCCGGTAAATCGGATCGTGCCTCTAAGAAAGTTTGGCCCACTCCCACACTGAAAAAAACATGCCCCGTTCCAAAAACTGTGTCTTTACTCTAATGATTTTGGTATTGATTTCGATCCAAAGAAGCGGAGAATTCATGTAAAACAAATATAAGACACAATTCCCTTTTAATTTTGAGTTTTGCGTACATGATTCTAGGAAGCAAATTTTAATTTTTCGTTTTTTTTCGAGCCTTTTTCTTCATAGGCTATCAAAGTCCTTTACAAAGGTGTTAACGACTTCCAGTAGAAATTATGCTATGTTTCAAGTAAAAACATCTTTAAAATAAAGTGCTGAAAAACGTGTCCTATTTTTTGAACATTTTTTTGCTTTGTAGTCAAAATGCAAAAGGACAACCAGTTTAAAGACCATTTCATTAATTTAAAAAAAATTTTCTGAATTATTAAAGTCAAGTTGACTCTAGTCCAATAAATTTTTCTTTCATATTATGATACCCATAAAAACGACTTCATTGAAAAGTTTATCGACTTTTGGACAAGGAAAAAAACTTTATATCTGAGAAATGTGTCTTCTTTCCTAAGCAAAATTCGAATTCGTATTTTAAGGACGTGAAATCTTTGGTCTAACGACAATAGTTTTTTAGTGCACCGAAGCACCGTCTTGAGATGATCAAAACTTTGAATTTTTTAGTGCCAGCCTTACTCCGAAATGCCCCAGATGGAAAATTCTATTGAGATCCTGAGATTTTGTTGGCCATTGTGCGTTAGAAATGAAGCGAGGAAACCATCTTTTTGAGTTATTATTTGTTGACGCGTGCTAAGCGTGATAATGCTGAGTCCTGCTGGTATTTCAATGGTTTGCAACCAAGATGTTTGTCTTCCCAGGTCTTCAATACTGCTTTAGGACATTTTGTCGAAAATATTCAGAATTTATTTTCACCCGTCGAACGGAACGGACGTGTTTTTCAATAGCGGATAAACTCATCGTAATAGGTACCTACTACGAATTTCAAGTGTGGTGGGATATTAAGCCACCATGCAGCGAAATTCCAAGTCATCCACTGGGTTGCTAACTTCAGGGCCCAGTGGACGGGTATCGACTGGAGTTATAAATCTGGGCAATGACCAAGAGTTAGGCCCAATTAGTCGACCTGTAGACGGGTCGACAGGTGGCGACACTCTGACAAGTCGAACTTTTTCTAAGGTAACGACATCAAAAGGAGGTAATCCCTCACGAAAGAGATTCAAGGAACGCAGAAATGCTTTGTTTATCCTAAAGAAGTTAGGATCAGTCGACCCAAGCACGTTGTCGGCTAAACAAAGCGATTCCTTAAAATGGGCTCAAGGAATTCTTGAGACTGGAAAAAGGGAACGATCGCCGGATGAGCTGCCATCCTCCAAAAGAGATCAAAGATCGTTTGCCTCAGTTGCTAAAGATAGCCTTGTGATGGCTATCATTAATAAAGGAGCATTGGACGGTATGGTTCCAAAGCAAAAATGGGGGGAAATTGAGAATGCTCTGTCTGTCGTCTACTCACAGGTGCTGGAAAAGTTTCCCGGCCCAGATCCTCGACACCAAGAGGCTGGTTGGTATCAAGGACGATTTAAGCTAGTCGCATTTGAGGACCAGAGGTCTATAGAATGTTTTAAAGCTGCTCTGATACTAATTGGTGAAGTTTGGGAAGGAGCTGCTCTAGAGTTAGTCGAGAAGAAAGACATACCGGCTAGACCTAGAGCACATGCCTGGATACCTGCAAACCCTTCTGACCCTGAATCTATTTTAAATAGACTAAAACGATGCAATCCAGATCTTCCAACAGCTGATTGGAAGGTTGGCCGTTTGGATGAAGTGGATGGACCAAGACGGCATGCAGTGTTTATATTGAACACTCAGTCTTTGCCACATCTGGCAAAGTCCCAGGGCCGTGTATGTTATGGCTTTCATTATATCCAAATGAAGGTGTATAAAAACGATCAGCTAAAGGATTCAGAAATGGACAAGCCTCTGTCTGAATCAGAAGTAAGCGGATCCTCTTGCGAAGTCGAGGGAGATACCAAAGTTGAAGACATGGATAGATACCGTATGCGTGAGGAGGCTTCTTTTGCCTCGGAACTCACCAAAGTCGAACCTATGGTTATTGCGAGAGTCACCGATATCTCTGAAGAGGACATTCTTGATGACTCGATTGAAGCGGCTGATGTGACGGTTGTTGAAAATCTCGATGGTCCTACGGATCCACCAGATAAATCTTCATCATTGTAAGGCTGCATGTGCTGCCTTAAAAGTTCTCCTGATGAAAGGGGACATAGACATAGTTCTTATTCAAGAACCATATGTTTATAGAAACAAAATATGTGAATTGAGTACTCCGGGGTTCAAACTATTGCAGTATACTGGTAATGATGTAATTCGAGCCTGTATAATTGCTAAAAACGAGCTTAACTTGTTTCTGCTTCCTTCAATGTGCAATGCAGACACTGTCGTTGCCAATTTAGAAATAGCCAAATGCAAATATTGGGTATCTTCGGTCTATATGGGACATGACAGGGAGATGCCTCCATGTGCCGTTAAGACCTTAGTTGAGGAGTCACTGAAAACAAAGACGAAACTCATTATGGGATGCGATGCGAATGCGCATCATAGTATATGGGGAAGCAGTGATACTAATGCAAGGGGAGAGTCGCTAATAGAGTTTATTTTGCGTACTAATCTGGTAGTTTGCAACAAGGGAGATGCCCCAACCTTTGTCACTAAAAACAGGCAAGAGGTTTTGGACATCACCTTGGCCTCGCAAGAACTGAATGAAATGATATCTGAGTGGCATGTTTTAAGTGAACACAGCTTCTCAGATCATCGCTACATCAGTTTCAAATTTGATGTTCATATCACCAAGACCATATTTTCGCCAAATGTTAGGAAAGCTGACTGGAATAGGTATAGGGAATCGTTCAATATGATGATACCGGAAATAACAGAGACAAATATGAGAAATGTGCAAGATATCGAACACGCAGTGGAGCGGATTACTAAGGCCTTCAACATCTCACTGAAAGCTGCATGCCCTAGAGGAAAGCCAAGGGGGAAACATCGACCACCATGGTGGTCTACGGAATTAAGTAATATGAGGAAATCCTGCAGGAAGCTCTTTAACAAGGCAAAGTCCACCAGAGCCCCTGAGGACTGGGACGCTTACAAGAGGAATCTGAGAGGATACAAGCGAGAACTGAGAAAGGCTCAGCATAACTCTTGGAATGACTACTGCAGCAGTATTGAGAATACGTCCGAGGCTTCCAGACTACGGAAGGTTCTAGCATCCACCAACTCCGCTCCAGGTTTCATTAAAACATCGGAGGGAAATTGGACAACGTCCAGTGAGGAGACGCTGGAGGTGCTATTGGACACACATTTTCCTGGGAATCAGACGGTTGAACCATGTACTGGCGGTGCCACAGTTGCTCAGCGGTCGTTTCCTGTCGAGGAAATTGTATCGGAAACTAGAATAAGATGGGCGCTAAATAGCTTTGGACCATTCAAATCCCCCGGACCTGATGGAATTACTCCGGCGGAGTTACAAGCTGTAACTGACAAAATTATCCCCTGGTTGTCAGTGATATATAAAGGATGTATCAACTTATCATATATCCCAGGAAAGTGGAGGGAAACAAAAGTCGTTTTCATACCTAAAGCGGGAAAAGCCTCTCACTCGAGGGCGAAGGATTTCCGACCAATCAGCTTATCCTCATTCCTACTTAAGACTCTGGAGAGGATGATAGATATTTATCTTAGAACTAGAATCGATTCAAGGTTGTTCTCGAAAGGACAGCATGCATACTCGAAGGGCAGGTCTACTGAGACCGCACTACATGAACTAGTCAGCTTTATTGAAAGCTCACTATCTGTCAAAGAATACACAATCGTGGCGTTTCTAGACATCGAAGGGGCGTTCAATAATGTCCATCCGAGCTCGATATTAAATGGACTGACAACTCTGAATGTTGATCCATGTATACTCAGGCTGTTAGACGAACTGCTAATGAAGAGACGTATTTCAGCCACACTAGGACAAGCAAACATACAAAGGTATGTGAACAGAGGCACTCCCCAAGGAGGAGTTCTATCACCTCTTCTTTGGAATGTTGCTATAAATAGCCTTCTGGTTACTCTAGAAAAAGAAAGGATAAAAGTGGTGGCATACGCAGATGATGTGGCTCTGGCAGTCAGGGGAAAATTCCCATCCACAATCAGAGATATTATTCAGAGGGCCCTCCGGATGACTGAGAAATGGGCGAAAGACAATGGTCTTGGGGTAAATCCTGCAAAGACAGAATTAGTCATGTACTGCAACGATCGCAAAACTCCCACGGTTAGGCCTATTTCCTTAGGGGGTATTGAAATTCCCTTTGGTGAATGTGCAAAATACCTTGGCGTTATTTTGGACAGGAAGCTGAACTTTAAGCTTAATATTGAAGAAAGGGCGAGAAAGGCAACTGTAGCTTTGTACTCGTGCAAAAAGGCAATAGGAAAAAAGTGGGGACTGAAACCAAAAATTGTGCATTGGCTATACACGGCAGTGGTTAGACCTATAATGCTATATGGTGTTGTAGTCTGGTGGCCGGCACTTCAGAAACCGACTTGTTTAGATAAAGTTCAGCGTATGGCGTGTTTGTGTATTTCAGGCGCATTCAGCAAGACAGGAACAAATTCCTTTAATGTCGTGCTGCATCTATTGCCTTTAGACATTTTGGCCAAACATTCAGCTGCAACAACTGCTGTGCGGTTGCGCGAACTATCGCTGTGGTCGGAAAAAGGTTACGGTCACAGTTCTGTCCTCAAAATAATGCCAGATGTACCTAACGTAGTGGATTACACTTTGGCGAGTCCACTTTTCGACAAAAAGTTTGAGACTCTAATCCCCAACAGTGAGGCGTGGTGCACACAGACCCCGGGGAATAAAGAATATATAGATTTCTACACTGATGGCTCCAAATTGGATGGACAAGTGGGGTTCGGAGTATATTCTAATGATCTGGAACTTCGAATAGCGAAAAGATTACCTAATCACTGTAGTGTTTTTCAGGCTGAAATATTAGCAATAAGAGAGGTGGCGAATTGGCTGAGAAGTAATGTTCCAAAAAATGTGGGCATTAATATATACTCAGACAGTCAACCTGCAATAAAATCCTTGGACTCTGTGTTCCTCAACTCGAAAACGGTCATCGACTGCCGCAAATCTCTCAATGAGATGGCTGAGCAGTACAATATTCACCTAATATGGGTGCCTGGCCATAGGAACATACCGGGGAACTGCGAAGCGGATGAATTGGCAAGGCTAGGGACTACCTTACATATTCCAGGGGAACTAGAATTTGTTGGTATGCCCCTAGCTACATGCATGCTCATGCTGCGTGAGAAGGCTGTTATGATGGCAAATGTTCGATGGGAGAATTGCAAGGGTTGTAACAAATATGGCCCCATTTCAACTTAAACCGCACACTAGATATGCTAATGTTCTCGAGACGTCAGATATCACTCCTGATATCTGCTATAACGGGTCGCTGCCTGATAGGCGATTTTGCAAAAACTATTGGCGCGAAGTATAATGACTATTGTATGAGCTGTCATGATGCGGAGGAAAAAGAATCAACTAAACACCTCTTGTGTGAGTGTCCTGCATTTTGTGTAAAGCGCAAGCAACTTTTAGGAGCATATAGCTTCAGATTACTGGCGGATCTGGAAAACGTTAACTTAAGCAGTCTGCTACTGTTTTTGGAACAATCTGGTTGGTTCAACAAAGAAAAATAATCAAGAAGGTTCAGCGGTTAAAACTAGAAGTGCCCATATGTAATAGGTACTTTTAGTTAATGTGGTATCACAATGGAATGAATAGTCTAAGTGAGTCTGAATCTTAATCGGGCTGCCACCTTAACCTAACCTTAACCTAACCTTCACCCGTTGAGCAGGAGGATACTATCGGCCGTTACGAGGACACATCATTATCATCAACGGTGCTTGAGTTTTCGTGGCCAATCGAATGTGTACATTTTACACTGACTTGCCGGTAATTTGCCACTTTCTTGCAAGCGAAGCAACCTCTTGGCTTCTTGGTGTAATGGTTAGCATTCCCGCTTTGCATAGAACAAGTCATTGGTTCAATCAAACGCCAAAGTTTTTTGGCGGTGGATTATTCCCTCTCAGAAATGCTGGTGAAATTTTGAGTGTTTCAATCCTCTGCCATTGAGCCTAATATAGAATCGGGCAGCACTCCGTGATAGGAGAGAAGTTCGCTGCTGTGCTATCATAACGGACTGAATAGTGTAACAGGTTAGCTGATAAGTCCCCGGTCTGACATGGAGTCGCTAGTATTATATGCATATTATTTTTATGTAGTACCAACCTTCAAATGATTCGTGTCAAAATTTGACGTTTGTAAGTCAATTAGTTTGTGAGATAGAGCGTCTTTTGTGAAGCAACTTTTGTTATTGTGAAAAAATGGAAAAAAGGGAATTTCGTGTTTTGATAAAATACTGCTTTCTGAAAGAAAAGAAATCATTATCAAGCCAAAAAAACTTGGCTTGATAATGAGTTTCCGGACTCTGGCCCAGGGAAATCAACAATAATTGATTGGTATGCAAAATTCAAGCGTGGTGAAATGAGCACGGAGGACCGACGAAAACATCAAAAAAATCCACAAAATTTGAATGACCATAAAATGAAGTTGATCGAGATAGCAAAGGCCTTAAAGATATCAAAGGAACGTGTTGGTCATATCATTCATCAATATTTGGATATGCGGAAGCTCTGTGCAAAATGGGTGCCGCGCGAGCTCACATTTGACCAAAAACAACAATGTGTTGATGATTCTGAGCGGTGTATGCAGCTGTTAACTCGTAATACACCCGAGTTTTTCCGTCGATATGTGACAATGGATGAAACATGGCTCCATCACTATACTCCTGAGTCCAATCGACAGTCGGCTGAGTGGACAGCGACCGTGAACCGTCTCCGAAGCGTGGAAAGACTCAAAAGTCCTCTGGCAAAGTAATGGCCTCTGTTTTTTGGGATGCGCATGGAATAATTTTTATCGATTATCTTGAGAAGGGAAAAGCCATCAACAGTGACTATTATATGGCGTTATTGGAGCGTTTGAAGGACGAAATCGCTCCAAAACGGCCCCATATGAAGAAGAAAAAAATGTTGTTCCACCAAGACAACGCACCGTGCCACAAGTCATTGAGAACGATGGCAAAAATTCTTGAATTGGGCTTCGAATTGCTTCCCCACACACCGTATTCTCCAGATCTGGCCCCCAGCGACTTTTTCTTGTTCTCAGACATCAAAAGGATGCTCGCAGGGAAAAAATTTGGCTGCTATGAAGAGGTGATCACCGAAACTGAGGCCTATTTTGAGGCAAAACCGAAGGAGTACTACCAAAATGGTATCAAAAAATTGGAAGGTCGTTACAATCGTTGTATCGCTCTTGAAGGGAACTATGTTGAATAATAAAAACGAATTTTGACAAAAAAAATGTGTTTTTCTTTGTTAGACCGGGGACTTATTAGCCAACCTGTTAAGTGAGCCTGAAATAGCGGGTTGTCACTACACTTATTCCAATTCCTTAGCTCTTACCCGCCTACCTGTGTTTTGTGCAAGTTTTCTACAACTGCGACATGGATTTTAATCGAGCTTGATCTTCACTTTTACGATCATTTCTGTTGTAGTTAGCGTTTTTTTTTGTCCACATTTGGACGTGTTGCAGTACTGGCACTATCACAGTAACATGAAATAGTACCAGAAACAAAACATTTATTCAAGTTTAAATGCTGGAGGGCTCTAGGGATAGCCACTTGTAAATTTCCAGGCAACTATAAAGCATTCATATTATCATGTTTGATTTGCATCACTCATTATTTCTAAATAAATAAAATTAACTGTCACTGGAGTTAATCTGGCTGTTAAGAATTAATATTTTATATCGAAACTGATCGACATAGCCCATTTTAGATCTTGGACTGCTTGCATAAAAAAAAATCGGAACCACAGCTTTATTAGTGAGAGCTGTACCGTGATTACAACAGACCGAAAAAAGGACATCGTAACATCATCTTAGAATTCCTACCTGAATATATTGCCAGAAATCGATATTTCGACAAATTACGCACTAAATGACAAATTTATTGTAGCCCCATATCCTATGGCGGTGGGTATAAAAATATTTTCACAAAAAAATGGTCGTTTGGATTTTCAAATTGGTCTTTACCTATTTCGGAGTAACATTTATTTGAATCCAAAAATATTTACTATATGACAAATTGTAACGTGCAATATAATTTTCAAAAGCCCATTATAGATAAATTCGGCTTTTCTAAAGAGTAGCATTCTAATGATATCACATTCAGTAAAATATTTATAAAATCCATTAAGATTTAAATAAAAGGAATTTAAAAACAAAAATTCTACATTTGAATGACTCTATTTATATTTAATTTCTACAATATAAATATTTGAAGTTCCTCCATATGTTTGAAAAATTCCAAAATATTTCACCAAAACGAGTATAAAGCATTTTCAACAACATACCACAATTTCACTACAGATTTTCTAACTGCAACATGCTGGATGATATATAATTTTTCCTTCTCATGCAATTTCATTTTCGGTTTTGCGGATGTGAATGCAATTGTGCGAAACTATTTTCGCATTTCACCATGCAGATAGTATTTACATAAATAATTTGTTTAAATATACTCCAGTGACACAGTAACATCCTGACATCTGACAATGGCACATCACTGAAAGCTACAGCTTCAGTAGAACCACTACAACTACCGTCACCATCAGGATCAGCATCAAATGCCAAAGTGTGTGTATGTGTGTGTGTGTTTCAGGCCATATGCCGCAACTCAAACATCGAGTGCATGGATAGAATGGATATTTGGACAAACGTTATCTCCCACAACAAATACACATAAGCAAAGTAAAGCACTTTTGCAATATGACATGTAACAGTTGCCATATTTAATGCATATAGCTCTCTATTATTTCTTGTGATGCTTATAATTTTGTCATACAAAAAAAATCGCTTCTGCAACATATACCCCAAACAGATTCTGCTTCAAGCATATATATCAGGATTGGTCCAAACAAAATATTGTTTGTATTGCTCAAACATATTATGTTTCACTGGTAGAAAAAAAAAATCTTTGTGTATATTTCAAGGCGCCAATTGGTTACTTACACTTTTTTATTGCACCATACTCTCTATGTCTCTGTTTCTTAAAACATAAATGTTTATATGTGTCCCAAACATGTTATGCTAGTTTATTTACATTATATGCTAGCACTTAAAAATATTGTGTTAAAAAATTTGAGTTCCAAACATATAATTTTTACGCCCAAACATATGAGAAACAGTCTTTTTCGTCCGTGCGTACGGAAATAAAAAGAAATCATTTGGTGTCAAGTCACACTGTTAGAAAAATATGTTTTTCATATGTTCCGATATAAATAAAATGTGTTTCGGGCACAATTTTAAAACACAATATATTTAAGTGCAAACATGTAATGTTCCTAAATTAACACTAAATGTTTGGGACATCTATGTTAATATGTTAGAATATATTATGTTTGGGGCATGAATGTTTCATAAAAATCATATGTGTGAATGCAAACATGTTTAAATTTACAAATTTCGACTAAACATACATATGTTGTGATATTTTATTCAAAGCGACAGAGAGAGTATAGAGAAAGAAATAGAGATGGAAACCGGGAGAGTTGACAAAAGATATCAACATAACACAGCGAAAGAATCAAAAGAGAACAATTTCTATGAAACCGCTTGTATGTTGTTTCGGAAAACTTGTTTATGATAACGCCAAAAATTTGATATGCTTAAGTCTAAATATTATTTAATTTGAATAAAGAGAATATACATTCGGAACCAAGAGAATAGACATTAAAAAAAAACAGCATGTGTTTTCGCCGTGAGAGCAGCATTTTATGTATGTGTGGACATGTGTTTTGTTTATCATTTTGGCATTATGGGCACAATTTTTTTCTTGGTTCGTTAAAAGGAATCAGGGGTCTTCATAGAAATAACGAAAGGGCACTATACTCTTTTTACAGTTGGAACAGTAAAATGAACTAAGGAGGAAATAGTGAAAAATTACAGAGTAAAATGTATAAAAACAAAGTTTAGTTCCTCTTTATTAATAAGCAGCCCACGAGGAGTCGACGGACACCATCAAATATAAAAGCGGGTATTAAGTTCGAGTTTTACAGCTAAAACAATTTAAAAAGTTTATTTTCTTTAAAATTAATTATTAAAGAAAAATAAAAGGCATTTTAGAGCGATGGTGTTAAATGCTAGTAAAAAAACTGTTCACGCCTAAATAAATTTATGTTTATATTATAAAATTATTTATGTATGTTTATACTCGACTCCACGTTCTTCTTTTGTTAGAGTTTTTGAATTCATTCCAAATTTTAAAGTTTTGTACCAAACACAGTTTTTTGTTTCAAAATTGTTATTTTTGCAATAAAAAATAATATTTTATCCAAAAATCAGTCAATTTCGTTTATATCAAGCACTGTTACCGATTATAAATCTTTAATAACCCACATTTCGAAGTTTCATTATAAAAATTTAATATAGTATAAATATACATGTGTAAATAAAAAAATAAAAAAAGTTTTCGGTCGGAGCAGGGATTGAACCCACGACCCTTTGCATATAAGGCAGACATGCTAACCACTGCTCCACGTGGCAAACAAATGTATGTTTCTGTTAAATAATGTTATGTTTGCATGGGCTCGTGGGCGCTGCAAAACTATGCTATATAAATGTAACTTATAACGATAATTATCTGCTGGTGACCATAACAGCTACGTAGTCCAGTGGATAGTATGTTGGCTTACAAACTGTATGGTCCTCGGTTCGATTCTCCGTGCAGGCGAAAGGTAAAATTAAAAAAAATTTTAAAAGTGAATAATTTCTTCAACATTATTTGTATTACAGAAAAAGGTGCCAAGAATTAAAATATTTCGTGGAAGTGAAAGTTACGAGTATGTTAGGGAATGAGCACAATCGTGTTTGGGAAAAATTCTTCCAAGCATATAATATTTTTGGCTCAAAATGCTTCCAAACATATAATATGTTCACATAAAACAAACATATTAATGTTTCGGCAGTATGCAATAATATATGTGCTTCCTGCAAAATATGTTTGGAACATATGTTAAAGAGGCGATTTTTTTTGAGGGTGCAGGACTATACGGCGGATGACGCAGCAAAATCGATTGTTTGAGTGCGGCAAAATGCTTCAAGTGCGAGCAACTCTTGTGGGATTTGGCTTATCTTGAAAAAATCCTTTCAGTCGACTTTTGCTTTATTTCAGGCTCATACTCGAAATCCACAACTCATCACCTGTCACGATGTTACAGACGTATTTCGAAGCAACGCGATCGTAGTTTTGTAGCATTTCTTTTGACCAAGCGACACGAGCCTTTTTCTTTGAGCGATTGACAAATTGTGTGAGATCCAACGCGAACATTTTTTTTGACACTGAAATGCACAGCACCAATAGTTTCCGGAACAAGAACTCATTTTGGCCGACCTTCACGAAATTCATTTTGGAGCAAAATGAGACCCAAGTTGAATCCACCATACCATCGATAAACACACGCAGAGAAGGAATATGATCACCTCAAACATGTTTTAAGAGCAAAATGTTATTTTTGTATGAAATGTATGAAAATGTTATTTTCTCGTCAAATATAACCTGCTTGCCGAAATGCGAAAACCATGTTACATGGTCACCACCCAAAAATAACATTTTGCTCTCAAAACATGTTTGAGGTGATCGTATTCCTTCTCTGGGTGCACTGGTCCTTGTCGGACCTTTATTGCCAAGAATTGAATGAAGTTCATCGATGCACTATTTTTGGATTAATCCACGTCGAAAATTTTAAAAAATAATCGCACGAAAATGCTTACGATTTAAATTCAGTTTTTGGGCGATATTAATTTTGTAAGTTGCTGCAAAGTATACAAATAACGCGTGGATGTCTAAACGTTCAGAGTACGTATAACTTTAAACACAATCAAGATTATCATAAAGCGGATTGCAGCACTAGTGCTTCCCAATCCCGAAATATAAAAGGCGACTTTCGTACCATGACGAAGAATGACTCGATCTCCGAATCTAAACAATTTGTGGGTTCATCGTAAAAATGCAAATTCTGAGCAACCAGTTCACGCGTCTTCGTTATCGTTTCACTCGGTTGAAGCAGCTCTTTGTACACCACACCCAGCACATCCCACCAAGTATACGAAATTAGCGTGTGTCCACGCATATTTGGATTGGCCGTCCATGTTGAGGCATGACCGGGGTAATCATACGATTTTTTCACTTGGGGTTACAGTAGTTTATCTACTTTTCATCACCTGTAACGATGCGATGCAAAAAATCTTTGTTTTGTTACCTTTGGCGTACCGTACTGCTTGAACTCGTACCGTTCTTCGGTTGTCCAGGGCGTTCTTTGACTTCCACATCAACAACTTCTGAAACGCACAAACCACCTGTCGCAGTTTGATACCAAAAGAGAAACTCTGCATAAGCTTTTCAGAGTAAGCGATGCAATTCATCTGCACTTTTCTCTCTGTTTGGTGGATATAAAGTTGACCTATTGAGAGTCGAAAATTAAAGTATGCAATGATATTATGATATACTGGTGTTGTGTGATGCGTATATACCGGACTACGCTATTTCAATCAATCCATTCCGGTCATTACTAATTTTCCCAATATTTATACCCTTCACCACTACTGTGGTACAGGGTATAATAAGTTTGTGCATTTGTATGTAACGCCAAGAAGGCAAAGTCTCAGACCCATCGTTTAGTATACCGATCGACTTAGAATTAAATTTTGAGTCGATTTAGCGATGTCCGTCTGTCTGTCTGTCCGTCTGTCTGTTCATGTATTTTTGTGTGCACAGTACAGGTCACAGTTGAAATCCGATCGTCCTCAAATTTAGCACAGGGTGGTTTTTTGGGACAGAGACAATCGCTATTGATTTTGGTTCAGATTTTGATATAGCTGTCATATATATGTATCCACGATCTGGTCATAATTGGCGTGTTTATCAACCGATGTTCTTCAAATTCAGCACATCCAAATATTTTATGAGTCTCGAAAAACTTCCAAAATATCAGTCAAGTCGATTCAGATTTAGATATATCTCCCATATATATCTTTCGTCCGATTTAGACTCATATGACCACAGAGGCCAAAGTTTACTACCGATTTTCGTGAAATTTTGCATAGGGAGCAGTATCTACCAATGCTTGGTAAATGTGATTTAAATCGGTTCAGAGTTAGATATAGCTCCCATGTATATCCTATCCTATGTTTAATAGTATCCTATGTTTAATAGTATCGGTAAATGTACCAAATTTGGTTGAAATCGGTTCAGATTTAGATATATCTCCCATATATAGGTTAGGTTAGGTGGCAGCCCGATGTATCAGGCTCACTTAGACCATTCAGTCCATTGTGATACCACATTGGTGAACTTCTCTCTTAACACTGAGTGCTGCCCAATTCCATGTTAAGCTCAGTGACAAGGGACCTCCTTTTTTTAGCCGAGTCCGAAAGGCGTTCCACATTGAAGTGAAACCACTTAGAGAAGCTTTGAAACCCTCAGAAATGTCACCAGCATTACTGAGGTGGGATAATCCACCTACACACTGTAATGCTAGAATTTCCACAGAACCAATCTTCCGAATCTTCCGAACATATCTGGAATATATGTAAAAAAAAAAAACAAAAAAAAAACTTTGCTCGAAGCAAGGATCGAACCCACGACCCTTGGCATGCAAGTCGGACGTAGCAACCACGTAGCAACTTAAAAAAAAAAAAAAACAAGTATATACGGCCGTAAGTTCGGCCAGGCCGAAGCTTATGTACCCTCCATCATGGATTGCGTAGAAACTTCTTCTAAACACTGCCATCCACAATCGAATTACTTAAGTTGCGGTAACGATTGCCGATGGAAAGGTATCTTAAAACCTCCTAACACCATCTTCTAAATTGTATGTAAGTCCATACGTGGTATATATTAAATCAAAAAAGATTGATCCAATACGTATATAATTCAGTTTGACAAAGTAGAAATAAAATTTTCACAAAATTTTCTATAGAAATAAAAATTTTGACAAAATTTTCTATAGAAAGAAAATTTTGAAACAAATTTCTACAGAAATAAAATTTTAACACAATTTTCTATAGAAATAAACTTTTGACAAAATATTCTATAGAAATAAAATCTTGGTAGATTATTTTTTCTATAGAAATAAAATTTTGACAAAATTTTCTATTGAAATAAAATTTTGACAATGATGAAAATTTTATTATGAACCGAATAAAATTTTAACAAAATTTTCTCTAGAAATAAAATTTTGACAAAATTTTCTATAGAAATAAAATTTTGGTAGATTATATTTGGTTCTAGTGGCAACCATGATTATGAACCGATATGGACCAATTTTTGTGTGATTGGACCAATTTTGGTATGGTTGTTAGCGACCATAAACTAACACCACGTTCCGAATTTGAACCGGATCGGATGAATTTTGCTCCTCCAAGAGGCTCCGGAGGTCAAATCTGGAGAACGTTTCATATGTGGGCTATATATAATTATGGACCGATATGGACCAATTCTGGCACGGTTGTTAAAGATCATATACTAACACCATGTTCAAAATTACAACCGGATTGAATGAAGTTTGCTTCTCTTGGAGACTTCGCAAGCCAAATCTGGGGATCGGCTTATATGGGGGCTATATATAATTATGAACCGATGTGGACCAATTTTTGCATGGTTATTAGAGACCATATAACAATATCATGTACCAAATTTCAGGCGGTTCGGATGAAATTTGCTTCTCTTTTCGGCTCCGCAACCCAAATCTGGGGATCGGTTTATATGGGCGCTATATATAATTATGGACCGATGTGGACCAATTTCTGCACGGTTGTTAGAGACCATATAACAATACCATGTACCAAATTTCAGCCGGATCGGATGCAATTTGCTTATCTTTGAGGCTTCGCAAGCCAAATCTGGAGATCGGTTTATATGGGGTCTATATATAATTATGGACCGATGTGGACCAATTTTTGCATGGTTGTTAGAGACCATATACCAACACCATATACCAAATTTCAGCCGGATCGGATGAAATATGCTTCTGTTAGAGGCTACACAAGGCAAATCTGAGGGTCCTTTATATGGGGGCTATACGTAAAAGTGGACCGATATGGCCCATTTTCAATACCATCCGACCTACATCGATAACAAGTACTTGTGCCAAGTTTCAAGTCGATAGCTTGTTTCGTTCGGAAGTTAGCGTGATTTCAACAGACGGACGGACGGACGGACGGACATGCTTAGATCGACTCAGAATTTCACCACGACCCAGAATATATATACTTTATGGGGTCTTAGAGCAATATTTCGATGTGTTACAAGCGGAATGACAAAGTTAATATACCCCCATCCAATGGTGGAGGGTATTAAAATATTCATATAATCTCATGTGTAGAAAATTTTATTTATGCATAGGTATGTATACAATATTTTTATACCCACCACCATAGAATGGTGACGGGGGTATAATAAGTTTGTCATTCCGTTTGTAACACATCGAAATATCGATTTCCGACTATATAAAGTATATATATTCTTGATCGGGGAGAAATTCTAAGACGATATAACCATGTCGGTCTGTCTGTCTGGCTGTCTGTCTGTTGTAAGCACGCTACAGTTTTCAATAATGAAGCAATCGTACTGACATTTTGCACAAACTCGTCTTTTGTCTGCAGGCAGGTCAAGTTCGAAGATGGGCTATATCGGTCCAGGTTTTGATATAGTCCCCATATAAACCGACCTCCCGATTTGGGGTCTTGGGCTTATAGAAATCGTAGTTTTTATCCAATTTGCTGAAATTTGAAATCTAGAGGTATTTTGTGACCATAAAGAGGTGTGCCACAAATGGTGAGTATCGGTCCATGTTTTGGTATAGCCCCCATATAGACCGATCTCCCGATTTTACTTCTTGGGCTTATAGAAACCGCAGTTTTTATTCAATTTACCTGAAATTGGAAATCTAGAGGTATTGTAGGACCACAAATACGTGTGCCAAAAATGGTAATTATCGGTCCATGTTTTGGTATAGCCCCCATATAGACCGATCTCCCGATTTTACTTCTTGGGCTTATAGAAACAGTAGTTTTTATCGAATTTGTCTGAAATTGGAAATCTAGAGGTATTTTATGACCATAAAAAGGTGTGCCGAAAATGGTGAATATCGGTCCATATTTTGGTATAGCCCCCATATAGACCGATTTCAAGATTTTACTTCTTGGGCTTCTAGAATCCGAAGTTTTTATCCTATTTGCCTGAAATTGGAAATCTGGAGGTATTTTCGGGTCATAAACAGGTGTACCGAAAACGGTGAGTATCGGTCCATATTTTAGTATAGCCCCCATAAGAACGATCTCCCGATTTAACTCCTTGGGTTTCTAGAAACCGTAGTTTTTATCTGATTTGCCTGAAATTGTAAATATTCTGGTATTTTACGCTCACAAAAACGTGTATCGGATTAAGTTTTTATCGATCCATTTGGTAATGCCTCCATATAGACCGACTTCACTTCTTGAGGGTGTAGAAGGCGCACTGATCATGAAAATTGCTTGAAACTCAATGTAAAATTTCCAGATTTTACTTCTACAGATTTAAGATTTCAAATCAAAACTTTATTTTATAATTTTCTTGCACACTTACAAGAGATGTTAATGATTCCTTTAAAACTTAAACAAAAATGGTTCTTATAAATCCAGAATCTGATATAGTCCTCATAGGTGAAATCTTTAAATTTATCTTCGGGAATATCCTCAAGTCCTCAAGCCCTCCTGAAATTTCAAAGCAAACCCTAATATTTGGTTCATGGTGGTGGGTATTTAAGATTCGGCCCGGCCGAACTTAGTGCTGTATATATTTGTTATAATATTAAATTGAGCCGAGCAGCAAATAAATCAATGACTTCTTCAGTCGTCACATTTATTCGGCGATGAACCGACATTAATGCCAATCCTTTGAGTCTACTCTCGCTAGTCGAATTTCTAAGATACGTCTTTAATCTCTTCATTGTTGAAAATGAACGTTCGGATGAGCACGTAGTAACTGCAGGGAAAATGCAGTACTATAGTACTTTTTTCAAACCTTTTTCACCCCGGTCAGTACCGTAGTACCCCCGCGAATGATTTAGTACCTTTTGTGTAGACATTTTTGAGTCGATATCAGATTTATGGTACAATAGCTTTGACAAAATATTTTAATATTTTGAGAAAGTCTTTATCAACCTTATTTGCTAATAGTCTTTTACAAATATGGCAAAACAGACATGTTCATGTGGGAAGAAAATCTAGATTTTGTAAAAGACATAGTCAAAAACAGGATTTTATTGAACTTCAAGAAAGTTTTAGTCGAAAAAGGAATGCGATTCTATATTATCGAAATAGTAGAAATAGTTGTCAACATTTTATTTCAATATAGAATTTTTGCAAAATTTTATTTTTATAGAAAATTTTGTCAAAATTTTATTTCAATTGAAAATTTTGTAAACATTTTATTTCTATAGGAAATTTTTGCAAAATTTTATTTCTATAGAACATTTTGTCAAAATTTTATTTTCTTTAAAATTCAGTCTCTTGACAATAATCTTCCAGTGACATTTTTGTTGAAATTTAGTAAAAAGTACCTTTCCGCTCAAAAAATACCTTTTTTGTACTTTCTTAAAAATTGTATCCCTGAGTAACTGGCAAAGTGACCAAAATTTTTAAAAGAATATGCACGTCTGGAAAAATCTCTTTATTGCTTCCATCGCTGAATTAGGCAGTTTCTTTTCGCAGGTTTTGCGCCATTTCATTTACACATGTGTGTTTGGCTGTTTCGTTGTTGTTGCTATGGCCAAACAAAGCGAGTCATGTTGACAAAAAGAACAACAAACACACATAAAAAGCAGAAATACATTTTCCAAAAATGAAATTTGTGGTGCGAGAACAAAAATAATTTGTTTTTTTTTTCGACCGTCGTTTGACGGGCTTTTCAACTAGTATTCTATGATTTGTGCAAGTTTTATAGGTAAGCGTTCTTCAAAATAAAACCTCCTGCTTTTCTTCAACATCTTCGATAAGATTTTTCTATGCAGCTAAAAATATATATTTATTTATATAAAAATATTCATGATGAGGGGGATGATCCCCCTCATCCCCCCCCCCCTGAATACGGCCTTGGGAGGAAAGAATTATTTTTTTGCATGTGACATATTTTGGCGAGATCTAACCAATATCCTTGTAAAATCGTCACTGATGAGTAACAAAAATTTTAATTATTACTAAAATTGTCCTATATCTCGAATACATATGTATCGCCTGATAAATCGTAAATGCTCTTTTGTACAATTGCATTAACATTTCTCTCGCTTCAAATTTCCCATATTTATACCCTGCGCCACACTGTGGAACAGGGTATTATAAGTTAGTGCATATCTTTGCAACACCCAGAAGGAGACGAGATAGACACATGGTGTCTTTGGCAAAAATGCTCAGGGTGGGCTCCTGAGTCGATATAGCCATGTCCGTCTGTCCGTCTGTCCGTGAACACATTTTTGTAATCAAAGTCTAGGTCGCAGTTTTAGTCCAATTGACTTCAAATATGGCACATGTATGTGTTTTGGCTCAGAATAGAACCCTATTGATTTTGGTAGAAATCGGTTCAGATTTAGATATAGCTCCCATTTATATATTTCGCCCGATATGGACTTATATGGCCCCAGAAGCCATAGTTTTACCCTAATTTGCTTAGAATTTTGCACAAGAAGAACAATTAGTACTAAAGTCAAGTGTGCTAAATTTTATTGAAATCGGTTCAGATTTAGATATAGCTCCCATATATATCTTTCGCCCGATATAGACTAATACGGTCCCAGAAGCTAGAGTTTTACCTCAATTTAGTTGAAATTTTGCACTAGGAGTACAATTAGTAGTATAGTTAAGTGTGTAAAATTTTATTGAAATCGGTTCAGATTTAGATATAGCTCCCATATATATCGTTCGCCCGATTTACACTCATATGACCACAGTGGCCAATTTTTTACTCCGATTTATTTGAAATTTTACACAGGGAGTAGAATTAGCATTGTAGCTATGCGTGCCAAGTTTGGTTGAAATCAGTTCAGATTTAGATATAGCTCCCATATATAGCTTTCGCCCGATTTACACTCATATGACCACAGAGACCAATTTTTTGCTCCGATTTAGTTGAAATTTTGCACAGGGAGTAGAATTAGCATTATAGCTATGTGTGCTAAATTTGGTTAAAATCGGTTCAGATTTAGATATAGCTCCCATATATAGCTTTCGCCCGATTTACACTCATATGACCACAGAGGCCAATTTTTAACTCCGATTTAGTTGAAACTTTGCACAGGGAGTAGAATTAGCATTGTAGCTATGCGTGCCAAATTTGGTTGAAATCGGTTCAGATTTAGATATAGCTCCCATATATATATGTTTTTATGATTTCGACAAAAATGGTCAAAATACCAACATTTTCCTTGTAAAATCGCCACTGCTTAGTCGAAAAGTTGTAAAAATGACTCTAATTTTCCTAAACTTCTAATACATATATATCGAGCGATAAATCATAAATAAACTTTTGCGAAGTTTCCTTAAAATTGCTTCAGATTTAAATGTTTCCCATATATTTTTACTAACATTGTGTTCCACCCTAGTGCACTAGCCGACTTAAATTTTGAGGCTATAGATTTTGTAGAAGTCTATCAAATTCTGTCAGATCGAGTGATATTTAAATGTGTGTATTTGGGACAAACCTTTATATATAGCCCCCAACACGTATGTGATATGCTATGAGAAAATGTAGATCTACAAAGTGGTGCAGGGTATAATATAGTCGGCCCCGCCCGATTTTAGGCTTTCCTTACTTGTTTTTTACTAACATTGTGTTTCATCCCAGGGCGTTAGCCGATTTAACTTTTAATTCTAGAGTTTTTGTAGAAGTACAAAAAAATTGTCACCATTAAAAGTATCTGTATTTGGAAATGCAAACCATATTTCTTTGACAAAGTTGTAAGGAGAGCTCTTTTAACATTACAATTTAGAATATTAGACAGAGTGTCCTTTTGAATTCTAAGGGTTTTAGTCGATTTTATAACACACATTATTGTTTGCAATAAATATTTGAAACGAAAACAAAATCCTCATAAAAATTCTGGTAATCATCTTCTTTATTCACAGCGAATGGCAACTCTTATCCATACGGAATTGAGAATTCTGATCTGCTTTTGGCTGTGTGGCACAAAAGATGAGTTGCTTATTGGACCAACGATGACAACAGCATCAAATGCCACCGGTGATGGTTAGTGTCTCTTGTTGTGCTGCAGTATGCATATGTATGATTGTCCTGGCTGCATTATGTCATAAGTTATGTTGCATGACATATGAACATTTGTGTTGCATACATCGCCATATATTCAGAGCACAGCCTCCGAACACACACACACACACCCACGCATGTGTATTAATGCCATGTACACAGGCGTATAAAGAAATGCACTCACTTGTTTTCTGGGGGCAATGCTGCTATTACAGTTCAACATTTATGATTTTACCCAAGTGAATAATGCATACTGGAGTGGATATGAGAAAATATTTGCTTTGACTTTTTCCTATGCCAAGAAAAATATATGTAAGCAATTTGTTTTGAACATGACGATTGAAATTATTACCGCAATCAAATAATGGGAAGGGCCTCAAGAGTTCGGCTCACTTCGATCAAAACAAACAGCAATCTAGAATTGTGAAAATGTCCAACAATTATTTAAGCTTTTTATATCTTTCGCCACTATTGTATTACGGGGTATAATAAGTTTGTGCATTTGTATGTAACAAATGACGTTTATGCTTCGCACTTCTATTCTATATCTATGTCCGTATTTAAATTATAGTTATGGTAAATACAATGAACGCAATATGACCCCATTTATTGAAATCGGACGACATATATACCATATATGGACACTATATCTGAATTTCCGATTTTCCTAATATTTCCCTCATACACGCAAAAAAAAAAACGTTTGGAATACCTGTACCGAAAAAAATTCCTTTGTTACAAAATTTTTATTTTTTCAACAAAACAAAAATTGTTTTTGAACCAACAACACAGTCCATTTCGTTTATATCAAGCACTGTTCTTTTCTGACTTTAAGCATTTAATAAGACACATTTTACAGTTTCATAGTATAAATTTAATATAGTAGCCCAGCAAGCATATTGGCAAACGTTTTGTAAATTAAGATTGCAGCAAGCATGCATAAATAAGAGATTTTGCTCTTTGTTTGCAAATGCAAGTGTTTTGAAAACATTGTTTACAGTTTGCTTGTAAATGCAATTGTTTTATAAAATTAAACAAAACGTGTCATTCTTGGCATTGAAAATTGTGGCAAAAAGTTGTGTAAATAAATTGTGTCAAATTAATTATTAAAAGGTAAGTTTCTATTAATTTAATAGCCACAGAAAAATATTAATTTTAAAACTTATTTCCATATCGAGATCTGAATCTGATAACGAATTTGTAATTCAATGACTAAGGATACAAGACTTGCATAAGTTATTCTATAAGCCGCTTCAATCATCCCTTTTTAATATTTACCAAGCCGAAAATCTTAGTTTAAACGAATCACCAGATCACCATGCGCTTGACGATATAACATAAAAAGTTCTACACCTATTTGTGCCACTCATACCAGATCATGTCGCAGAACAAATTCAATCATATCGTCGACCCCATTAATGATGCTGTCGCATCCCCATAAACTGTCCAACCACAACAACTACTTCTTTGGATAGTGCGTATTGGTAAGGTATTTATTATACCCTGCGTCACACTGTGGGACAGGGTATTATAAGTTAGTGTATATGTTTGCAACACCCAGAAGGAGACGAGATAGACAAATGGTGTCTTTGGTAAAAATGCTGGGGATGGGCTCCTGAGACGATATAGCCATGTCCGTCTGTCCGTGAACACATTTTTGTAATCAAAGACTAGGTCGCAGTTTTAGTCCAATCGACTTCAAATTTGGCAGAAGTATGTGTTTTGGCTCAGAATAGAACCCTATTGATTTGGGAAGAAATCGGTTCAGATTTAGATATAGCTCCCATATATATCTTTCGCCCGATATGCACTAATATGGACCCAGCAGCCAGAGTTTTATACCGATTTGCTTGAAATTTTGTACAAACATAACTTTTAATCGTATAGTCAAGTGTGCAAAATTTGATTGAAATCGGTTCAAATTTAGATATAGCTCCCATATATATATCTTTCGTCCGATATGGACTTATATGGCCCCAGAAACCAGATTTTTGGCCGAATTTGGTTGAAATTTTGCACTAGGAGTACAATTAGTAGTGTAGTCAAGTGTGCAAAATTTGATTGAAATCAGTTGAGATTTAAATATAGCTCCCATATATATCTTTCGCCCGATATGGACTAATATGGTCCTAAAAGCCAGAGTTTTGGCCCAATTTGGTTGAAATTTTGCACAGGGAGTAGATTTAGCATTGTAGCTGTGCGTGCCAAATTTGGTTGAAATCGATTCAGATTTAGATATAGCTCCCATATATATCTTTCGCCCGATATGCACTTATGTGGACCCAGAAGCCAGAGTTTTATCCAGATTAGCTTGAAATTTTGCGGAAGGAGTACAATTGGTAGTGTAGTCATGTGTGTCACATTTGATTGAAATCGGTTCAGATTTAGATATAGCTTCCATATATATTTTTCACCCGATATGGACTTATATGGCCCCAGAAGCCAGAGTTTTGGCCCAATTTGGTTCAAATTTTGCACTAGGAGTACAATTAGTAATATAGTCGTGTGTGCCAAATTTGATTGAAATCGGTGCAGATTTAGATATAGGCTCCATATATATGTTTTTCTGATTTCGACAAAAATGGTCAAAATACCAACATTTTCCTTGTTAAATCGCCACTTCTTAGTCGAAAAGTTGTACAAATGACTCTAATTTTCCTAAACTTCTAATACATATATATCGAGCGATAAATCATAATTCAACTTTTGCGAAGTTTCCTTAAAATTGCTTCAGATTTAAATGTTTCCCATATTTTTTTACTAAAATTGTGTTCCACCCTAGTGCATTAGCCAACTTAAATTTTGAGTTTATAGATTTTCTAAAAGTCTATCAAATTCTGTCCAAATCGAGTGATATTTCAATGTAGGTATTTGGGACAAACCTTTATAAAGGGTGATTCTTTTGAGGTTAGGATTTTCATGCATTAGTATTTGACAGATCACGTGGGATTTCAGACATGGTGTCAAAGAGAAAGATGCTCAGTATGCTTTGACATTTCATCATGAATAGACTTACTAACGAGCCACAACGTCGAATTTTCAGTGAATGGGCCCTAGAAAAGTTGGCAGAAAATCCGCTTTTTTATCGACAAATTTTGTTCAGCGATGAGGCTCATTTCTGGTTGAATGGCTACGTAAATAAGCAAAATTGCCGCATTTGGAGTGAAGAGCAACCAGAAGCCGTTCAAGAACTGCCCATGCATCCCGAAAAATGCACTGTTTGGTGTGGTTTGTACGCTGGTGGAATCATTGGACCGTATTTTTTCAAAGATGCTGTTGGACGCAACGTTACGGTGAATGGCGATCGCTATCGTTCGATGCTAACAAACTTTTTGTTGCAAAAAATGGAAGAACTGAACTTGGTTGACATGTGGTTTCAACAAGATGGCGCTACATGCCACACAGCTCGCGATTCTATGGCCATTTTGAGGGAAAACTTCGGAGAACAATTCATCTCAAGAAATGGACCGGTAAGTTGGCCACCAAGATCATGCGATTTGACGCCTTTAGACTATTTTTTGTGGGGCTACGTCAAGTCTATAGCACCCAACACAATTGACGGATGTGATATGGTATCGAAAATTTAGATCTACAAAGTGGTGCAGGGTATAATATAGTCGGCCCCGTCCGACTTTAGACTTTCCTTACTTGGTTTTTACTAAAATTGTGTTCCACCCTAGTGCATTAGCCGACTTAAATTTTGAGTTTATAGATTTTCTAAAAGTCTATCAAATTCTGTCCAAATCGAGTGATATTTAAATGTATGTATTTGGGACAAACCTTTATATATAGCACCCAACACATTTGACGGATGTGATATGGTA
Organism: Haematobia irritans; assembly: GCF_050003625.1. NCBI lineage: Eukaryota > Metazoa > Arthropoda > Insecta > Diptera > Muscidae > Haematobia > Haematobia irritans. Next base: position 146,810,149 of record NC_134399.1, read on the forward strand.
TCGAAAAAAATTTAGATCTACAGAGTGGTGCAGGGTATAATATAGTCGGCCCCGCCCGACTTTAGACTTTCCTTACTTGTTTAAATATATATTTTTGCGAAACCATTCTTTTTCGACCACCCGTTAAGAGGTGCAATAATGACATCCGTAGACACTGGAGAAAATTTGGTATTACATCTCCCAGTCAGCAAAAAATTGTCAATAGGAATGTAGTCAAGTATTTAGGTGTTTACTTGGATAAATTTTTGTACTTTAACAATCATATTCGAAATCAAATCCCAAAAGCCATAGACGCGTTTTTTATACACAGAAAGTTATTTTACTCTAGGAAAATATCAGTAGAGGTAAAAATGCTACTCTACAAATCACTTATTAGACCTATATTAACCTATGGGTGTCCCGTATGGTTTAATATTTCTCCTTCGTATATGGAGAGGCTAAGAAAAATTGAAAGGAAATGCCTCCGAGTATGTACTTCCTCATATAGATCAGCTGAGAGTGACTACACGAAGTATTTATCTAATCGTAAACTTTATAACACGGCAGATATTTTGAGAATAGACAATTTCATAATCAAATTGATAAGAAATCACATTGCAAGAAGTACACGATGCAACTTAAATAACTTTATTAAAGCGCCATACTATGCAGACTTCAACTATATTTGCAGAAGCTTGAACACAGGTTTTGTGCCTCCTGAAGCATTTCCATATTTAGACCAAAATGGATTTATTCAAAATGAATGCGGTATTCCAATTTTCTACCATTTGTATAGGAGGGCCAATATAAAGGCAATTAATAACGATTTAATATTAAGCAATGATCTACGATTTGATTCTTCCATTTCCAAAAAAGACCTGGTTACGAGAATAAATCTAAATAAAAACTTGTACTGGTGGATAATTAATTAACACAAACTATCTTTTTTATCTCTCCTAACATCTTTTTTTTTTGTTTTCTTCTTTTCATACATAGTAAAAATTCAAGTAATGTTTTTATAAGTTTTTCATTACATAAAAAAATGTTATCGATCTCTCAACACTAAATATTTACAAGTGATAATATTTTCTATTCAATTAAATCAATTATTGTATATATAATGTACTTGAGTATCCAATTTATGGACTATGTATTTTATCATATATAACTCATAAGAAATCTATTTTTTGTTTATTTATAGTTGTACAAACTGTAACCACAAGTCAATAAACCGAAAATAAACATAAAAAAAAAAAAAAAAAAACGGATGTGATATGGTATCGAAAATTTAGATCTACAAAGTGGTGCAGGGTATAATATAGTCGGCCCCGCCCGACTTTAGACTTTCCTTACTTGTTTTTTACTAACATTCATTAGCGTAGCTAGACAATTTTACTAGGGGGGGCTAAAGCCCCCCTAGCTAAAAATTTATTGACCGAACTTATAGGCTCAATTAATGTTTTATTTCATAAAATTGAATAAAAATTAGACATCAAAATAACTCGACAATTAATTTATAATAAAGCAACTAAAAGTAGTTCCACACTTTTCCCAGCAAAAAAATTTTGAGTTGTTCTAAAGGCACAACTTTAAAAGTACTTCCAAAAATGTCCTCAATTATTTTACTTCATTTTTTCATATATTAATGTGTAATTTTTTGTTTTCTTTTTTTTTTCAAATAGTTTAACGGCCATTTTCATGAAGCTCCGTTAGGCTTTAACTCCCAGTTAACAGAAAATAAATTGCAAATATCTTCTCTCCTGTTAACTTTAACTGAAAATTTTTTGGCAGTTAAGTTCCTAACTGACATATGGAATATATAGGCAAGATGGCAGCTATGTCCATATTACGGTTTAAAAGTTCGTTAGTTAACGGAACACAAACGGAGCTTCATGAAAATGGGGGTAAAAAAGAGTAAGAATAAATAAATTGGTACAAATTATTTAAATTTTGCCACAAAACTGCTAAATCCATTATAGAAAAATCGATAATTTTGGAAATTATTCGAGGAAAAACGTTTCAAACAAGCGTCAGAATGCATTAAAAATCATAAAAACAATATAAAAATTATTTATTTGGGAAAATATCACAAAATTTTTTAATTCACATTCAAAACACTGAATTCGGATCTCACCTTAAGAAGTGATGCAAATTCATTGCAACGGCTGTTGAAACGGTGGACATTTGTCCTATGACAAGCTCATATTACATTCATTGCTTCTCCGCCAATTTTGCACCACTTCTAGACCCAAAAAGAACATTTTCACTACATTTTTGGCAAAGCTTTTTCGCAGCAATATTAAGATATTAATTTATTAAAGAATAGTTTTAATATCAATTACTATTTTTTTAATTAAATTGACTAAACTAAATCAATCATAAGTTCAACCACAGCTTTATTTCATAAATATCTGACTTCAAACATTGCCATCGGCAAATGCTACCACAACCCAAGTAATTCGATTGTTCATGAAAGTCTTTAGCGGAACTTTGTGCGATTGTATATACTTGTCTAGTTTTTATAAAAATTAAAAAACTATTGACATTTATTGAAAAATGGAAAATCATAAATAGAGTTTCAAATTCTGGGGGGGGGGGGTCTAAAATTTTTCTGGGGGGTTTAAGCCCCCTCCCCAGAGGCCTTCCTACGCTTATGCTAACATTGTGTTCCACCCTAGTGCATTAGCCGACTTAAATTTTGAGTCTATAGATTTTGTAGAAGTCTATCATATTCTGCCCAGATCGAGTGATATTTAAATGTATGTATTTGGGACAAACCTTTATATATAGCCCCCAAGACATTTGACGGATGTGATATGGTATCGAAAATTTAGATCTACAAAGTGGTGCAGGGTATAATATAGTCGGCCCCGCCCCACTTTAGACTTTCCTTACTTGGTCTCTAAGACCTGTTCTATTCCCTACACTCAAAAAAGTTTATTTGGATCCAAAGATTTTGACTTTCCGTACGTTAGTTAAATTAACTAAAACAGAGGAAAAAATTATACACAGATGAAGCATAAATATTGACTTAATTCGGGTCTTCCACAAAATAGTTTAGAATTTCTTAAAATTTTTAAATTTTACCAATAATGAGTCCATCATGAACATCGTATGACACTAGAGACATTTTTGCAATTTTTAACTCAAATTTTTTCCTTCAAATTTCGAAATTTTCTTTAACAGCTAAAAAAAATGGCTAATAAATTTTCGTAAATGTGTCGAAAATTATTTACTTAGTTTTGTGAAATCGGCGTGACATCAACGTTTCTACAGTTTAGTTAAAATAAATAAATAACTAAAATTTTCTTTCCTAGTGGTTTTCTGTTTTCAGTGTAGCTTTAAATCTAGGACCAATAAAATACTAACAAAGCTATGTTATTCACGTACAAACAAATACCAGTTTAAAAATTTAAATTTTGAAAGTAACAAATGTTTTTATTTCCAAAAAAAAAAAAAAAAAAACGTTAAACCAAAGATGAAAAACCTCAGAATAAGTATTAGCTTTTAGTTTATCTTAAATCTAATGAGTCAATATATCAGTTTATTTAAGGACGATTTCTTTTAATCAAAACCTTTTTTTCTTTATTTTAAAGAAAAATTGGCTTAGGTGACAGACATACGACTTTAACGGAGGGACGCCAATTCCAAAAATTTGTATTTTAAATTTAATAAAAAATATTTGAAGAAAAGTTTATAAATTTTCGTTTAAATAAAATTTCATTATTTTCAAGAAATTTGTTCTTAATATTGTGTAAATTGCGTTTCCTAAAATTAAGTTTGCATAATCTTTAATATCACGTAAATTTATTTTTCAGTGTACTCTTCTTTTGTATGACATTCACAATTCTGATCGTCAACTTTTCCAATCCATCCATGTCAACGATTATGAATTTTCTAATTGGCAGACCCTCTAACTAAATCGAAGTATTATTAGAACTCTCATCATGACCTTTTACCATTTCTCTTCATCGACGGTGTCCTGTATCATTTTTCTTCATTAATATGTATTTGTCGTTCTCAGTGACTTGTGGCGGTGGGGTTAATTCAATAATACCGCGAAAAAATACAAAAAAACAAACAAACACTTTTGATATCACACCCAAAGTGACCTCCTAACCGAAACCATCAATGTACCACTTCTTGTAACATAAACCAACATGCCGCCCCTTAATGCAAAGAGAAATCGAATTTGTTTTCCTTTGCAAAAGGACAAAAACCCTAACAGCGTAGAAAAATCAGGGAAAATGTCGACTACAATTCCGCCTGTAACGGCAGCTGGTTTTTAATTCAATTATGCAAATTAACGGTTATAAAAATCATACAGACAAACAAGCAAAATACCGGTGGTCTAAACCCAACCATAAAAAAAGTCGAAAATGAATGAGACAGAACAAAAATATTGCGGGAGTGGTGAAAAAATAACGATATACGTGGTGTTTGTGCTAGAGTTTCCTACCAGAAAATTTTAACGGGAAATGAAAACATTCCGAAACAAAACTAATAGAAGAATGATTATAATTTTAAATAGATTTAGCGTCAATTTGTTTTAAATTGGGGGACAATTCTACTTTCTGTAAAATAAAATTTATTTAAATCTGATTGAAATCAAAGACTGAAAATAATAAGCTCATTATGATCTTTCTCAATTTTTTTCGATTTTTTTTTAGTTCTTAACACCTTTTTCTGTAATACAATGTTAGAAAAATATGTTTTTCATATGTTCCGATATAAACAAAATGTGTTTCGGGCACAATTTTTAAACACAATATATTTAAGTGCAAACATGTAATGTTCCTACACTAACACTAAATGTTTGGGACATCTATATTAATATGTTAGAATATATTATGTTTGGGGCATGAATGTTTCATAAAAATCATACGTGTGAATGCAAACATATATAAATTTACAAATTTCTACTAAACATACATATGTTGTGATATTTTATTCAAAGCGACAGAGAGAGTATAGAGAAGGAAATAGAGATGGAAACCGGGAGAGTTGACGAAAGATATCAACATAACACAGCGAAAGAATCAAAAGAGAACAATTTCTGTGAAACCGCTTGTATGTTGTTTCGGAAAACTGTTTTATGATAAGGCCAAAAATTTGATATGCTTAAGTCTAAATATTATTTAATTTGAATAAAGAGAATAGACATTCGGAACCAAGAGAATAGATATTTGAAAAACAAACAGCATATGTTTTCGCCTTAAGAGCAGCATTTTATGTATGTGTGGACATGTGTTTTGTTTATCATTTTGGCATTATGGGCACAATTTTTTTCTTGGTTCGTTAAAAGAAATCAAGGGTCTTCATAAAAATAACGAAAGGGCACTATACTCTTTTTAGTGAAAAATTACACAGTAAAATGTATAAAAACAAAGTTTAGTTCCTCTTTATTAATAAGTAGTCCACGAGGAGTTGACGGACACCTTCAAATATAAAAAATGGTCCTCGGTTCGATTCTCCGTGCAGGCGAAAGGTAAAATTTAAAAACAGTTATAAAAGTGAATAATTTCTTCAACATTATTTGTATTACAGAAAAAGGTGCCAAGAACTAAAATATTTCGTGGAAGTGAAAATTACGAGTATGTTAGGCAATGAGCACAATCGTCTTTGGGAAAAATTCTTCCAAGCATATGCTATTTTTGGGCTCAAAATGCTTCCAAACATATAATATGTTCACATAAAACAAACATATTAATGTTTCGGCAGTATCCAATAATATATGTGCTTCCTGCAAAATATGTTTGGAACATATGTTAAAGAAGCGATTTTTTTTGAGGGTGTACAAACAATGTATTCTATGTACTTTATAAATTTTACATTTCGTCAGGACGGAGAATCGAATGGAGCACCATACACTTTGTATGCCAGCACACTATTCACTGGGCTACATAGCTGTTATTGTCAACAACAGACAATTATCGCTATAGCCATCAACGCACAAGCAACGCAGACAGTCAAACAGTTATATTTATATAGCATAGTTTTGGGCGCCCACGAGACGATGTAACGAAACTTTATTTAACAGGAATATATATTTAGTTGGTCACCGCGTAGCAATGATTAGCATGCCCGTCTTGCATGCAAAGGTTCATGGGCTCAATGCCTGCTTAAATTTTACTATGAAGCTTCAAAATGTGTCTAATTAAAGACTAAAAGTCTAAAAAGAACAGTACTTGGTATAAACGAAATAGACAAAAAAAATTTTTTGAAACAAACAATTTTTTTGGTGATAAAAGTTTGAAATATTCGAAGTAATTAAAAAAGTCTAACAAACGAAAAACGATAGAGCTTCAATAGACTGCGCATTTTTTATCTTGTTTGTATTAAATCTGAAATCTAGAGGAAAGAGGTGATTTCTTAATTGTCATAGGAAAATTTTTCAAAAAAAAAAAAAAAAAAACAAACAAACAAAACATATAATATTCAGAAAAATCTATGGAATCTTTAGTCGGTCTATATAATTTAGTGTTTGAATATTATTTCATGCATATCCCAACAATGAACAAGTATATACGGCCGTAGTTCGGCCAGGCCGAATCTTATGTACCCTCCACCATGGATTGCGTAGGAACTTCTACTAAAGGCTGTCATCCACAATCGAATTACTTGGGTTGCGATAACACTTGCCGATGGCAAGGTAAAACCTTTTAACACTGTCTTCTAAATTGTAAGTTAGTCCATAAGGGGTATATATTAAACAAAAAAAGGCCGATTAAATACGTATATAATTCAGTTTGACAAAATTTTCTATAGAAATAAAATTTTCTATACACTGGTAGAAAAAGTTTTGTTATATTAATAAAATGTGTCATTAAAATTGAGCCAATGAAAAAAATTCATTGATATAACGAAATTTTTCGTTATTATAACGAATTTTCTGTTAGTCAACGAAACGTTTCATACTATTAACGAACATTTTCATTGTCTTAATGAAAATGTTTCGTTATATCAATGAAACATTTTCGTTGGCTCAATTTTAATGAAATTTTCTTTGTGTGTAGAAATAAAAAAAATTTCTATAGAAATAAAATGTTGACAACATTTTTTATGGAAGTAAAATGTTGACAAAATTTTCTATAGAAATAAAATGTTGACAAAATTTTCTATAGAAATAAAATGTTGACAAAATGTTCTATAGAAATAAAATGTTGACAAAATTGTCTATAGAAATAAAATGTTGACAAAACTTTCTACAGAAATAAATTTTTTACAAAATTTTCTATAGAAATAAAATTTTGACAAAATTTTCTATGGAAATAGAATGTTGACAAACATTGCTATAGAAATAAACTTTTTACAAAACTTTCTATAGAAATGAAATTTTGACAAAACTTTCTATAGTAATAAAATTTGACAATTTTTACATGACTGTTAGAGGCCATATACTAACGAAATGTACCAAATTTCAACCGCATCGGATGACTTTTGCTCCTCCAAGAGGCTCCGGAGGTCAAATCTGGGGATCGCTTTATATGGGAGCTATATATAATTATGGACCGATATGGACCAATTTTTGCATGCTTGTTAGAGACCGTATACTAACATCAGGTACCCAATTTTAAACGGATCGGATGAATTTTACCCCTCCAAGAGGCTCCGGAGGTCAAATCTGGGGATCGGTTTATATGGGAGCTATATATAATTATGGACCGATATGGACCAGTTTTTGCATGGTTGTTAGAGACCATATACTAACACCACGTACCAAATTTCAATCGGGTAGGATGAAGTTTGCTCCTCCAAGAGGCTCCGGAGGTCAAATCTGGGGATCGGTTTATATGGGAGCTATATATATTTATGGACCGATATGGACCAATTTTTGCATGGTTGTTAGAGACTGTATACTAACATCAGGTACCAAATTTCAACCGGATCGGATGAATTTTGCCCCTCCAAGAGGCTCCGGAGGTCAAATCTGGGGATCGGTTTATATGGGGGCTATATATAATTATGGACCGATATGGACCAATTTTTGCATGGTTGTTAGAGACCGTATACTTAGACCACGTACCAAATTTCAACCGGATCGTATGAATTTTGCTGCTCCGGAAGGCTCCGCAAGCCAAATTTGGGGATCGGTTTATATGGGGGCTATACGTAAACGTGGGCCGATATGGCCCATTCTCAATACCATCCGACCTACATCAATAACAACTACTTGTGCCAAGTTTCAAGTCAATAGCTAGTTTCGTTCGGAAGTTAGCGTGATTTCCACAGACGGACGGACAGCCGGACAGACGGACGGACGGACGGACATGCTTAGATCGACTCAGAATTTCACCACGACCCAGAATATATATACTTTATGGGGTCTTAGAGCAATATTTCGATGTGTTACAAACGGAATGACAAAGTTAATATACCCCCATCCTATGGTGGAGGGTATAAAAAGCAATGAATTTTATATGGGATTGTCATAGGGCGGAAACCATCCTTTTAAGCATTGATTTCGCATTATTTAGCTCTTTATATGTCAATATTTCGGGTTTCATTTAAAAAAAAAAAAAAAACAAGTATATACGGCCGTGAGTTCGGCCAGGCCGAATCTTATGTACCCTCCACCATGGATTGCGTAGAAACTTCTACGAAAGACTGTCATCCACAAATTTCAACTCGGATGAAATTTGCTCCTCCAAGTGGCTCCAAAACCAAATCTCGGGATCGGTTTATATGGGGGCTATACATGGTTATGGACTGATATGGACCACTTTTGGCATGTTTGTTTAATATCATATACTACCACCACGTACCAAATTTCAACCAGATCGGATGAATTTTGCTTCTCCAAAAGGCACCGGAGGCCAAATCTGTCGATCGGTTTATATGTGAGCTATATATAATTATAGACTGAAAGGAACCAATTCCTGCATGATTGTTGGATACCATATACTAACATCACGTACCAAATTTCAAACGAATCGGAAGAATTTTGCTCTTCCAAGGTGCTCCGGAGGTTAAATCTGGGGATCGGTTTATATGGGGCCTATATATAATTATGAACCGATATCGACCAATTTTTGCATGGGTGTTTGAGGACATATATTAACATCACGTACCAAATTTCGACTGAATCAGATGAATTTTGGTCTTCCAAGAGGCTCCGGAGGTCAAATCTGGTGATCGGTTTTTATGGGGGCTATATATAATTATGAACTGATATGGACCAATTTTTGCATGGTCATTAGAGACCATATACTAACATCATGTACCAAATTTGCTTCTCTTAGAGGCTCCGCAAGCCAAATCGCGGGATCGGTTTATATGGGGGCTATATATAATTATGGACCAATATGGACCAATTTTTGCAGGGTCATTAGAGACCATATACTTACATCATGTACCAAATTTCAGCCGGATCGGATGAAATTTGTTTCACTTAGTGGCTCTGCAAGCCAAATCGGGGGATCGGTTTATATGGGGCCTATGTATAATTATGAACCGATGTGGACCAATTTTTGCATGGTCATTAGAGACCATATACTAACATCATGTACCAAATTTCAGCCAGATCGGATGGAATTTGCTTCTCTTAGAGGCCTCGCAAGCCAAATTTGGGTGTCCGTTTATATGGGGGCTATACGTAAAAATGGCCCATTTTCAATACCATCCGACCTACATCAATAACAACTACTTGTGCCAAGTTTCAGTCAAATCGATAGCTTATTTCGTTCGGAAGTTAGCGTGATTTCAACAGACGGACGGACGGATGGACATGCTCAGATCGCCTCAGAATTTCACAACGACCCAGAATATATATATACTTTATGGGGTCTTAGATCAATATTTTGGTGTGTTACAAACGGAATGACAAAGTTAAAAAAAATCGGACCACTTTTCATATATATTATGGAAATCTGTATTATTTTATTTGTCCTTGATGTATTTTAAGGAAGGTAAAATGAAGAAAATTTGAATTTATCGGTAATACTTCGTACAGATTACACTTCCAAAATCCACTTTAGTTAGATTTCAACTGTCATTATAACCTGCGCCACACTGTGGAACAGGGTATTATAAGTTAGTGCATTCGAGTATGTTTGCAACTCCCAGAAGGAGACGAGATAGACATATGGTGTCTTTGGCAATATTGCTCAGGGACGGGTCCTGAGTCGATCTATCCATGTCCGTCTGTCAGTGAACACATTTTTGTAATCAAAGTCTAGGTTGCAATTTTAGTCCAATCGACTTCAAATTTAGCACAAGTATGTATTTTGGGTCAGAATAGAACCCTATTGATTTTGGAAGAAATCGGTTCAGTTTTAGATATAGCTCCCACATATATCTTTCGCCCGATATCTACTAATATGGCCTCAGAAGTCAGTATTTCAGTCTGATTTACTTTAAATTTTGCACAAGGATTGCAATTGACAGTGTCGTAAAGTGTGGCGAATTTGAGTGAAATCTGTTCCGTTCCGTTTGATATAGCTCCCATATATATCTTTTGCCCGATATTGACTAATATGGCCAGAATTTTGCACTAATTTGGTTTAAATTTTGCACAGGGAGTAGAATTAATATTGTAGCTATGTATGCCAAATTTGGTGGAAATCGGTTCAGATTTAGATATAGTTCCCATATATATATCTTTCGCCCGATATGGTCTTATATGGCGCCAGAAGCCAGAGTTTTACCCCAATTTGGTTGAAATTTTTCACCACTGTTTATAAATTTCCACTGTTCCACTGTTATAAATTTTATTGAAATCGGTTCAGATTTAGATATAGCTCCCATATGTATATTTCGCCCGATATGGACTTATATGGCCCAAAAGCCAGAGATTTACCCCAATTTGGTTGAAATTTTGCACAAGGAGTATATAGTGTAGTCAAGTATGCCAAATTTTATTGAAATCGGTTCAGATTTAGATATAGTTCCCATATATAACTTTCGTCCGATGTTCCGTCATATGACTACAGAGATCAAAGTAGTAGTCCGATTTACGTGAAATTTTGCACAGGGAGTAGAATGTCAAATTTGGTTGAAATCGGTTCAGATTTCGTTATTGCTTCCATTTATATGTTTTTCCGATTTTGACAAAAATGGCCAAAACACCCAAATTTTACTTATAAAATCGGCACTGTCAAATCAAAAACCTGTAAAAATTACTCCTATTTGCCTGTACTTCTAATACATATCTATCGACCGGTAAATCATAAATACACTTTTGCAAAGTTTGCTCAAAATTGGGTCAGATTTAAATGTTTCCCATATATTACTAACATTGTGTTCAACCCCAGGGCATTAACCGACTTAAATTTAAAGTCTATAAATTTTGTAGAACTCTGACAAATTTTTTCCAGATCTCTTCAGATTTAAATATATGTATATGGGAACATACATCTTTATATATAGCACCCAACTCATTGGATATGCTATCGAAAATGGAGATCTAGAAAGTAGTGCAGGGTATAATATAGTCGGCTCCGCCCGACTTTAGATTTTCTTTAATTGTTTTCCTTATAAAAAAAGGATTTCAAGTCAACTTTTAGTTTATTTCGAGCCAAATGTAAATGAGGTATAAAACTGCGTAAAACAAAGGAATTTTACTATGTCATCCCAAAAGAACTTCGTGGAGTGAAAATTGACTCCATCGCTAGAAGGAATGTTCACTGATATCGCCTCTCAATAACTTCATTAGTATGTGTGCTGTGTGGCATTTGGCATCGCCTTGCTGAAACCACATGTCATGCGGTTTCAAGCCATTGCATTTTCGGGCAAAAAAGAAGGTCCATATCATTTCACGGTAGCGCTTACCATTCACAGTTACTCTACGATTCGCATCAGTTTTGAAGAAGTACGGTCCACTGATGCCACCAACCGATAACCCGCACAGTGAAAAAAACATAAAACGAACGTCAAAAGATAATATCTAAAACTTGCACATTTTTTGAGGTTCGCAAGACATATGTCAAATTTGGATTATGTTAATTCAATCTCCTTACGAATTAATTTCGTGAGGAGATTGAATTCGCATTTGTTGTTGTTTTCGATTTATAAATTGATTGGTTTTGTTTGATTGAGGTTGGCTGATAAGTCCCCGGTCTGACACATAGATGGCGTCGCTAGTATTAAATGCATATTATTTTTATATAGTACCAACCTTCAAATGATTCGTGTCAAAATTTGACGTCTGTAAGTCAATTAGTTTGTGAGATAGAGCGTCTTTTGTGAAGCAACTTTTGTTGTTGTGAAAAAAAAAATAAAATGATAAAATACTGTTTTCTGAAGCGAAAAAATAGGGTGAAAACAAAAACTTGGCTTGATAAAGAGTTTCCAGACTCTGCCCAAGGGAAATCAACAATAATTGATTGGCATGCAAAATTCAAGCGTGGTGAAATTAGCACGGAGGACGGTGAACGCAGTTGACGCCCGAAGAGGTGGTTACTGAAGAAAACATCAAAAAAATCCACAAAATGATTTTGAATGACCGTAAAATGAAGTTGATCGAGATAGCAGAGGCCTTAAAGATATCAAAGGAACGTGTTGGTCATATCATTCATCAATATTTGGATATGCGGAAGCTCTGTGCGCGAGCTCACATTTGACCAAAAACAACAACGTGTTGATGATTCTGAGCGGTGTTTGCAGGTGTTAACTCGTAATACACCCGAGTTTTTCCGTCGATATGTGACAATGGATGAAACATGGCTCCATCACTACACTCCTGAGTCCAATCGACAGTCGGCTGAGTGGACAGCGACCGGTGAACCGTCTCCGAAGCGTAGAAAGACTCAAAAGTCCGCTAGTTTTTTGGGATCTCATGGAATAATTTTTATCGATTATCTTGAGAAGGGAAAAACCATTAACAGTGACTATTATATGGCGTTATTGGAGCGTTTGAAGGTCGAAATCGCGGCAAAACGGCCCCATATGAAGAAGAAAAAAGTGTTGTTCCACCAAGACAACGCACCGTGCCACAAGTCATTGAGAACGATGGCAAAAATTCATGCATTGGGCTTCGAATTGCTTCCCCACCCACCGTATTCTCCAGATCTGGCCCCAGCGACTTTTTCTTGTTCTCAGACCTCAAAAGGATGCTCGCAGGGAAAAAATTTGGCTGCAATGAAGAGGTGATCGCCGAAACTGAGGTCTATTTTGAGGCAAAAACCGAAGGAGTACTACCAAAATGGTATCAAAAAATTGGAAGGTCGTTATAATCGTTGTATCGCTCTTGAAGGGAAATGTGTTGAATAATAAACACGAATTTTGAAAAAAAAAATGTGTTTTTCTTTGTTAGACCGGCCAACCTTATGGGAGCTATATCTAAATTTGATCCGATTTGTTCCAAGCGTTCGTCCTTGTGCTAACAAAACATTCTGTACCAAATTTCATTAAAATCGTGTAATAATTGCGACCGGAATCCTGTGAGCAACAAATACATGGACGGATCGATTTATGAGGTGATTCTGAGTCGATCGGTATATATTTTACGGGATCTAAAATCAATATTTCTGGTAGGCACATTTTTTGGCAGATCACTATACGGTTTAGGGTATAACAAACGATAACCGCATGAATTTATAAATATCACAGAAATTTCAAAGAGATAATTATTTTTTTAAAATGTTTATATTTTGCTAACACTTTATTGTATATAATTCATAAAAAAAAATTGTATGGCTACTTTATTCTCTAGTAATTAATAAATTTTTATAATTAGTGTATTCGTATGCTTTTCTCTATACAACTAAACTTATGGAACTTAACCACCAAAAGCCTTTATTTTTATACCCTCCATCATAGGATGGGGGTATATTAACTTTGTCATTCCGTTTGTAACACATCGAAATATTGCTCTAAGACCCCATAAAGTATATATATTCTGGGTCGTGGTGAAATTCTGAGTCGATCTAAGCATGTCCGTCCGTCCGTCCGTCCGTCTGTTGAAATCACGCTAACTTCCGAACGAAACAAGCTATCGACTTGAAACTTGGCACAAGTAGTTGTTATCGATGTAGGTCGGATGGTATTGCAAATGTGACATATCGGTCCACTTTTACGTATAGCCCCCATATAAAGGGACCCTCAGATTTGGCTTGTGGAGCCTCTAACAGAAGCATATTTCATCCGATCCGGCTGAAATTTGGTATATGGTCTCTAACAACCATGCAGAAATTGGTCCACATCGGTCCATAATTATATATAGCCCCCATATAAACCGATCCCCAGATTTGGCTTGCGGAGCCTAAAAGAGAAGCAAATTTCATCCGATCCGGCTGAAATTCGGTACATGGTGTTGGTATAAGGTCTCTAACAACCATGCAAAAATTGGTTCACATCGGTCCATAATTATATATATCCCCCATATAAACCGATCCCCAGATTTGGCTTGCGGAGCCTCAAAGAGAACAAAATTTCATCCGATCCGGCTGAAATTTGGTACATGATGTTGGTATATGGTCTCTAACAACCATGCAAAAATTGGTCCATATCGGTCCTTAATTATATATAGCCCCCATATAAACCGATACCCAGATTTGGCTTGTGGAGCCTCTGAGAGAAGCATATTTCATCCGATCTGGCTGAAATTTGGTACATGATGTTGGTATATGGTCTCTAACAACCATGCAAAAATTGGTCCACATCGGTCCTTAATTATATATAGACCCCATATAAACCGATCCCCAGATTTGGCTTGCGGAGCCTCAAAGAGGAGCAAATTGCATCCGATCCGGCTGAAATTTGGTACATGGTATTGGTATATCGTCTCTAACAACCGTGCAAAAATTGGTTCACATCGGTCTATAATTATATATGGCGCCCATATAAACCGATCCCCAGATTTGGGTTGCGGAGCCTCAAAGAGAAGTAAAGTTCATCCGATCCGCCTGAAATTTGGTACATGATATTGGTATATGGTCTCTAACAACCATGCAAAAATTGGTCCACATCGGTTCATAATTATATATAGCCCCCATATAAACCGATCCCCAGATTTGGCTTGCGAAGTCTCCAAGAGAAGCAAATTTCATCCAATCCGGTTGTAATTTTGAACATGGTGTTAGTATATGATCTTTAACAACCGTGCCAGAATTGGTCCATATCGGTCCATAATTATATATGGCCCCCATATAAAACATTCTCCAGATTTGACCTCCGGAGCCTCTTGGAGGAGCAAAATTCATCCGATCCGGTTCAAATTAGGCACGTGGTGTTAGTATATTGTCGCTAACAACCATACCAAAATTGGTCCAATCACACAAAAATTGGCCCATATCGGTTCATAATCATGGTTGCCACTAGAGCCAAAAATAATCTACCAAAATTTTATTTCTATAGAAAATTTTGTCAAAATTTTATTTCTATAGAAAATTTTGTCAAAATTTTATTTCTAGAGAAAATTTTGTTAAAATTTTAGTCGGTTCATAATAAAATTTTCATCATTGTCAAAATTTTATTTCTATAGAAAATTTTGTTCAAATTTTATTCGGTTCACAATCATGGTTGCCACTCGAGCCAAAAATAATCTACCAAGATTTTATTTCTATAGAAAATTTTGTCAAAAGTTTATTTCTATAGAAAATTTTGTTAAAATTTTATTTCTGTAGAAATTATTGTCAAAATTTTCTTTCTATAGAAAATTTTGTCAAAATTTTTATTTCTATAGAAAATTTTGTGAAAATTTTATTTCTTAGAAAATTTTGTTAAAATTTTATTTCTGTAGAAAATTTTGTCAAAATTTTATGTCTACTTTGTCAAACTGAATTATATACGTATTGGATCGATCTTTTTTGATTTAATATATACCACGTATGGACTTACATACAATTTAGAAGATGGTGTTAGGAGGTTTTAAGATACCTTGCCATCGGCAAGCGTTACCGCAACTTAAGTAATTCGATTGTGGATGGCAGTGTTTAGATGAAGTTTCTACGCAATCCATGATGGAGGGTACATAAGCTTCGGCCTGGCCGAACTTACGGCCGTATATACTTGTTTATTTGTTTTGTGGGAAAAATTCAAATTTAACAAAAAAAAAAAAAAATACAAGAGGATATTTTCCCTCAACTTGAATAGTTTGTGTAAATATTTATTCAGTATTTAAATCAATTTCCCATACATGTTTCCCGTGTGGTACAATACAAAAAAAAAAAAATAAATAAAAAATACTCCAGCATAACGTGTAAACTGCAACATAAATTCAGAGCTGTATAAAAACTAAATACGAATAAAAATCCATCCCATTCTACATCGATGATGCCATAGTGTAAAGTATGAGAGAAAAAAACTGCATATTGTCCAGGTGTGTAGTTTGATATTGATTTCTTCTTTCCCTGCTATTATTAATGGTTTGTCCGAACGAAAAACGCACAAACCACTCCAGAATCAGAATGCTCCAGTCAGGGGTTTATTTTGTAGTGGGCATTAAAAAACAATTGACAACAAAATTTAGAAGTGTAATTTTGAAGTTCATATATTATGCATCCCGGATATGAAACATTGAGAACTCGAAGATAGAATTTTTATGGACTTTAAAGTTGACATAAAATGTTTATCATAGCATAATACCCGTTACCGTTGATAATTACTTGACATTCTGCTATTGTTATAACAGTCAATCGGCTATCCAAACTTCCGTCTGTAGAATTGTACAATATTGAAACAGGCGCTACATAATTTCAGTCCATTAATGCAACAATTACTTCCATTGGACTGAATAGTCTATGTGAGCCTGAAACTTAATCGGGCTGACACTTTAACTTTAACCTACTTCCATTGGATACCTTTAGTTACTGCACAAGTCTCAGGATTTTGATTCGATCCTACGGAATGGGAATATACAGGGATGAACAGTAGCCTATATACACTGAAAAAAATATTGTCGTGAGGTCAAAGATTTCATGTCTTTAAAATACGAATACAAATTTTGCTTAGCATAGAAGACGCATTTCTCTAAAATGAAGTTATTTTCCTTGTCCAAAAGACGATAAACTTTCAATGAAGTCGTATTGTCCTTATAATTAAGTGATTTGACCTAAAAATGGGTATCTTAACATGAAAGAACAAATTTATAGGCTAAGGTCAACTTGACTTTAATAATTCAGAAAAATTCTTTAAATTTAATGAAATTGTCTTTAAATTTATTGTCTTTTTGCATCTTGACTACAAAGCAAAAAATCGTTCAAATATAGGACATGTTTTTCAAAACTTTATTTTTTTTACTTCAAACATAAAGGGTGATACGGTCAAAATTTGGTCAAGGGAAAACGCGTGTAAATCGGTGAAATCGTTTATTTAAAAAATCAAATTAAATTTGTTTTTCAAGTACAATTAGTATAAAATTCAGGAAAAATATTCAGTTAGGCTTTCGCTTTTCCAAATCCGAATTGCCGGGCCTTACGCTTGACACCTGCCATCAGATTTTGTACAGCCACCTTGTCCACCTTCTTCGCCGCAGAAAGCCAGTTTGCCTTGAACTGCTGCTCGTCCTTAGCAGTTTTTTTTTTTTGGTCTTCTTTAGGTTCCGCTTGACAATAGCCCAGTATTTCTCAATTGGGCGGAGCTCTGGCGTGTTGGGAGGGTTCTTGTCCTTGGGAACCACCTGCACGTTGTTGGCGGCGTACCACTCCATGGCTTTTTACCGTAATGGCAAGATGTCAAATCCGGCCAAAACTGTACGGAACAACCGTGTTTCTTCAGGAAAGGCAGCAGACGTTTATTCAAACACTCTTTCACGTAAATTTCTTGGTTGACAGTCCCGGAACCTATGAAAATGCTGCTTTTCAAGCCACAGGTACGGATGGCTTGCCAAAGCAGATATTTCTTTTCGAACTTTGACAGTTTTATGTGCTTGAAAATATCTGCTACCTTTCCCCTTCCTTTTGCCGTATAAAACTCCTGTCCCGGAAGATGCTTGTAGTCGGCTTTGATGTAGGTTTCGTCGTCCATTACCACGCAGTCAAACATCGTCAGCATCGTCGTGTACAGCCTCCGGGATCGCGCTTTGGCCGTCGTATTTTGTTTATCATCGCGATTTGGAGTCACTACCTTCTTGAAAGTCGATAGTCCAGCTCGTTTTTTGACTCGATGCACGGTTGTAGACGATACACCCAGCTTATTTGCGGCATCTCGGAGAGAGAGGTTAGGGTTTCGTTTGAAACTATCGGCAACTCTCTTTGTCGTCTCAGCGGCTTCCGGTTTTCGATTTCCCCCCGATCCAGACTTTCTGGCTGTCGACAAACGTTCCCCAGACACTTTAATTACATTTGTAACGGTTGATTTGGCAACTTTTAGCGATTTTGCCAGCTTTGCGTGCGAGTAGCTCGGATTTTCGCGATGCGCGAGCAAAATTTTGATACGCTGCTCTTCTTGCTTGGACGGCATTTTGACAACTGAAGAGTGAATTCCAAAATCAAAATAAGACCAACATTCTACACACACACACCTTCAAAATGAGGGGTGTTCAGGTTTTTTAAATGCAAAATTGAAAGAAATACGTCAAGTTTATATTGACCAAATTTTGACCGTATCACCCTTTAGCATAATTTCTACTGGAAGTCGAGTCCTAATTTGGAAAATAAAGTTGCCGTTAACTCGTTTTTAAAGGACTTTGATAGCACATGAAGAAAAAAAGCTGAGAAAGCGAAAAATTAAAATTTGCTTCCTAGAAGCAAGTACACAAAACCTAAATTTAAAAGAGAATTGTGTCTTAAAAGTATCCTTACATGTATTCTCCGCTTCTTTGGCTCGGAATCAATACCAATTTTTTTAAAGTAATGACAAAATCTTTGGAACCGAGTATGCTTTTTTTTCAGTGTATGAGTAGTAGCTGTATATGAGTGATGGGACTAAACAAGTTCACTGGCGATACGGGCTAGCCCACAAAGTTGAGTTGATTGAATAGGCACAGAAGACGCATAGATCAATTTGATGTGGTTAAGCTGGAAGAACGAATTTCATCCGATCCGATTGAAATTTTCCATACGATGTCGATATGTATTGCAATCAGCATCGCATTACCATCATTTTTAAACCGCTCGTCTGGCAGCTAACAGATTTATTCCAATGATAGTTCATTTTGATCTATTGCATACAGAAATAAAGTGATGGAATTGAAGCATGATAGTGTGATTGCTTTAAATTTTTGATGGAAAACTGCAAGCGACTATCTTTAGAGCCCTTAATCAAATAAATAGTTAGCGTTGAATCACTACCAAAAATTGGAAGAAAAAAAACTGCAACAACCCTAGAAATAATCCAAAAATTGAAGGTCAGATTTGGTCGAAATCCACATCGCAATGGTAAAAATTTAGTCATGAACTGAACATAACGCGAGACCAGATGCAACATGTTTTGAAAACTGAGCTTGTACTAAAGCCATTGTAGTTCAAAAAAGTACACGAACTCATCGATGCACATAAACAAAGAGATTGATTGGCCACCAGAATTCAAGCGCCGCCTATGGTAATGAAATGAACTTCCGTAATGATCAACGGTTGATCCCAGCTGGTATTCATCGATGGTAGGGTCAAAATGAATGTCGAATAATATCGGAAAAATGTTTTGAAGATAATATTGAATCCTGTGACAGACTCAGCACCATCACATTCGAACAATGGCCACGAAAATCTCCACATTTCAATTCGCTGGACTTTTGCGAATTTGCTGCTACAATAGAAAGGTGATGGGGTATAATAGGTTTGTCATTCCGTTTGTAACAGATCCAAATAACTGGATCAAAGAAAAATGTTAAGACGATATAGCCATATCTCAACGGACGAAAAGGACGCTTTTTCATATACATATTTCGGTGTAAAAAAAATAAGTTTGGAACTAAAATTTTTAACACATCATTTTTAAGTGCAAGCATATAATGTTCATAAACTAGCATAACATGTTTGCGACGTATTTGTTATATGTGAGAACATATTATGTTTAGGACATAACATTTTTATACCCTCCACCATAGCATGTGTGGTACATTAACTTTGCCATTCCGTTTGTAACACATCAAAATATTAGGCTAAAACCTCATAAAGTATATATTCTGGGTCGTGGTGAAATTCTGAGTCGATCTAAGCATGTCCGTCCGTCCGTCTGTTGAAATTACGCTAACTTCCGAACGAAACAAGCTATCGACTTGAAACTTGGCACAAGTAGTTGTTATTGATGGAGGCCAGATGGTATTGCAAATGGGCCATATCGGTTCACTTTTACGTATAGCCCCCATATAAACGGTTCCCCTGATTTGGCTTGCGGATCCTCTAAGAGAAGCAAATTTCATCCGATCCGGCTGAAATTTGATACATGGTGTCGGCATATGATCTCTAACTATCATGCAAAAATTGGTCCACATCGGTCCATAATTATATATAGCCCCTCCATAATTATATATAGTCCCCCGATTTGGCTTGCAGAGCCTCTAAGAGAAGCAAATTTTATCCGGTCCGGCTAAAATTTGGCACATGGTATAAGTATATGGTCTCTAACAACAATGCAACAATTGGTCCACATCGTTCCATAATTATATATAGCCCCCATATAAACCGATCACCAGATTTGACCTCCGGAGCCTCTTGGAAGACCAAAATTCATCTGATTCAGTTGAAATTTGGTACGTGGTGTTAATATATGGCCTCAAATACCCATGCAAAAATTGTTCGAAATCGGTCCATAATTATATATAGCCCCCATATAAACCGATCCCCAGATTTGAACTCCGGAGCCCCTTGAAAGAGCAAAATTTATCGGATTCGGTTGAAATTTGGTACGTGATGTTAGTATATGGTATCCAACAACCATGCAGGAATTGGTTCATATCAGTCCATAAATATATATAGCCCCCATATAAACCGATCCCCAGATTTGACCTCCGGTGCTTTTTGGATAAGCAAAATTCACCCGATCTGGTTGAAATTTGGTACGTGGTGGTAGTAAATATCATATTTAGCAGCCATGCCAAAAGTGGTCCATATCAGTCCATTATCATATATAGCCCCCATATAAACCGATCCCGAGATTTGGTTTTGGACCCTCTTGGAGGCGTAAATTTCATCCGAGTCAGTTGAAATTTGGTACATTGTGCTAGTATATGGCCGTTAGTCGGTCTATAGTTACGTATGGACTAACTCACAATTTAGAAAACGATGTTAAGAAGTTTTAATATACCACAACCCAAGTAATTCGATTATGGATGACAGTCTTTCGTAGAAGTTTCTATGCAATCCTTGGTGGAGGGTACATAAGATTCGGCCTGGCCGAACTTACGGCCGTGTATACGTGTTTTGTTTAATATATCCCCCGTATGGACTAACTTACAATTTAGAAGACGGTGTTAAGGAGTTTTTTAAGATTCCTTGCCATCGGCAAGTGTTACCGTAACCCAAGTAATTCGATTGTGGATGACAGTCTTTAGTAGAAGTTTCTACGCAATCCATGGTGGAGGGTACATAAGATTCGACCTGGCCGAACTTACGGCCGTATATACTTGTTTTTAACTCGAAATCAATCAAATCAAATTTTATTGTAAATTAAATGTTTATAAATATTTTAGTCAAATATCAGTTTGAGATCTAAAATTTTAAAGGATGTTTCTAAATTAAAACATATCGCAATTCTGTCTGTGAAAGATATGAGTGACATTTTCAATAAATCTGTTTTATCGGTATTTTTACAAACGGAACTATTCGAAGGAAACGGCTTCATTACATGTTAATTCAGATTTTTAAACATCTTGGTATTCATGCTTAAACATTTATCGCATTTACCATCCAATAAGGCTGTAATGCGGACGACTATACTCAAATTTAATTTGGTTGTATCAATACAAAAATATTTTCAACCAAAACGAAACTTGAAATCCATAGATACGGAACTGATGTCCTTTGTGATGGTGATGGTAACTTAATTTGAATGAAGATTAAATTCCGTCGTGGTGACCGAAAACAAATTGAAGTTTTGCGGTTGCGAATGTTGTCATTAATATTGAGAAAAACACCGTTGATTGAGTTTCCTGTGGCGGTGTTAATGACAGCGACACACACCTTGCCATCATGATATGATTTCATCTATTGTCTCTGCCGGCTGTTCATCGTTTGCAACTGTGTGTACCGAAGGTCCTGCGGTATACTAGTGAACTGTTGTCCTAGCATAGCTGAGTGGTGATGTTCCTCGTGCACTGTGTTCAGTGTACAGGAAACCAGGAAACATTAATCTAAAGCCGCGCCACCGTCATCATCATTGTCATTCTGGCTTTCTGGTATGTCTTTTTGGTCTCTGTGTGGATTTGGTGTTACGGCTATGCCTGATGTCAATAAAAGTTAAGGCTCTTAATGGCTGTGCATAGAGTAATATATTCTATGCTCAAACGCTTATAGTGGTTTAGACAAATAGAGAGTCTTTCTCTCTCTATATATATCTCTCTCTCTCTCTCTCTCAGGTTTACTTTTTGACAATTGTATTAGAATATGAATGAGTCAGTGTTTAAAAAAAGATTCTAAGAATAAGAGACTATGCAAAGAAAAATGCAAATAAATTTAATAAATTCTTTACGGAGAGTAATAATATAATTGTAGCTTTTTTGTGGCGACAATGTAACACTTTCATTGCAAACATGTTGGAGCCATTAACATAATAGTTGTGTTCCTTTACTTTACTCGTTGTAAAAAGTAGCAACACAGAGAAATATTGAAAATCATCTCAGAGTTCAAAATTTGTAAAATGTAGAGAAACGAAAATATAGTAAAAAATAGTAAAACTGCCAAATAAAAAACAAAAGAAGTATTGTGATTTGAAAAATTGTTTTCAAAACATGGAAGCAGGTACGTTAAATACTTTTATATCGCAATTATTTTGTCATTCCGTTTGTAACACATACAAAATTACGAAATCTGATTAAAGAAAGTATATATGTTATAGCCTTAATCAGGGAGAAATTATAAGTCTATATAACGTTGTCCATCTGTCTGGCTATCTGTTGCAATCAGGCTACATCCTTCAATAACGAACCTATAGTGCTGAAATTTTGCGCAGACACGTATTTTGTCTACAAGCAGGTCAAGTTCGAAAATGGGCTACATCGGCCTAAGTTTCGATTTTGCTGCTGTGTGTTATGATAAGATGTCAAAGAACTCGACCCTCCGGCGAGCCATAACCAGGCTTACGCCATTATGCCAGCCAGGGACATCTGGCCTTATTCATTTACATTTTTCATTTACATAAAATTCAAAACGTAGAGGTACTTTTGGTCTATTAATGGGTGTGCCGAATTTGGTGTGAGTCGGTCAATGTTTTGGTACTTTTTTCGAAACAAGTGGTATTGGTTCGGCATGGTTTTGAAATTCCAATTGTGGAGTCTGCATGTTTAATATAAAGCACAAAAGTGCACACATTTTCCTCTAGAATACGTAAAATTTTATAAGGAATGCAGTTAAGAAAATAAAACAATAATCGTTCTTAAAACTGTCATTCTAGGTTCAAAATGTAGACTCCACTTTGTTCAAATTTTACAAAAAATTAGATAGTAAGGTCCATATGTCGCAAATATTAGATATATTTGCACAAAAATTAAATCTTTTAATGGAGGTTTATAAGATCTATCCAGCAAAGCAAAAATCAAAAAATCGGCGCATAATTGCGCGTTTGCCAAGTAAAACAAACTTTCATACATCCGAGGTGTCTAACTTCCAACGTCTATGGGCCAGCCCGTGAACCCACTAGGTACCTACAAACCTGTAAACATAGAGAACAACATCTCAGCTTTGACATATCTTAATTCATGTAAAAGTTACAGGATTATTTAAAAAATAAAGCGATATGGAACTACTCTGGTTTGTAAAATTTAAAAAGAAAAAACTGAAAAAAGGAATTTCGTGTTTTGATAAAATACTGGTTTCTGAAGGGAAAAAATACGGTGGAAGAAAAAACTTGGCTTGATAACGAGTTTCCGGACCCTGCCCCAGGGAAATCAACAATAATTGATTGGTATGCAAAATTCAAGCGTGGTGAAATGAGCACGGAGGACGGTGAACGCAGTGGACGCCCGAAAGAGGTGGTTACCGACGAAAACATCAAAAAAATCCACATAATGTTTTTGAATGACCGTAAAATGAAGTTGATCGAGATAACAGAGGCCTTAAAGATGTCAAAGGAACGTGTTGGTCAAATCATCCAACAATATTTGGATATGCGGAAGCTCTGTGCAAAATGAGTGCCGCGCGAGCTCACATTTGACCAAAAACAACAACGTGTTGATGATTCTGAGCGGTGTTTGCAGCTGTTAACTCGTAATAAACCCGAGTTTTTCCGTCAATATGTGACAATAGATGAAACATGGCTCCATCACTACACTCCTGAGTCCAATCGACAGTCGACTAAGTGGACAGCGACCGGTGAATTGTCTCCAAAGCGTGGAAAGAATCAAAAGTCCACTGGCAAAGTAATGTCCTCTGTTTTTTTGGGATGCGCATGTAATAATTTTTATCCATTAAAGGGTGATACGGTCAAAATTTGGCCAATATAAACTTGACGTATTTCTTTCAATTTAGCATTTAAAAAACCTGAACACCCCTCATTTTGAAGGTGTGTGTGTGTAGAATGTTGCTCCTATTTTGATTTTGGAATTCACTCTTCAGATGTCAAAATGCCGTCCAAGCAAACCGGAAGCCGCTGAGACGACAAAGAGAGTTGCCGATAGTTTCAAGCGAAACCCTAACCTCTCTCTCCGAGATGCCGCAAATAAGCTGGGTGTATCGTCTACAACCGTGCATCGAGCCAAAAAACGAGCCGGACTATCGACTTACAACAAGATAGTGACTCCAAATCGCGATGATAAACAAAATACGACGGCCAAAGCGCGATCCCGGAGGCTGTACACGACGATGCTGACTAAGTTTGACTGCGTGGTAATGGACGACTAAACCTACGTCAAAGCCGACTACAAGCAGCTTCCGGGACAGGAGTTTAATACGGCAAAAGGAAGGGGAAAGGTAGCAGATATTTTCAAGCACATAAAACTGTCAAAGTTCGCAAAGAAATATCTGGTTTGGCAAGCCATCTGTACCTGTGGCTTGAAAAGCAGCATTTTCATAGCTTCCGGGACTGTCAACCAAGAAATTTACGTGAAAGAGTGTTTGAATAAACGTCTGCTGCCTTTCCTGAAGAAACACGGTTGTTCCGTACTGTTTTGGCCGGATTTGGCATCTTGCTATTACGGTAAAAAGGCCATGGATTGGTACGCCGCCAACAACGTGCAGGTGGTTCCCAAGGACAAGAACCCTCCCAACACGCCAGAGCTCCGCCCAATTGAGAAATACTGGGCTATTGTCAAGCGGAACTTAAAGAAGACCAAAAAACTGCTAAGGACGAGCAGCAGTTCAAGGCAAACTAGCTTTCTGCGGCGAAGAAAGTGGACAAGGTGGCTGTACAAAATGGCAGGTGTCAAGCGTGAGGCCCGGCAATTCGGATTTGGAAAAGCGAAAGCCTAACTGAATATGTTTCCTGAATTTTATACTAATTGAACTTGAAAAAGAAATTTAATTTGATTTTTTAAATAAACGATTTCACCGATTTACACGCGTTTTCCCTTGACCAAATGTTGACCGTATCACCCTTTAGGTCGGATGGTATTGCCAATGGGCCTTATCGGACCATGTTTACGTATAGCCCCCATATAAACCGACCCCCAGATTTGGCTTGCGGATCCTCTTTGAGGAGCAAACGTCTTCCGATCTGTTTAAAATTTGGTACGTGGTGTTTATATATGGTTTCTAACATGAATGCTTAAATTGGTTCATAATTATATATAGCCCCCTTATAAACTGATCCCCAGATTTGATCTCCGGAGTCTCTTGGAGGAGCAAATTTGGTCCGATTCGGTTAAAACTTTGTACGTTGTATTACTATATGGTATTTTAGAATCCGCGTACACTTACGTTTCTTTGTATTTGGTTTTAAGAAAAGCAAATTAAAAAAGGCAACTATAGATATAAATTAATGATGAAATAATTTTCTATTGTTTTTCAGATCTTTTATTTAACCTAAATGATGTTTTTACTGTGGCCTTATGTTTATTCGAATATGAGTGAACGGCATTTGAGGTAAGTGGAATAATAAGAGTTATATAGGTAAAAATGGTTTTTAATAAACATATGTAATTTACCTCTGCGCATAGTTAGGTAGCAGTTGTGTAAAATATAATATGCAAGTAGGGAAGAAACATGGTTGTCAGATCATATTCGAAGGACAAAATAATATGAGAGTAGTTGTTTTTTTGTAACATGTAACATTTTCAACGCAACCATGTTTCCCTAGTGAACGCAGTGATAATTAAAGTAACGTGGTTTTCATTTAAGCTATGTTTAGCTTACGAGCAATTTTTCTTTCACTATAACGTGGATTTCGATAAAATTTTGCGTTCACTTTTCAGATCATTGCTGAACAACAACTAAATTTTTACCGTTTTTTTGCGATGCAACACTGCCAATATCACAATAACTTAGCAATAAACGAGAAACAAGATTTAGTCATCTATAAATGTTGGGGGCTCCAACGATAGCCAACAATATGTGAAGTAATCACCCTAACTCGCTTGAATTTCATCACGAAGAACTTTATTTCTGAATGCAATAGATCAAAATGTTTTTCTTAGCTTTCACATATTGAGCTGTCACTAGAATCAATATGTTAGCTGTCAGACGATCGCATTAGAAATGATAGCAATCGGAATTTTGTTGCAACATATCACCCTTGGGGATGCATCAAAACTTCCCAGCCAAGCTCTCCCAGATTTTGCCTATTCAACAACGTTGTAGGTGATACACCATTTTCCTGACGAAACTGTTCTTTTTACTCGATTCTAGCCATTTTTGCAACAACTTCCATTAATTTCATCATGTGTTGATATTAAAGTATAGAATTAATCCCCCGATCATTTTGCAACAGCTGTAACCTGTGTTCAACTCTTCAACTACATCTATTGACAACCAGCGACAAGACCTTTTTCGACTAACCAATATCTAAGGTTGGCCGATAAGTCCCCGGTCTGACACATAGATGGCGTTGCTAGTATTAAATGCATATTATTTTTATATAGTACCAACCTTCAAATGATTCGTGTCAAAATTTGACGTCTGTAAGTCAATTAGTTTGTGAGATAGAGTGTCTTTTGTGAAGCAACTTTTGTTATTGTGAAAAAATGAAAAAAAAGGAATTTCGTGTTTTGATAAAATACCGTTTTCTGAAGGGAAAAAATACGATGGAAGCAAAAACTTGGCTTGATAATGAGTTTCCGGACTCTGCCCAAGGGAAATCAACAATAATTGACTGGTATGCAAAATTCAAGCGTGGTGAAACGAGCACGGAGAACGGTGAACGTAGTGGACGCTCGAAAGAGGTGGTTACCGACGACTACATCAAAAAAATCCACAAAATGATTTTGAATGACCGTAAAATGGAGTTGATCGAGATAGCAGAGGCCTTAAATATATCAAAGGAACATGTTGGTCATATCATTCATCAATATTTGGATGTACGGAAGCTCTGTGCAAAATGGGTGCCGCGCGAGCTCACATTTTACCAGAAACAACAACGTGTTGATGATTCTGAGCGGTGTTTGCAGCTATTAAATCGTAATACACCCGAGTTTTTCCGTCGATATGTGACAATGGATGAAACATGGCTCCATCACTACACTCCTGAGTCCAATCGACAGTCGGCTGAGTGGACAGCGACCGGTGGACCGTCTCCGAAGCGTGGAAAAACTCAAAAGTCCGCTGACAAAGTAATGGCCTCTGTTTTTTAGGATGCGCATCGAATAATTTTTATCGATTATCTTGAGAAGGGAAAAACCATCAATAGTGACTATTATATGGCGTTATTGGAGCGTTTGAAGGTCAAAATCGCGGCAAAACGGTCCCATATGAAGAAGAAAAAAGTGTTGTTCCACCAAGACAACGCACCGTGCCACAAGTCATTGAGAACGATGGCAAAAATTCATGAATTGGGCTTCGAATTGCTTCCCCACCCACCGCATTCTCCAGATCTGGGCCCCAGCGACTTTTTCTTTTTCTCACACCTCAAAAGGTGATCGCCGAAACTGAGGCCTATTTTGAGGCAAAACCGAAGGAGTACTACCAAAATGGTATCAAAACGTTGGAAAGTCGTTATAATCGTTGTATCGCTCTTGAAGGGAACTATGTTGAATAATAACAAGTATATACGGCCGTAAGTTCGGCCAGGCCGAAGCTTATGTACCCTCCACCATGGATTGCGTAGAAACTTCTACTCAAGACTGTCATCCACAATCGAATTACTTGGGTTGCGGTAACACTTGCCGATGGCAAGGTATCTTAAAACTTCCTAACACCGTCTTCTAAAATTAAGTTTAAAGTTTAATTAAGTTTAAAGTTTCGATAGAAATAAAATTTTGACAACATTTTCTATAGAAGTAAAATTTGGAAAAAAATTTCTATAGAAATAAAATTTGGAAAAAATTGTCTATAGAAAAAAAATTTTTGACAAAATTTTCAATAGAAATAACATTTTGACAATGTTTTCCATAAAAATAAAATTTTGGTAGATTATTTTTGGCTCGAGTGGCAACCATGAATATGAACCGATATGGACCAATTTTTTTTGTGATTGGGGATCGGCTATATATAACTATAGACCCATATGGATAAATTTTGGTATGGATATTAGCGGCCTTATACTAACGCCACGCTGCAAATTTCAACCGGATAGGATGAATTTTGCTCCTCCAAGAGGCTCCGGAGATCAAATCTGGAGAACGGTTTATACGGGGGCTATACATAATTATGGACCGATATGGACCAATTCTTGCGTGTTTGTTAGAGACCACATTCTAACACCATGTTCCAAATTTCAACCGGATCGGATGAATTTTGCTCCTCCAAGAGGCTCCGGAGGACAAATCTGGGAATCGATTTATATGGGGGCTATATATAATTACGAACCGATATGGACCAATTTTCGCATGGTTGTTAGAGACCATATACTAACACCATGTACCAAATTTCAGCCGGATCGGATGAAATTTGGTTCTCTTAGAGGCTCCGCAAGCCAAATCGGGGGATCGGTTTATATGGGGGCTATATGTAATTATGGACCGATATGGAGCAATTTCTGCATGGTTGTTAGAGAATATATACTAACACCATGTACCAAATTTCAGCCGGATCGGATGAAATTTTCGTTTCGTAGAGGCTCCGCAAGCCAAATCGGGGGATCGGTTTATATGGGGGCTATATGTAATTATGGACCGATATGGACCAATTTCTGCATGGTTGTTAGAGACCATATACTAACACCATGTACCAAATTTCAGCAGGATCGGATGAAATTTGCTTCTCTTAGAGCGATCGCAAGCCAAATATGGGGGTCCGTTTATATGGGGGCTATACGTAAAAGTGGACCGATATGACCCATTTGCAATACCTTCTGACCTACAGCAATAACAACTACTTGTGCCAAGTTTCGAGTCGATAGCTTGTTTCGTTCGGAAGTTAGCGTGATTTAAACAGACGGACGGACGGACGGACATGCTCATATCGACTCAGAATTTCACCACGACCCAGAATATATATATATACTTTATGGGGTCTTAGAGCAATATTTCGATGTGTTACAAACGGAATGACAAAGTTAATATACCCCCATCCTATGGTGGAGGGTATAAAAACGAATTTTGACAAAAAAAAATATATTTCTTTGTTAGACCGGGGACTTATCAGCACTCCCAAGTAATTCCCAGTTTCAAATAGCTGACTCTTTCAATCTTTAAAATTGGGTAACTTGAAAATTTCCTAGAGCAGATCCTAATAATTTGAACATAAGGTAGAGGGTATAAAAGCTTCGGCTCAACCAGACCCAGTGCCGCATGTGATTGTCTTAATGTGTGACGACTGTGATTTTCCCTAACAACTTTTTCACTCTATATTTTGATTAAATTAAAAGTTCCCCATTGCAGAGTTGTGCTTGTGTTTTATCTTTGCCCATCGTATGATTAGTGTTGCAGTGGGGTTTATCTGCAGCAAAAAACCTAATAGTTCGTCCATCTTCTTCTATGGTTACAAGTCGTTTATCATTTGTCATTGTTGAGTTGCAGAAAATGAGTGAAGAGTTGACATGACGGACTGCATGAGAAGTTTTTCTTCCGGTTGGTTAGTTAGTTATCGGTTTGTCTAGGTGGGTATAGTTCTACTATACCGGTGTTATTCCGTTTCGTCTTCCTTGTATAGGATCCTGTAGACGGTGTGTAAGGTAAATAAAGTGTTAAGTTGAGCTGATTTAATTTTATCCTTTTATCACTTTCATTCTAATTAATACACGACTTTCATCAGCAAGAGAATTCGAGAACCACTACCACGAGAGGGAAAAAAGCTTTAGTGAGTATGGGCTGGATACTAGATCGAAACTAAAAGCATAATGCTGAAGTTTATTTCATTTATTACTTTTAATTGTTGGTCTGGACATAGTTATCAAGCTTAGGTACAAAACAATCATTTCTTAAATAATGAAATAATTTTTTAAATAATTCACTATAACCATACTTATATGTTGTATACCAATATGTTTCTTAAGTTTAAAAGAGCAACCAAAACCCCCTTTAGGTAGTAGTTTATGAGGTTAACCAATTTGCATGACAACTAAAAGACTAAAATAGCATCGTACCACAGATACATATAATTCGCTAAATTAAGTACACTTGACATGCATTCATCCTCACGTTGGTGTCAACTCGGTCACTTGTAAGTTCGTCGGGGCAAATGTGTTTATGTTGCCACCATAAACAATGTTGCTTATCTACCGAGCACGTATGAAGCTAAGATGAGTGCCTGCATCATGGATTATGTTTGTGGTACGCTTTGTTGATCTTGAGGGCTTTTTCTGTGAATGCACAATATTATATAAACATAAGTTTTTCGAAGATTTTTCTCTTTAATTTTTATAGGATTTTAAATAAAAACTGTAGAGTGTAGAGCTTCCCAAATGGGATGGGGCTTAGCGTCATTTTTGGTGAAACAGGTGTTGTATCATTAAACTTGTTAAAACAACACAAATTTTTATGTTCAACGAAATATCAATAATATACTAAAGGGTGATACGGTCAAAATTTGGTCAAGGGAAAACGCGTGCAGATCGGTGAAATCGTTTATTTAAAAAATCAAATTAAATTTCTTTTTCAAGTTCAATTAGTATAAAATTCATGAAAAATATTCAGTTAGGCTTTCGCTATTCCAAATCCGAATTGCCGGGCCTCACGCTTGACACCTGCCATCAGATTTTGTACAGCCACCTTGTCCACCTTCTTCGCCGCAGAAAGCCAGCTTGCCTTGAACTGCTGCTCGTCCTTAGCAGTTTTTTGGTCTTCTTTAGGTTCCGCTTGCAAATAGCCCAGTATTTCTCAATTGGGCGGAGCTCTGGCGTGTTGGGAGGGTTCTTGTCCTTGGGAACCACCTGCACGTTGTTGGCGGCGTACCACTCCATGGCCTTTTTACCGTAATGGCAAGATCCCAAATCCGGCCAAAACAGTACGGAACAACCGTGTTTCTTCAGGAAAGTCAGCAGACGTTTATTCAAACACTCTTTCACGAAATTTCTTGGTTGACAGTCCCGGAAGCTATGAAAATGCTGCTTTTCAAGCCACAGGTACAGATGGCTTGCCAAACCAGATATTTCTTTGCGAACTTTGACAGTTTTATGTGCTTGAAAATATCTGCTACCTTTCCCCTTCCTTTTGCCGTATAAAACTCCTGTCCCGGAAGCTGCTTGTAGTCGGCTTTGACGTAGGTTTCGTCGTCCATTACCACGCAGTCAAACTTCGTCAGCATCGTCGTGTACAGCCTCCGGGATCGCCCTTGGCCGTCGTATTTTGTTTGTCATCGCGATTTGGAGTCACTACCTTCTTGTTAGTCGATAGTCCGGCTCGTTTTTTGGCTTGATGCACGGTTGTAGACGATACACCCAGCTTATTTGCGGCATCTCGGAGAGAGAGGTTAGGGTTTCGCTTGAAACTACCGGCAACTCTCTTTTAGTCTCAGCGGCTTCCGGTTTTCGATTTCCCCCCGATCCAGACTCCCTGGCTGTCGACAAACGTTCCCCAAACACTTTAATTACATTTGTAACGGTTGATTTGGCAACTTTTAGCGATTTTTCCAGCTTT
The DNA here is from genome assembly GCF_050003625.1 of Haematobia irritans. Classification (NCBI taxonomy): domain Eukaryota; kingdom Metazoa; phylum Arthropoda; class Insecta; order Diptera; family Muscidae; genus Haematobia; species Haematobia irritans. The sequence continues at coordinate 146,842,265 of NC_134399.1, forward strand.
GCGTGCGAGTAGCTCGGATTTTCGTGATGCGCGAGCAAACTTTTGATACGCTGCTCTTCTTGCTTGGACGGCATTTTGACAACTGAAGAGTGAATTCCAAAATCAAAATAGGAGCAACATTCTACACTCACACACCTTCAAAATGAGGGGTGTTCAGGTTTTTTAAATGCAAAATTGAAAGAAATACGTCAAGTTTATATTGACCAAATTTTGAACGTATCACCCTTTAGAAAAAGAGTAAAGTAGAAAGTCGGGCGGGGCCGACTATATCATACTCTAAACCACCCCTACTGAATTAGTAAACATAAGCATTTGTGGGGTATCATTGGTATAGGTTTTGGAGAACATAAAGGGGGGTACATGTTTAGTGATGTCTTGTCACAATCTGAGCAGAAATGTCTAATATTAGGAGCTATAATTTATTTTGCACCAAAAGAGTTAGTATGCCACTAATATTGAGTCCATTATTAAAAAAAGAGGAAATCGGTCAATTAGTTGTGGGTAATAAATCGAAATTTCTGCAAATATGGCAATAGATTTATGTAAGAGCTACATGTCAGTCTGAATACGATCAGCTAAAGGGTGATACGGTCAAAATTTGGTCAATATAAACTAGACGTCTTTCTTTCAATTTTGCATTTAAAAAAAAATGAACACCCCTCATTTTGAAGGTGTGTGTGTGTGTAGAATGTTGCTCCTATTTTGATTTTGGAATTCACTCTTCAGTTGTCAAAATGCCGTCCAAGCAAGAAGAGCAGCGTATCAAAATTTTTCTCGCGCATCGTGAAAATCAAAGCTACTCGCACGCAAAGCTGGCAAAATCGCTAAAAGTTGCCAAATCAACCGTTATAAATGTAATTAAAGTGTTTGGGGAACGTTTGTCGATAGCCAGGATGTCTGGATCGGGGGGAAATCGAAAACCGGAAGCCGCTGAGACGACAAAGAGAGTTGCCGGTAGTTTCAAGCGAAACCCTAACCTCTCTCTCCGAGATGCCGCAAATAAGCTGGGTGTATCGTCTACATCCGTGCATCGAGCCAAAAAACGAGCCGGACTATCGACTTACAAGAAGGTAGTGACTCCAAATCGCGATGATAAACAAAATACGACGGCCAAAGCGCGATCCCGGAGGCTGTACACGACGATGCTGACGAAGTTTGACTGCGTGGTAATGGACGACGAAACCTACGTCAAAGCCGACTACAAGCAGCTTCCGGGACAGGAGTTTTATACGGCAAAAGGAAGGGGAAAGGTAGCAGATATTTTCAAGCACATAAAACTGTCAAAGTTCGCAAAGAAATATCTGGTTTGGCAAGCCATCCGTACCTGTGGCTTGAAAAGCAGCATTTTCATAGCTTCCGGGACTGTCAACCAAGAAATCTACGTTAAAGAGTGTTTGAATAAACGTCTGCTGCCTTTCCTGAAGAAACACGGTTGTTCCGTAATGTTTTGGCCGGATTTGGCATCTTGCCATTACGGTAAAAAGGCCATGGATTGGTACGCCGCCAACAACGTGCAGGTGGTTCCCAAGGACAAAAACCCTCCCAACACGCCAGAGCTCCGCCCAATTGAGAAATATTGGGCTATTGTCAAGCGCAACCTAAAGCAGACCAAAAAAGCTGCTAAGGACGAGCAGCAGTTCAAGGCAAACTGGCTTTCTGCGGCGAAGAAGGTGGACAAGGTGGCTGTACAAAATCTGATGGCAGGTGTCAAGCGTGAGGCCCGGCAATTCGGATTTGGAAAAGCGAAAGTCTAACTGAATATTTTTTCTGAACTTTATACTAATTTAACTTGAAAAAGAAATTTAATTTGTTTTTTAAATAAACGATTTCACCGATTTACACGCGTTTTCCCTTGACCAAATTTTGACCGTATCATAGGAGAACAAAAACTTTAATATATAGCACCCAACACATTTGACGGATTTGATCGTGTATCGAAAATGTGGTTCTACAAAGTGGTGCAGGGTACAATATAGTCGGCTCTGCCCGACTTTAGACTTTCCTTACTTGTTTTTATCAGTATTTTTTGCTACACTTTTATTTTCTTATTATCTAATTTTTACAAATTGAAAAACTTCATTGCTTCCACCGGGGGTTGAACCTGGTTCTGTTGGCACTATAACAGAACGCCTTACCACACTCAGCCACAAACGTCATTGAACACGATGAATCAAAACGTCCATTTAAATGTTTGTGACATGAACTTAATATAACATTCTAACTACTTCCAGAGATGTTCTTTTATTATGAATGAAAAAATAAAGAACGCTGGTTCAAATCTCACCAGCGGAAATTTTTTTATTAAATATTTTTCTAAAAAATTATTTTTTTATTTAATACATCGTTTTTATTTTGTTTTTTGTGTTTTTTCGCATATATTTGTGTACAAATATATTTTTTTCCATTAAAAATTAACACAAAATTATCGTAATTTGCAAAACTTTTTTAAAAGAACTTCCATGGAAGTGAAAAAGTCAAACGACACAGGTTCAAATCACAGCGGGCATGATTTTTTTTATTTTTTATTCTTTTCACTTAAAACGGCTTAATTCCGTACCTTCTAAGACTTGTCCAAAAGGATTGCATCGGAAGTGAAAAAGAATCGATAGGGGATCCCGAGGTGCGCTTTAAAAGAAATGTTTGTGGACTTGTCCAAAAGGACTGCAACTGGAAAAAACTTGATAGGGGATTCCGGGATGTGCTTTAAAAGAAATGTTTGTGGAACAACTTCCAATTTTTTGCTGGGTAATTAAATGATTCAACTTAAAATTGGGTGTCTTCACATGAGAAAAAAAAAATTTTTACTAATGTCAACTTGGCTTTAATAATTCTGGAAAATTCTTCCAAAGTAATGAAATCGTCTTTAAATTTGTTGTTTGTTGACTATCTTGACTATAAAGCAAAAAAACAAAGCGTTCTAAAAAAGGAGATGGTTTTACTTGAAACATAGCATTATTTCTATTTGTAATCGAGTCTGAAAAGGCTTTTTTTTTTAAAGACTTATATATAAAGAAAACATATTTAATAACACCAGTTAATCAAAAATTATGTCCTAGAATCAAGAAGGCAAAACTCAAATTTAAAAGAATATAGTGTCTTAGAATTACCCGTACTTCAATTCTCCACTTCTTTGGCTCGGAATCAATACCAATCTCATTAGAGTAAAGACAAAATCTTTGTAACCGGGCATGCTTTTTCTAGTGTGTTTAAAGAAAAATGTATCTTCCTAAATTATGATCGCAATTATGAAACTGCATTTCGATGGACTAGTATAAAAAGTAAGCCTTTATGATCAATGCACCAATTTAACTTATATAACTCATGTATGCAAATTCATTCATAAAATATTTTCATAATTATTGGAAGGAAATTTTTTAAGAAATATGGAAATGCTATACTTTATGACGACAGCTATTATTAAAATTAAAATCCCATGTTAAATATAGTGTCGTTTTAATAACTGTATCGGAAAAGACTCACTCACTGTGGTATCACAATGGACTGAATAGTCTAAGTGATCGCGAAATATCGGACCACTATAACTAACCCAACCATTGAACATATTATTGACATTTTCGTATTAGAATGGTATGATTTTTTGGCTGAGCTTATCGAACAAAAAAAAATTAAAGTAGAAAGAACAAAGAAGTAACTTCGCTAGCACAAAGGTAAATGGTCACTTACCGAATGTGGCTTTCTGCGATGAGAAACCATTTCAAATTGAGCAGTTTGTGAACAAACAAAATTATCGGGTTTACTTACCAAAGAGGTCAGCTGAAAATCTACACCTTCGATTGCCCACCAGGAATCAAGCTCCGCCGTAAAGTCCCTTTGTCGCTAGGCGCCGAGTGGTCACCAACATCTCCGAATCTCAATACATTGCACTTTTCTGCCTGATACATTTTGGAGAGGAAGATTGGTACAAAATGAAGGCACCTTGCCGGGAATGGTTGCGATATTACGCATTTCTCTGATATAAATTTTTTTTCTTTTATCGAATAAACGTGATAAACATTTAAATAAAGTCGTTTCGATCTAATATTGGATATCTTTGCATGAAAGAAAATCCTTCAAAATCAATGAAATTACTAAATAATTTTCTTTTCTTTGTACACACATACGTCACAAACTTTAAGCTCTTACAGATCACTCTTATGTCTATAACGGGTACTGAACTCGTAGTTTACAAAAATTTAAATTCGTTTTACCATTCAGAATTTCGAATTGTGGTAAAAATTCTCCCATCATTAGTTTGAATGGACTTGAACGACAAACAATTGCTATTGACTTATTAGTTACGAGCATCCATATAAAAGATTGATGGCAATTACAATGCCGTTTTTTCCCCATCAATGTCATCTTCCTTTTTTTGCTACGGACTGACAAATTTTCCAAAACTGAAAGGAAGGGAACGGAAGGCACATATCAAATATTCTTTGAGGATTGGTTATATTCCCAAAAGGCCAAAACAAATTCAAACGCAATGTTCGTATCTCACAATTCGTATAAACCAAACAAGCTTTGGGCTCCTTTTTCAGAATCATTGCAGCTGTATTAAAAGAGAAAATTAATTATGCAGAAAGTGTTAGAAGATAGACAAAATGTAGTAAAGGATACAAATACACAAAAATCCAAAACATCTGCTGTTTACTGCATATACGCTTTGGGCTTTTAACTGCATCTAATTTTCGTATGAAAACCCATTTCTGTGACAAAATTAAAGCCATGAGTAGGCTGTTTGTTTGGATTGAAATGAATTTTTCCCACAGTAGTACTTGAACTGCAGGTTTAAAGTTCAAGAACTAATGCTGGCAAAGAGAAAGGTGATTTTTTTCAGTTGAGAGGACTACTAATAAAATATATTTTTCTTTTTCCCTCTTTATTTGCATTTCTAGAATATTTTACATTTATGATATATTTTATACAATATTATATTAAATATTTAAAAAAGTCAGAGTATCAGTGCATTTGAGGCATCGTATTTGGATGATAGCTAAGCCTGTTTTTATACCCTCCACCATAGGATGGGGGTATATTAACTTTGTCATTCCGTTTGTAACACATCGAAATATTGCTCTAAGACCCCATAAAGTATATATATTCTGGGTCGTGGTGAAATTCTGAGTCGATCTGAGCATGTCCATCCGTCTGTTGAAATCACGCTAACTTCCGAACGAAACAAGCTATCGACTTGAAACTTGGCACAAGTAGTTGTTATTTATGTAGGTCGAATGGTATTGCAAATGGGCCATATCGGTCCACTTTTACGTATAGCCCCCATATAAACGGACCCCCAAATTTGGCTTGCGATTGCTCTAAGAGAAGCAAATTTCATCCGATCCGGCTGAAATTTGGTACATGGTGTTAGTATATGGTTTCTAACAACCATGCATAAATTGGTCCATATAGGTCCACTTTTTCGTATAGCCCCCATATTAACGGACCCCCAAATTTGGCTTGCGATCGCTCTAAGAGAAGCAAATTTCATCCGATCCTGCTGAAATTTGGTACATGGTGTTAGTATATTGTCTCGAACAAACATGCAAAAATTGGTCCATATCGGTCCTTAATTACATATAGCCCCCATATAAACCGATCCCCCGATTTGGCTTGCGGAGCCTCTAAGAGAACCAAATTTCATCCGATCCGACTGAAATTTGGTACATGGTGTTAGTATATGGTCTTTAACAACTATGCAAAAATTGGTCCACATCGGTCCATAATTATATATAGCCCCATATAAACCGATCCCCCGATTTGGCTTGTGGAGCCTCTAAGAGAATCAAATTTCATCCGATCCGGCTGAAATTTGGTACATGGTGTTGGTATATGTTCTCTAATGACCATGCAAAAATTGGTCCACATTGACCCATAATTATATATAGCCCCCATATAAGGCGATCCCCAGATTTGACCTCCGGAGCCGATCCGATCCGGTTGAAATTTGGTACGTGGTGTTAGTATATGGTCTCTAACAACCATGCAAAAATTGGTCCATATCGGTCCATAATTATATATAGCCCCCATATAAACCGTTCCCCAAATTTGATCTCCGGAGCCTCTTGGAGAAGCAAAATTCATCCGATCCGGTTGAAATTTGCAACGTGGTGTTAGTCTAAGGCCGCTAATAACCATGCCAAAATTGGTCCATATCGGTCTATAGTTATATATAGCCGATCCCCAATCACACAAAAATTGGTTCATATCGGTTCATAATCATGGTTGCCACTCGAGCCAAAAATAATCTACCAAAATTTTTTTATAGAAAACATTGTCAAAATGTTATTTCTATTGAAAATTTTGTCAAAATTTTATTTTTTAGAAAATTTTGTCAAAAAATAATTTCTATAGAAAATTTTGACAAAATTTTATTTCTATAGAAAATCTTGTCAAAATTTTATTTCTATAGAAAATTTTTTTCAAAATTTTATTTCTATAGAAAATTTTTTCCAAATTTTATTTCTATAGAAAATTTTTTCCAAATTTTATTTTGTCAAAATGTTATTTCTATAGAAACCTTAAACTAAATTATGTACGTATTTAATCGGCCTTTTTAGTTTAATATATACCACGTATGGACTATGTGGTATATATTACGGTGTTAGGAAGTTTTAAGATACCTTGCCATCGCCAAGTGTTACCGCAACCCAAGTAATTCGATTGTGGATGACAATCTTCAGTAGAAGTTTCTACGCAATCCATGGTGGAGGGTACATAAGCTTCGGCCTGCGAACTTACGGCCGTGTATACTTGTTATAATTAGTATTCTTAGTTGATATTGCAGTTTTAAGAAAGAGGACAGGAAGATCTTATGTTGTTGTTTGTCATGTACCAAGGGGGGTTTGATATTGTTTGAAGGGTTTGATATAGATTGATACCGTTTTAGTATTTCTACACTGAAAAAAAAAACATACCCTGTTCCAAAGATTTTGTCTTTACTTTAACAACTTTGGTAATGATTCCGAGCCAAAGAAGCAGAGAATACAAGAAAGAATCATAGCATAATTTCTACTGAAACTCGAGTCTGAATTTGGAAAATAAGGTTGTCGTTAACTCGTTTTTAAAGGACTTTGATGGCATATGAAGAAACCAGGAATCCGGAGCGGTCCATTTTTTTCGTTCCGCTCCTCTCCCGCTCCGGAGAAAAGAAAAACGCTCCGCTCCACGCTCCGCTCCGAGAAAAAAAATCGCTCCGCTCCGCTCCTCTTCGAGAAAATTATACTATGTTATATAATTATATAATCTGAACCAATTTGCATAATATTTTGCGGGTTTAATTAATACCACAAAAAAGGTTACCTTGTGCAAAATTTGAGAAAGATCAGTTAAGAAATGAGGCCTCTACGGTCAAAAATAAGGTTATTATGGGCGAATTTTTCAAAATCGGGCGATACATACATGGGAGCTATATCTACATCTGAACCTATTTCGATGAAATTTTGCACATACCGTTAGTACTATAGTGGACTGGATCTAGCCAACTTTGAGTAAGATCGGTTGATAAATAAGGGTTTTATGGCCAAATTTAGTAAAATCGGGCGGTACATATATATGGGAGCTATAGCTAAATCTGGGAAAATCGGGCGATACATATATATGAGAGCTATATCTAAATCTGAACCGATTTGGATGAAATTTTGCAGACTTGAAGGGCGATGAAAAAGATTACCTTTTGCCAAATTTGGCGACGATCCTTTTGAAAAAAGCACAGCGTGACCCCATTTGCCAAAATCGGGCGATACATATATATGGGAGCTATATCTAAATTTGATCCGATTTCTTCCAAATTCAATAGCGTTCGTCCTTGTGCCCAAAAAACTTCCTGTACCAAATTTCATCATAATCGGTTAATAATTGCGACCGGAATCCTGTGAACAAAAAATATATGGACAGACGGACGGACGGACACCAAGCGCTAGATCGACTCAGGAGGTGATTCTGAGTCGATCGGTATTTTCTGGTAGGCACATTTCTGGTAGGCACATTTTTTGGCCGATCAAACTTATTTTACCCTAACCACTATGTGGTTTAGAGTATAATGACTTTAAAACAATGTGTTGAAACATTTTATTAATTTTGAAGATTTTTTCCGAAATATTAAATCCATTTTGACTTCATTAAAGCGAAATTTTCATTCATGTTAGGATACACATTTTTATGTGGAATCACTTAGCTATAAGGACAAAAAGACTTCATTGAAAAGTTTACAGACTTTTAGACAAGGAAAAAACTTTATTTCAGAGAAATACGTCTTCTATTCTAAGCAAAATTAGTACTCGTATTTTAAGCATGTGAAATATTTGGCCTCCCGACAATATTCTTTGCGGTGCACCATCTACTATTTAATATGTGATAGAAACCAAATTTATGAAAATGGACCAAAATCACCAAATTCTGTTTGGTCCGACCATTGGACCAAATTTAAAAATTAGAAATCTTTTGGACCAATTTTGGTCCGATCGGACGAAAACGGCAACGCTGATTGGAATTGAAAGTCTATACACAGAGTAGAAGTAACTACTCTCCGAAAGTTTTTTTTGTTTGTTTTGCAACAGACGAAGAGAAGAGGTTTTGTTATATTTGTAATGTGTGTGGGTATGTTTATGTTTGCAACAACCTCCATCGAAATCAGCCCGTGGTATACCTACGAATATTCTTACTCAGATCTAGTGTTACCTAATTTCGCTTTTTTCCCTTTATTGTAAAAATACATTTTCGAACAGCGTTTTTAAGAAATGTTCGTTCTCAAAAAGTGTAGATACCATGCAATAATACAAATCAAGTCATTAGTTTTCAATGTGAGAAAAAATTAAAATAAATGTATATGCGCACATTTTTCAACCAAAATTGAAACTATCCATAATTTTGATTAAATTTTCGAGAACTAATATCAGAAATAAGAGAATGCTAAGATAGAGTACAATAGTAAAGCAAATATGGATGTCCTTACACTGAAAAAAAAAGATTTTTTCTTAATTATTAAAGTCACGTTGACCTTACCTCAAAAATTTTATCTGTCATGTTATGATACACATTTTTAAGTAAAATCACTTAATTATAAGGACATTACAACTTCATTCAAAAGTTTATTGACATTTGGACAAGGAAAAAACTTTATTTTAGAGAAATGCGTCTTCCATGTTAAGCAAAATTTGCATTCTTATTCTAAGGACATGAAATCTTTGACTTCACGACAATATTTTTTTCAGTGTAGAAAACTAAAAAATTAAATATAAATAAGATCGTTTAATTGCATTTATTTGACGTTCATTACAAACATCTTTGTAGTAATACGGGATTAAATTGATCGAAAGTACTGTTGTTACTTTTACAACACATACTAGAGATATATTTTGACATTTGCCGTTTTTGAAAACAATTACTAAAAAAACACGTTGTGTACAAAAATACATATCGTACATTTTAAACGTTTACGCTAAGTACTAGCTATATTTGATTGATTACCTACACAGTGTAATTTCAAAGTTACACATTTCATTCAAGTAATATTTTATTCGGAGCGGAGCGGTTTTTCATTTGGAACCGCTCCGCTCCGGATTTTAGAAATGCCGCTCCCGCTCCGGCAAAAAAGGGCTTGCTCCGCTCCGCTCCACGCTCCGCTCCGGATCCCTGGAAGAAACGAATAATTAAAATTTGCTTCCCAGAATCAAGTACACAAAACCCAAATTTAAAAGAGAATTGTGTCTTAAAACTATCCTTACTTGTATTCTCCGCTTCTTTGACTCGGAATCAATACCAAAATTGTTAAATTAAAGAAAAAATCTTTGGAACCGGGCATGCTTTTTTTTCAGAGCAGAAATTTTTATTTAGTTTCACAACTCTATGGCATTGTTCCATGGGTCCCATGGGACGATCGGACCCCAAGTTAGTGTTCTTGAATAATATTTAATGTTTAATGGTTGTTGAAGAAGTTTTTCAAACTGTTTCGAAAATGTTGGTATCAGACTTATTATTGTTTGAATTTAATGGGAGATTTTGCTTTCTTTTTTGCCGGATTTGAATATTATGGTAATTTTTGAGAGGTTCCAGTGACTAGGAAAGTAAGTAATTCTTAATATAGAGCTAAAGGGTGATACGGTCAAAATTTGGTCAGTATAAACTTGACGTATTTCTTTCAATTTTGCATTTAAAAAACCTGAACACCCCTCATTTTGAAGGTGTGTGTGTAGAATGTTGCTCCTATTTTGATTTTGGAATTCACTCTTCAGTTGTCAAAATGCCGCCCAAGCAAGAAAATTAGCGTATCAAAATTTTGCTCGCGCATCGCGAAAATCCGAGCTACTCGCACGCAAAGATGGCAAAATCGCTAAAAGTTGCCAAATCAACCGTTATAAATGTAAATAAAGTGTTTGGGGAACGTTTGTCGACAGCCAGGAAGTCTGGATCGTGGGGAAATCGAAAACCGGAAGCCGCTGAGACGACAAAGAGAGTTGCCGGTAGTTTCAAGCGAAACCCTAACCTCTCTCTCCGAGATGCCGCGAATAAGCTGGGTGTATCGTCTACAACCGTGCATCGAGCCAAAAAACGAGCCGGACTATCGACTTACAAGAAGGTAGTGACTCCAAATCGCGATGATAAACAAAATACGACGGCCAAAGTGCGATCCCGGAGGCTGTACACGACGATGCTGACGAAGTTTGACTGCGTGGTAATGGACGACGAAACCTACGTCAAAGCCGACCACAAGCAGCTTCCGGGACAGGAGTTTTATACGGCAAAAGGAAGGGAAAAGTAGCAGATATTTTCAAGCACATAAAACTGTCAAAGTTCGCAATGAAATATCTGGTTTGGCAAGCCATCTGTACCTGTGGCTTGAAAAGCAGCATTTTCATAGCTTCCGGGACTGTCAACCAAGAAAGTTACGTGAAAGAGTGTTTGAATAAACGTCTGCTGCCTTTCCTGAAGAAACACGGTTGTTCCGTACTGTTTTGGCCGGATTTGGCATCTTGCCATTACGATAAAAAGGCCATTGAGTGGTACGCCGTCAACAACGTGCAGGTGGTTCCCAAGGACAAGAACCATCCCAACACGCCCAATTGAGAAATACTGGGCTATTGTCAAGCGGAACCTAAAGAAGACCAAAAAAACTGCTAAGGACGAGCAGCAGTTCAAGGCAAACTAGCTTTCTGCGGCGAAGAAGGTGGACAAGGTGGCTGTACAAAATCTGATGGCAGGTGTCAAGCGTGAGGCCCGGCAAGTCGGATTTGGAAAAGCGAAAGCCTATTTTACTGAGTGCTGCCCGATTCCGTGATAAGCTCAATGACAAGGGACCTCCTTTTTATAGTCGAGTCCGGATGGCGTTCCACATTGCAGTGAAACCACTTAGAGAAGCTTTGAAACCCTCAGAAATGTCACCAGCATTACTGAGGTGGGATAATCCACCGCTGAAAAACTTTTTGGTGTTCGGTCGAAGCAGGAATCGAACCCACGACAAGGCGGGCATGCTAACTATTGTGCCACGGTGGCTCTATTTGCCTTACATTCCTGGCTCCAAAAATTAATTTTCCCTATATTTGGTCTTTGAAATTCAACATATCTCGAATAATCCGCAACTTAATGATCATCACTCACATTTGTAATCCTGGATATCTTATGACCACTTATGCTCCCTTTTAAAATAAGCATATTTCCACAAATCATAGCATTTCTTTGCGGCCACGAAAATGATATAATAAACGACGAACTGCTTACAAAAATGGCACAAGGCAAATTGCAATGCGACTAAATGACATTTGCTTTGTTTTTGAACTCTTATTGCTCCAATGCCTTCATTACATAGTTAACCTCATTCTTTGGGGTCACAGCTAATTGCATGACCTTTTTGATGCGGATACGTGTCCGGTGTTATTATTATTTGTTGCTACAGATAAGGCAAAAAAGGGTTCCATATGTGAAAGTGGCCACATAAACGAAACAAAAGCCTTAAACATTATTATATGGCCGACATCCACATCTGCACAACTCTGCGGCTGGCCCAACAAACGACCGACCGACCATGGAGCAACGTCATCAACTACGACGGCAACAACGACAACTGTTGTCGAGTGCATAAAGCACACGTTTCATAAAATGACTGCAATTACGGCTGCTGCATTTATGCCATCCAATTCGTGGTGGTCGTGTGGTGGAACTTTGCGTGTTGAGCCCTCAAATTAGGATTCTTCATTGTCAACAACTAAAGCGATTATAGTTGCAGACAACAGAGTAACATTGACATCTTTGAATTGTTTAAACTGAAATTGTTAAGGATTTTCTATGAAAAGATTTTTTTGTATGAATATGTAAAGGGTGATTCTTTTGAGGTTAGGATTTTCATGCATTAGTAAAGGGTGATTCTTTTGAGGTTAGGATTTTCATGCATTAGTATTTGACAGATCACGTGGGATTTCAGACATGGTGTCAAAGAGAAAGATGCTCAGTATGCTTTGACATTTCATCATGAATAGACTTACTAACGAGCAACGCTTGCAAATCATTGAATTTTATTACCAAAATCAGTGTTCGGTTCGAAATGTGTTTCGCGCTTTACGTCCGATTTATGGTCTACATAATCGACCAAGTGAGCAAACAATTAATGCGATTGTGACCAAGTTTCGCACTCAGTTTACTTTATTGGACATTAAACCAACCACACGAATGCGTACAGTGCGTACAGAAGAGAATATTGCGTCTGTTTCTGAGAGTGTTGCTGAAGACCGTGAAATGTCGATTCGTCGCCGTTCGCAGCAATTGGGTTTGTGTTATTCGACCACATGGAAGATTTTACGCAAAGATCTTGATTCCTATTCAACCGTCGAACGGAACGGACGTGTTTTTTCAATAGCGGATAAACTCATAGTAATAGGTACCTACTACGAATTTCAAGTGTGGTGGGATATTAAGCCACCATGCAGCGAAATTCCAAGTCATCCACTGGGTTGCTAACTTCAGGGCCCAGTGGACGGGTATCGACTGGAGTTATAAATCTGGGCAATGACCAAGAGTTAGGCCCAATTAGTCGACCTGTAGACGGGTCGACAGGTGGCGACACACTGACAAGTCGAACTTTTTCTAAGGTAACGACATCAAAAGGAGGTAATCCCTCACGAAAGAGATTCAAGGAACGCAGAAATGCTTTGTTTATCCTAAAGAAGTTAGGATCAGTCGACCCAAGCACGTTGTCGGCTAAACAAAGCGATTCCTTAAAATGGGCTCAAGGAATTCTTGAGACTGGAAAAAGGGAACGATCGCCGGATGAGCTGCCATCCTCCAAAAGGGATCAAAGATCGTTTGCCTCAGTTGCTAAAGATAGCCTTGTGATGGCTATCATTAATAAAGGAGCATTGGACGGTATGGTTCCAAAGCAAAAATGGGGGGAAATTGAGAATGCTCTATCTGTCGTCTACTCACAGGTACTGGAAAAGTTTCCCGGCCCAGATCCTCGACACCAAGAGGCTGGTTGGTATCAAGGACGATTTAAGCTAGTCGCATTTGAGGACCAGAGGTCTATAGAATGTTTTAAAGCTGCTCTGATACTAATTGGTGAAGTTTGGGAAGGAGCTGCTCTAGAGTTAGTCGAGAAGAAAGACATACCGGCTAGACCTAGAGCACATGCCTGGATACCTGCAAACCCTTCTGACCCTGAATCTATTTTAAATAGACTGAAACGATGCAATCCAGATCTTCCAACAGCTGATTGGAAGGTTGGCCGTTTGGATGAAGTGGATGGACCAAGACGGCATGCAGTGTTTATATTGAACACTCAGTCTTTGCCACATCTGGCAAAGTCCCAGGGCCGTGTATGTTATGGCTTTCATTATATCCAAATGAAGGTGTATAAAAGCGATCAGCTAAAGGATTCAGAAATGGACAAGCCTCTGTCTGAATCAGAAGTAAGCGGATCCTCTTGCGAAGTCGAGGGAGATACCAAAGTTGAAGACATGGATAGATACCGTATGCGTGAGGAGGCTTCTATTGCCTCAGAACTCACCAAAGTCGAACCTATGGTTATTGCGAGAGTCACCGATATCTCTGAAGAGGACATTCTTGATGACTCGATCGAAGCGGCTGATGTGACGGTTGTTGAAAATCTCGATGGTCCTACGGATCCTCCAGATAAATCTTCATCATTGTAAGGCTGCATGTGCTGCCTTAAAAGTTCTCCTGATGAAAGGGGACATAGATATAGTTCTTATTCAAGAACCATATGTTTACAAAAACAAAATATGTGAATTAAGTACTCCGGGGTTCAAACTATTGCAGTATACTGGTAATGATGTAAATCGAGCCTGTATAATTGCTAAAAACGAGCTCAATTTGTTTCTGCTTCCCTCAATGTGCAATACAGACACTGTCGTTGCAAGTTTAGAAATAGCCAAATGCAAATATTGGGTATCTTCGGTCTACATGGGACATGACAGGGAGATGCCTCCATATGCCGTTAAGACCTTAGTGGAGGAGTCACTGAAAACAAAGGCGAAACTCATTATGGGATGCGATGCGAATGCACATCATAGTATATGGGGAAGTAGTGATACTAATGCAAGGGGAGAGTCGCTAATAGAGTTTATTTTGCGTACTAATCTGGTAGTTTGCAACAAGGGAGATGTCCCAACCTTTGTCACTAAAAACAGGCAAGAGGTTTTGGACATCACCTTGGCCTCGCAAGAACTAAATGAAATGATATCTGAGTGGCAGGTTTTAAGTGAACACAGCTTCTCAGATCATCGCTACATCAGTTTCAAATTTGATGTTCATATCACCAAGATCATATTTCCGCCAAATGTTAGGAAAGCTGACTGGAATAGGTATAGGGAATCGTTCAATATGATGATACCGGAAATAACAGAGACAAATATGAGAAATGTGCAAGATATCGAACACGCAGTGGAGCGGATTACTAAGGCCTTCAACATCTCACTGAAAGCTGCATGCCCTAGAGGAAAGCCAAGGGGGAAACATCGACCACCATGGTGGTCTACGGAATTAAGTAATATGAGGAAATCCTGCAGGAAGCTCTTTAACAAGGCAAAGTCCACCAGAGCCCCTGAGGACTGGGACGCTTACAAGAAGAATCTGAGAGGATACAAGCGAGAACTGAGAAAGGCTCAGCATAACTCTTGGAATGCTTACTGCAGCAGTATTGAGAATACGTCCGAGGCTTCCAGACTACGGAAGGTTCTAGCATCCACCAACTCCGCTCCAGGTTTCATTAAAACATCGGAGGGCAATTGGACAACGTCCAGTAAGGAGACGCTGGAGGTACTATTGGACACACATTTTCCTGGAAATCAGACGGTTGAACCATGTACTGGCGGTGCCACAGTTGCTCAGCGGTCGTTTCCTGTCGAGGAAATTGTATCGGAAACTAGAATAAGATGGGCGCTAAATAGCTTTGGACCATTCAAATCCCCTGGACCTGATGGAATTACTCCGGCGGAGTTACAAGCTGTAACTGACAAAATTATCCCCTGGTTGTCGGTGATATATAAAGGATGTATCAACTTATCATATATCCCAGGAAAGTGGAGGGAAACAAAAGTCGTTTTCATACCTAAAGCGGGAAAAGCCTCTCACTCGAGGGCGAAGGATTTCCGACCAATCAGCTTATCCTCATTCCTACTTAAGACTCTGGAGAGGATGATAGATATTTATCTTAGAACTAGCATCGATTCAAGTTTGTTCTCGAAACGACAGCATGCATACTCGAAGGGCAGGTCTACTGAGACCGCACTACATGAACTAGTCAGCTTTATTGAAAGCTCACTATCTGTCAAAGAATACACAATCGTGGCGTTTCTAGACATCGAAGGGGCGTTCAATAATGTCCATCCGAGCTCGATATTAAATGGACTGACAACTCTGAATGTTGATCCATGTATACTCAGGCTGTTAGACGAACTGCTAATGAAGAGACGTATTTCAGCCACACTAGGACAAGCAAACATACAAAGGTATGTGAACAGAGGCACTCCCCAAGGAGGAGTCCTATCACCTCTTCTTTGGAATGTTGCTATAAATAGCCTTCTGGTTACTCTAGAAAAAGAAAGGATAAAAGTGGTGGCATACGCAGATGATGTGGCTCTGGCAGTCAGGGGAAAATTCCCATCCACAATCAG
This sequence comes from Haematobia irritans, assembly GCF_050003625.1. Taxonomy (NCBI): domain Eukaryota; kingdom Metazoa; phylum Arthropoda; class Insecta; order Diptera; family Muscidae; genus Haematobia; species Haematobia irritans. The sequence goes on from NC_134399.1 coordinate 146,858,383, forward strand.
AGATATTATTCAGAGGGCCCTCCGGATGACTGAGAAATGGGCGAAAGACAATGGTCTTGGGGTAAATCCTGCAAAGACAGAATTAGTCATGTACTGCAACGATCGCAAAACTCCCACGGTTAGGCCTATTTCCTTAGGGGGTATTGAAATTCCCTTTGGTGAATGTGCAAAATACCTTGGCGTTATTTTGGACAGGAAGCTGAACTTTAAGCTTAATATTGAAGAAAGAGCGAGAAAGGCAACTGTAGCTTTGTACTCGTGCAAAAAGGCAATAGGAAAAAAGTGGGGACTGAAACCAAAAATTGTGCATTGGCTATACACGGCAGTGGTTAGACCTATAATGCTATATGGTGTTGTAGTCTGGTGGCCGGCACTTCAGAAACCGACTTGTTTAGATAAAGTTCAGCGTATGGCGTGTTTGTGTATTTCAGGCGCATTCAGCAAGACAGGAACAAATTCCCTTAATGTCGTGCTGCATCTATTGCCTTTAGACATTTTGGCCAAACAGTCAGCTGCAACAACGGTTGTGCGGTTGCGCGAACTATCGCTGTGGTCGGAAAAAGGTTACGGTCACAGTTCTGTCCTCAAAACAATGCCAGATGTGCCTAACGTAGTGGATTACACTTTGGCGAGTCCACTTTTCGACAAAAAGTTTGAGACTCTAATCCCCAACAGTGAGGCGTGGTGCACACAGACCCCGGGGAATAAAGAATATATAGATTTCTACACTGATGGCTCCAAATTGGATGGACAAGTGGGGTTCGGAGTATATTCTAATGATCTGGAACTTCGAATAGCGAAAAGATTACCTAATCACTGTAGTGTTTTTCAGGCTGAAATATTAGCAATAAGAGAGGTGGCGAATTGGCTGAGAAGTAATGTTCCAAAAAATGTGGGCATTAATATATACTCAGACAGTCAACCTGCAATAAAATCCTTGGACTCTGTGTTCCTCAACTCGAAAACGGCCATCGACTGCCGCAAATCTCTCAATGAGATGGCTGAGCAGTACAATATTCACCTAATATGGGTGCCTGGCCATAGGAACATACCGGGGAACTGCGAAGCGGATGAGTTGGCAAGGCTAGGGACTACCTTACATATTCCAGGGGAACTAGAATTTGTTGGTATGCCCCTAGCTACCTGCAAGCTCATGCTGCGTGAGAAGGCTGTTATGATGGCAAATGTTCGATGGGAGAATTGCAAGGGTTGTAACGACACCAAGCAAATATGGCCCCATTTCAACTTAAACCGCACACTAGATATGCTAATGTTCTCGAGACGTCAGATATCACTCCTGATATCTGCTATAACGGGTCGCTGCCTGATAGGCGATTTTGCAAAAACTATTGGCGCGAAGTATAATGACTATTGTATGAGCTGTCATGATGCGGAGGAAAAAGAATCAATTAAACACCTCTTGTGTGAGTGTCCTGCATTTTGTGTAAAGCGCAAGCAACTTTTAGGAGCATATAGCTTCAGATTACTGGCGGATCTGGAAAACGTTAACTTAAGCAGTCTGCTACTGTTTTTGGAACAATCTGGTTGGTTCAACAAAGAAAAATAATCAAGAAGGTTCAGCGGTTAAAACTAGAAGTGCCCATATGTAATAGGTACTTTTAGTTAATGTGGTATCACAATGGACTGAATAGTCTAAGTGAGCCTGAATCTTAATCGGGCTGCCACTTTAACCTAACCTAACCTAACCTTGGTGTAAAACCGTATAAAATACAGCTCGTGCAAGAACTGAAGCCGAACGATCTGCCACAACGTCGAATTTTCAGTGAATGGGCCCTAGAAAAGTTGGCAGAAAATCCGCTTTTTTATCGACAAATTTTGTTCAGCGATGAGGCTCATTTCTGGTTGAATGGCTACGTAAATAAGCAAAATTGCCGCATTTGGAGTGAAGAGCAACCAGAAGCCGTTCAAGAACTGCCCATGCATCCCGAAAAATGCACTGTTTGGTGTGGTTTGTACGCTGGTGGAATCATTGGACCGTATTTTTTCAAAGATGCTGTTGGACGCAACGTTACGGTGAATGGCGATCGCTATCGTTCGATGCTAACAAACTTTTTGTTGCCAAAAATGGAAGAACTGAACTTGGTTGACATGTGGCTTCAACAAGATGGCGCTACATGCCACACAGCTCGCGATTCTATGGCCATTTTGAGGGAAAACTTCGGAGAACAATTCATCTCAAGAAATGGACCGGTAAGTTGGCCACCAAGATCATGCGATTTGACGCCTTTAGACTATTTTTTGTGGGGCTACGTCAAGTCTAAAGTCTACAGAAATAAGCCAGCAACTATTCCAGCTTTGGAAGACAACATTTCCGAAGAAATTCGGGCTATTCCGGCCGAAATGCTCGAAAAAGTTGCCCAAAATTGGACTTTCCGAATGGACCACCTAAGACGCAGCCGCGGTCAACATTTAAATGAAATTATCTTCAAAAAGTAAATGTCATGGACCAATCTAACGTTTCAAATAAAGAACCGATGAGATTTTGCAAATTTTATGCGTTTTTTTTTTTTTAAAAGTTATCAAGCTCTTAACAAATCACCCTTTATATAATAGTTTCATATAGGGACTTATCGAAGCAAATGATTGGGTGCATTGCAAGAAAAGCTTACCCGGTTCCAAAAATTTTGTATTTATTATACTCCACCATAGGATGGGGGGTATATTAACTTTGTTATTCCGTTTGTAGCTCATCGAAATATTGCTCTAAGACCCCATAAAGTATATATATTCTGGGTCGTGGTGAAATTCTGAGTCGATCCGTCTGTTGAACTCACGCTAACTTCCGAACGAAACACGCTATCGACTTGAAACTTGGCACAAGTAGTTCTTGTTGATGTAGTTCAGATGACATTGCAAATGAGCCATATCGGTCCACTTTTACGTATAGCCGCCATACAAACGGATCCCCAGATTTGACTTGCGGATCCTCTAAGAGAAGCAAATGTCACCAGATCTGGCTGAAATTTGGTACATGGTTTTCGTATATTGTCTCTAACAACCATGCAAAAATAGGTCCACATCGGTCCATAATTATATATAACCCCCATATAAACTGATCCCCAGATTTGGTTTCCGGAGCCTCTAAGATAAGCAAATTTCATCCGATTCGGCGGAAATTTGGTACAGCAAAAAAAGCGTCGCCAAAAAAGTAATGAAAATGTTCTCTTTGGATCCGGAAGTGGTGCAAAAATGAGGCAGAAGCGATGAATTTAACATGGCCTTGTCATAGGACGGAAGTCCTCCATTTCAACAGCCGTTGCACTGAATTTGCATCACTTTTTTAGGTGTGATCCGAATTCAATGTTTTGGATGTAAATTAAAAATTTCTGTGATATTTTGTCAAATAAATAATTTTTATAATTTTTTACAATTTTTAATGGATTCTAAAGCTTGTCAGAAACGTTTGACCTCAAATATTTTCAAAAATTCACAATTTTTTCAGATTGGAATTAGCATTTTTTTTTCGAAAAAATTTAAATAATTTGTACCATTTTATGAATTCTTACTCTGTTTTTAACCTATTTGAAACAAAAAAAGTTAACATTACCCATTAAAAATATGAAAAAAGCAAGTTATAAAAAATTGAATTAAAAGAACTTCCTGTGTAGTTAAAATAAAGAACATCATTGGGAGTACATCTTCTGGAAGTGCTTTTAAAGTTGTTCCTCTGGAAGAACTTCCAATTTTTTTGCTGGGATTATATAAAGCCCCCATTTAAATCGATCCACAGATTTGACCTCTGGAGCCACCATTAAAGAATTAGTAATCATAAGCATTTGTGGGGTAACATATAGGTCTGGGAGATAAACCGCAGTTGCATATTTAAGAAAATTAAGGGGTACATGTCTATGGGTGCTTTGTGTCAATCTGACTATAGCTCATAGTCAATGTTGCCAGGGAAAATGTTCGGTTTACCCTACAAGGACAAAAAAAAAGTTCCCTACTTTCCTATACATTCCCAAACAATTTTTCCCTACAATATTTTTCGTTAAATTGAAACAAATTTTACAAAACAAAAATGGTTCCAAGTACTTTATTATCCTAAAACATGAATATGGTAGAATTTTACCCAAATTAGTAATCTTTTTTGTTAAATCTCTATAAAAATAAAATTGTGGAAAAAGTTTCTATAAACAAATTTTTGTAATTAATTTTTCTATAGAAATAAAATTTTGACAATAAATTCTATAGAAATAAAATTTTGAGAAAAAATTTCACAGAAATAAAATTTTGAGAAAATTTTTTATAGAAATAATATTTTGAAAAAAATTTCTATAGAAATACAATTTTGACAAAATGTTCTATAGAAATAAAATGTTGACAAAATTTTCTACAGGAATAAAGTTTACCACACATTGTTAAAGATCAAGCCTTGCCGGCTTCTAATTTCCTCCTCTAGAGCCACCAAAATGTAAAAATTATTACAAATTGTGTTGAGTGACGCTAAATATTAGAAAAACCCTACATATAGGGAATTTCCCCTACTTCTAGCAACACTGGCTGTGTTGATATTGCGCCTACGGAGCTAGTATGCCACTAATATTGAGCCCATTATTAAAAAAGAGAAAATCGTTAAATTAGTGTGGGTAATAAATACAAATTTGTAAAAATCGAGCAATATTCTTATGTAAGAGCTACAAGTACGTATAAGTACGATCGGCTAGTACATCAAAATTTGAAATTTGAGTAACATTGGTTAATAAATAAGAGTACTATGGCCAAATTTGGGAAAATCGAGCGATGCATATATATGGAAGCTATATCTAAATCTGAACCAATTTGCATAATATTTTGCGGGTTTGACTAATACCACAAAAGGTTACCTTGTGCAAGATTTGAGTAAGATCAGTTACGAAATGAGGCCTGTATGGTCAAACATAAGGTTATAAGGGCGAATTTTTCAAAATCGGGCGATACATATATGGGAGCTATATCTAAATTTGAACCGATTTCGATGAAATTTTGCACATATAGTTAGTACTATAGAGGACTGGATATAGCCAACTTTTAGTAAGATAATAAATAAGGGTTCTATGGACAAATTTGGGAAAATCGGGCTATACATATATATGGGAGCTATATCTAAATCTGAACCGATTTCGACGATTTTTTGCACATATAGTCAGTGCTATAGAAGACTACATTTAGCCAAATTTGGGTAAGATCGGTTGATAAATAAGGGTTTTATGGCCAAATTTAGAAAAATCGGGCGGTACATATATATGGGAGCTATAGCTAAATCTGAACCGATTTCGATGATTTTTTTCACATATAGTTAGTGCTATAGAAGATTATATTTAGCCAACTTTGAGTAAGATCGGTTGATAAATAAAGGTTTTGTGGCCAAATTTGGGAAAATCGGGCGATACATATGTATGAGAGCTATATCTAAATCTGAATCGATTTGGATAAAATTTTGCAGACTTGAAGGACGATGGAAAAGATTACCTTTTGGCAAATTTGGTGACGATCCGTTTGAAAAAATGCGCAACGTGACCTCATTTGTCGAAATCGGGCGATACATATATATAGGAGCTATATCTAAATTTGATCCGATTTCTTCCAAATTCAATAGCGTTCGTCCTTGTGCCCAAAAAAACTCCCTGTACCAAATTTCATCAAAATCGGTTAATAATTGCGACCGGAATCCTGTGAACAACAAATACATGGACAGACGGACGGACACCAAGCGCTAGATCGACTCAGGAGCAGGGTTGGCCTGTCACAAACTGTGACTTTTGCGACATACATTTGCGACGGTATAATACGTATGTCGCAAAAGTCGTAAACCTACTGTAGAAAACCAAATTTTGACTAGAAGAAATCCTGAACATTTTTTAATTTAGTTTGACAGCATTCGCTGTGAGTTTCTGCAGAAATTTGTGAAAGTTTTCCCATGTTCAAGCCTATTTTCTTAGGTGGTATCGAAATTCCCGTTGGTGAGTGTGCAAAATACGTTGGGGTTATATTGGACAGGAGACTGAACTTAAAGCCAAGAAAGGACGAGAAAATCCACGGTTACCCTGTACTCGTGCAAAAGGCAATAGGGAAATTGTGGGGACTAAAACTGAAAATTGTGAACATTCCTAAGAATTGAAACTTCTTCGCACATACCATCGTCTTGGATATCACCGAATTCGCCGCCTAGCTGACGCGACTAAAGTATTTTCAGTTTGCGACTTTTGTTACTTTTTCTACATTTACGACGCGTATGTGACGTTTACGACGTTTACAACTTTGCGACAGTCGCAAACCTAAAAAAGTTTGATACAGACCATCTCTGCTCAGGAGGTGATTCTGAGTCGATCGGTATATATTTTATGGGGTCTAAAATCAATATTTCTGGTAGGCACATATTTTGGCCGATCAAACTTATTATACCCTGACCACTATGTGGTTTAGGGTATAAATATTTACCAAATTGAATATGAAGCCTTTTTTACCTTCATTCAAATAAATGTCAAAAAGCTCACCGAAGTAAAAATAATTCGAATGCAATGCTGCAGACAACAAAGTGATAAATTTCATGCACTATTACTAACCTTTATCGAGTTGCGTTTAACATAGTTCAAATATTTCATTTGCTTTGTTCAGAGAATGAATGTAAAATTGTCTTTTACATACACCATGTGTGGCTTCTTTGTGAGTGAAAGGTTCTTCTTTACACACTTTGTTCTCCTTTGGCGATTGTGTGTATGTGTGTGTTTGCTTGCATGAGTGTGAGTGTGTATGTGTATTTGCTAGAAGTTTGTTGAAATTAGGCTATCCGCATGTTTGTGGTACTGACATACATTAAATAATTTTTAGAATTCCAACGGAGTTTCTAGAATACATGCTGTGTTATTGTTTGATACACACAAACACACACACACTCACATATACCTACAGACATGCATACATGGCAAAATGAAATTTTTTTGTGTTAACCTAAATGCCATAAAACAGTAGTCTAATGAATATTTCTCTTTCTTTTTGATCATATTCAAACATTTCTACAGGTTTCCATAAGACATAGATCGTTTATGTAGTAGACTTAAGGACAGTTCTGATTAATAAATGTACCCAGTCGGATAATTCGTGGGCCCTGCATTTATAAGAGCTGAAAATACGCATTATAAAAGCGTCAATGAAACTTCCAACACAGCTTGCATGATAAGGTGCTTTAACATCTGTGTTTTTAAAAAAATTTTAAAGACGAAAAGATTCAATAGACATTGCCCATTCGCTTCTCAAATCAAGCCTATTATAATGTCTATTTTAATCCAAACATCGGAACGACTACTAATGACATTTCAACTTACACGAGAAGGCTTGTTTTTTATTCAAATTATTTCATTTAAAAACGAATGACACTTATTATTTCTGGCGGAAAATTTTTGAAATTACAGTTTACATTAAATGAAGTTGAAATTACATGTTTTCTTAAGTCTTAAGCAATAAGAGGCATCGTTTTCTATGAAAGTATCACTACAGGGCAAATGTCACAGAAAAAAGTGAACCCACCAGGAATTGTTCGTTAATTTTAGAAAATGTAGATTATTTATATTGAATATTATATATATTTTTCGACAAATTCAAGAAAATTTATTAGACATAATTAATCACATGTTAAAAACAAGTAAGGAAAGTCCAACGTCGGGCGGGGCCGACTATATTACACCCTGCACCACTTTGTAGATCTAAATTTTCGATACCATATCACATCCGTCAAATGTGTTGGGGGCTATATATAAAGGTTTGTCCCAAATACATACATTTAACTATCACTCGATCTGGACAGAATTTGATAGACTTCTACAAAATCTATAGACTCAAAATTTAAGTCGGCTAATGCACTGGGAAACATTTAAATCTGAAGCAATTTTAAGGAAACTTCACAAAAGTTTATTTATGATTTATCGCTCGATATATATGTATTTGAAGTTAAGGAAAATTACAGTCAGTTTTACAACTTTTCGACTAAGCAGAGGCGATTTTACAAGGAAAATGTTGGCATGTACAGCTGCAATGCTAATTATACTCCCTGTGCAAAATTTCAACTAAATCGGAGTAAAAAATTGGCCTCTGTGGTCATATAAGTGTAAATCGGGCGAAAGCTATATATGGGAGCTATATCTAAATCTGAACCGATTTCAATCAAATTTGGCACACAGGACTATACTACTAATTGTACTCCTAGTGCAAAATTTTAACCAAATTGGGCCAAAACTCTGGCTTGTGGGGCCATATAAGTCCATATCGGGCGAAAGATATATATGGAAGCTATATCTTAATCTGAACCGATTTCAATCAAATTTGGCACACAGGACTATACTACTAATTGTACTCCTTGTGCAAAATTTCAAGCTAATCGGGATAAAACTCTGGCTTCTGGGTCTATATAAGTGCATATCGGGCGAAATATATATGGGAGCTAAATCTGAACCGATTTCAATCAAATTTGGCATACTACTAATTGTACTCCTACTGCAAAATTTCAATCAAATTGGGCCAAAACTCTGGCTTCTGGGGCCATATAAGTGCATATCGGGCGAAAGATATATATGGGAGCTATATCTAAATCTGAACTGATCTCTTCCAAAATAAATAGGGTTTTAAAATAAATAGGGTATTATGACTCAAAAAGGAACACGTGCCAAATTTGAAGGCGATTGGACTTATATTGCGACCTAGACTTTGATCACAAAAATGTGTTCACAGACAGACGGACGGACGGACGGACATGGTTATATCGACTCAGGAAACCACCCTGAGCATTATTGCCAAAGACACCATATGTCTACTTCGTCTCCTTCTGGGTGTTACATATGCACTAACTTATAATACTCTGTTCCACAGTGTGGCGCAGGGTATAATTAAATTTCGAGTATGTATATTAATATATAATATTTAATAAAGTTTAAAGCAATTTTTTTTTTAATTTGACTTTTTGACTTTGTTCTCATTACATCGCTGTTGCTAGTAACTAGTCAACAACATTTAACAATGCTTTCGAATTTAATATGCCGCTATTAGACGTTAGAAAGCCCCTGATTGTGCAATGCAGAGAATCATGAGTAGTGAATATTTTTCGGTTTCTAAAAACTGGAGTGTTGGAAGTACAATGCTTCTTTGGTAGAGCGGCATCACTATTCATTATGTTGTCGTTTCTAATAACAGACCTGTTAACACAGCTCTCATGGAATGCGGAGGATAATGTGTTTATGTGTGTTACATTTAAATTAGCCTTTAGCTCTGTGCAAAGCACAGCCGACCGTAGCCGAGTGGGTAGAGTGTGCGCTTATGAAGTCAATGGTCGTGAGTTCGACACCGCTTTCAGAAGAAATTTTATAAAGGTAAAATTAAATTGTAATAACAATAAATTCTATGTCAACATACATTAAGCAATTGGAGAAAACCATTAAAAACAAAAACAATAAATCTAAAAATAGTACAATTTTTTTTTATTTTTTTTCCAAGACCTTACAAGACAACTTATTTGGAAGGCCTTATTAAAGGTAATTTTTTCTCCTAATAAGATCATGTCTTATATAAGCACTATATATTGAAGTGAGAGGGCAAGGCCTTGGCCCCCAATGACACCCAATGTTATTTTGAAATAGAGTTTGCATTTGTGTGGCATCACTACTGGCTCCTAAATAAGGTACTTTATAATGACTGAAACACGACGCTTTTTCCTACTGGGGTATTTGAGTATTCTTATTGTGTAGGTACGCGATGTAAAAGGGTTAAATGGTTGATTTTACAGTTTTCTGGGAAAAACAAATGTTGCCTCTGTCTGCCATTCAGAGTGTAATGAAATTATAAATTAAAAAATGTATAAAATTATGTGATAAGAACATTTTATTTTTTGTTAAAACTTCTAAAATTGTGAAATATTTACAGACTGAATATTTTATTTTTAGTTGTCACAATTATTACGCTTAAAATAGAAATAAATGTGGGTTCAATACACACAAAAAAATATTATAATTTTTGAGCTAACAATAAATTGTTGTTACAGAAAATTTTGAAGTTCAACTAAATTTTTGTTGATATAACAAAATTAGTTGCTAAAGTGACTAAAATCGTAATTGTATTTACAAAATACGTTGTTAGCTCAAATTTAAACATAATTTTAATTGTATTGACAATCAAATTAATTGATATTTTTTGTGTGTACCAAAGAAGCTAGAAGCAGTCATATCTGCTAAAGGATATGCGACAAAATATTAATAATAATAAGCTTTTTGAATAAACTGGTTAGATGTGTGGAATGAATTTCATATGTTTTGCTACATTTTATACCCACGCCACACTGTGGAACAGGGTATTATAAGTTAGTGCATATGTTTGCAACACCCAGAAGGAGACGAGATGGAAACATGGTGTATTTGGCAATAATGTTCAGGGTGGGTCCCTGAGTCGATCTAGTCATGTCCGTCCGTCCGTCCGTCTGTTTGTAAACACATTTTTGTGATCAAAGTCTAGGTCGCAGTTTTAGTCCAATCGACTTGGCACAAGTTTCTGTTTTGGGTCAGAAATCGGTTCATATTTAGATATAGCCCCATATATATCTTTCGCCCGATATGCACTTATATGGCCCTGAAGACAGAGTTTTATCTCAATTTGGTTGCAATTTTGCACTAGGAGTACAATTAGTTGTGTAGTCAAGTGTGCTAAATTTTTTTGAAATCGGTTCAGATTTAGATATAACAGGTTGGCTGATAAGTCCCCGGTATAATAAAGAAAAACACATTTTTTGTCAAAATTCGTTTTTATTATTCAACATAGTTCCATTCAAGAGCGATACAACGATTATAACGACCTTCCAATTTTTTGATACCATTTTGGTAGTACTCCTTCGGTTTTGCCTCAAAATAGGCCTCAGTTTCGTCGATCACCTGTTCATTGCAGCCAAATTTTTTCTCTGCGAGCATCCTTTTGAGGTCTGAGAACAAGAAAAATTAGCTGGGGGCCAGATCTGGAGAATACGGTGGGTGGGGAAGCAATTCGAAGCCCAGTTCATGAATTTTTGCCATCATTCTCAATGACTTGTGGCACGGTGCGTTGTCTTGGTGGAACAACACTTTTTTCTTCTTCATATGGGGCCGTTTTGCCGCGATTTCGACCTTCACACGCTCCAAATAACGCCATATAATAGTCACTGTTGATGGTTTCTTCCTTCTCAAGATAATCGATAAAAATTATTCCATGCACATCCCAAAAAACAGAGGCCATTACTTTGCCAGCGGACTTTTGAGTCTTTCCACGCTTTGGAGACGGTTCACCGGTCGCTGTCCACTCAGCCGACTGTCGATTGGACTCAGGAGTGTAGTAATGGAACCATGTTTCATCTATTGTCACATATCGACGGAAAAACTCGGGTGTATTACGAGTTAACAGCTGCAAGCACCGCTCAGAGTCATTAACATGTTGTTGTTTTTGGTCAAATGTGAGCTCGCGCGGCACCCATTTTGCACAGAGCTTCCGCATATCCAAATATTGATGAATGATATGACCAACACGTTCCTTTGATATCTTTAAGGCCTCTGCTATCTCGATCAACTTCATTTTACGATCATTCAAAATCATTTTGTGGATTTTTTTGATGTTTTCGTCGGTAACCACATCTTTCGGGCGTCCACTGCGTTCACTGTCCTTCGTGCTCATTTCACCACGCTTGAATTTTGCATACCAATCACTTATTGTTGATTTCCCTGGGGCAAAGCCCGGAAACTTATTCCCTTCAGAAAACAGTATTTTATCAAAACACGAAATTTTTTTTTTCCATTTTTTTCAAAATAACAAAATTTGCTTTACAAAAGACGCTCTATCCCACAAACTAATTGACTTAGAGACGTCAAATTTTGACACGAATCATTTGAAGGTTGGTACTATATAAAAATAATATGCATTTAATACTAGCTACGCCATCTATGTGTCAGACCGGGGACTTATCAGCGAACCCATATATAAATTTTTCGTCCGATTTTCCGTCATATGACCACAGAGGTCAAAGTTGTAGTCCAATTTACGTGAGTAGAATTAAAATACTAAGTATGCATGTCAAATTTGGTTGAAATCGGTTCAGATTTCGATTTAGCCTCCATATATATGTTTTTCCGTTTTGGGCAAAAATACCCACATTTTCCTTATAAAATCGCCACTGCTAAGTCGAAAACTTGTAAAAGTAACTGAATTTTCCCTTATTTCTAATGCATATCTATCGACCGATAAATCATAAATACACTTTTGCGAAGTTGCCTCAAAATTGGTTCAGATTTAAATGTTTCCCATATTTTTTACTTACATTGTGTTCCACCCCTTGGCATTAGCCGAATTACATTTAATGTCTATAAATGTTGTAGAACTCTGACAAATTTTTTCCAGATCTGGTCAGATTTAATATATATGTGTATGGGAACATAAACCTTTATATACAGCATCCAACACATTGGATATACTATCGAGAATGTGCATCTACAAAATGGTACAGGGTACACTGAAAAAAAAAATGCTTACGTTATATTAAAGATTACACAACCTCAATTTTAGGATGCGCAATTTACACACTATTAAGGACAAATTTCTTTAAAATAATGAAATTTTAATTAAAAGAAAGTTTATAATCTTTGCTTCAAAAAATTTTTTTTTCGTTAAATTTAGGACAAACATTTTGAAAATTTGCGTTCCTTCATTAAAGTTACATTTCTTTAAACTAAGGCAAATTTTCCTTAAAGTAAAAAAACACATATTTGATTTAAAGAAATCGTCCTTAAATTTAAATAAATATTGAATCTATAGATTTGAGATAAAAACGCTTCAAATATAGGCTAAGACTTATTTTGAGGATTTAGCATTTTTGGTTTAAAGTTTTTTTTTGGATTTAGGAAAATATTTTTTACCTCGAAGTATCCGTCATAAATTGGATTTTTAAACTGGAATTTGTTTGTACGTGAATAGCTTTATTAATATACCGGAAAAATATAATGAAAATTCGATAAATGAGATCTGTATCCTAATTTTAATTTTATTGATCCTAGATTTAAAGCCAGATAGGTCGCAAAAAAACTTCCTTATTCCGCATCTTTGGCTCGGAATCAATACCAAAATCCTTTAAGGAAGAAAGGAAGTATTGAGTGTATAATATAGTCAGCCGCGCCCGACTTTAGACTTTCCTTACTTGTTTTGAAGTAAAATCTGAGGGTTTCAAAGCTTCTCTAAGTGGTTTCACTGGAATGTGGAACGCCGTTCGGACTCGGCTATAAAAAGGAGGTCCCTTGTCATTGAGCTTAACATGGAATCGGGCAGCACTCAGTGATAAGAGAGAAGTTCACCACTGTGGTATCACAATGGACTGAATAGTCTAAGTGAGCCTGATACATCGGGCTGCCACATAACCTAACCTAACCTAACCTAACATTAAGTAAAATATTGGGAGAGCTTTTGCTGATAACTTTTACATTCGGTTAATGCAAAACTCAATTTAGGCCGAAACACAATGAAACAAGCATATACGGACTTAAGTTCGGCCGGGCCGAATCTTAAATACCCACCACCATGAATCAAAAAATGTAATTGGTTCCGTAGAAAACTCTTTTTCAGGTTACTTGAACATACATGTATCGAGCCACCGTGGTGCCATGGTTAGCATGCCCGCCTTGCATACACAAGGTCGTGGGTTCAATTCCTGCTTCGACCGCACACCAAAAAGTTTTTCAGCGGTGGTTTATCCCACCTCAGTAATGCTGGTGACATTTCTGAGGGTTTCAAAGCTCCTCTAAGTGGTTTCACTGCAATGTGGAACGCCGTTCGGACTCGGCTATAAAAAGGAGGTTCCTTGTCATTGAGCTTAACATGGAATAGGGAAGCACTCAGTGATAGGAGAGAAGTTCACCAATGTGATATCACAATGGACTGAATAGTCTAAATGAGACTGATACATCGGGCTGCCACCTAACCTAAACTATATGTATCGAATTTCAGGTGGGTTTGATGACAGATACTCTGCCAAGCATACATATATACTAACATGGAAATCGGGAGACTTAACAAATGGGAGCTGCACCAAACCATGGACCGATCCACACCATATTCGCTACACCAATTTACGAACCGAAAATACCTCTAAATTTTGAAATTCCGGCAAATCGGATAAAAATTGTGGGGCCTCGAAGTCAAATCGGGAGATCGGTCTATATGGGGGCTATACCAAAACATGGACCGACATACACACGAGACACGAGATTTCCAAGATTTCCAATTTCAGGCAAATCGGATAAAAACTACGGTTTTTAGACACCCAAGAAGTAAAATCGGGCGATCATTCTATGTGGAGGCTATACCAAAACATGAACCGATACACACCAATTTGTGGTCCTAAAATACTTCTAGATTTCCAATTTCAGGCAAATCGGATAAAAACTACGGTTTTTCGATTCCCAAGAAGTAAAATCGGGCGATCGGTCTATATGGGGGCTATACCAAAACATGGACCGATACACACCAATTTGTGGTCCTAAAGTACCTATAGATTTCAAATTTCAGGCAAATCGAATAAAAACTGCGGTTACTAGAAGCCCAAGAAATAAAATCGGGAGATCAGTCCATAGGGGAGCTATACCAAAACATGGACCGATACTCACCATTTTTAGGACACCGCTTTAGGGTCCTAAAATACTTCTAGATTTCTAATTTAAGGCGAATTGGATAAGAACTACGGTTTCTATAAGCCCAAGGCCCCAAATCGGGAACTTGGTTTATATGGGGACTATATCAAAACCTGGACCGATATAGCCCATCTTCGGACTTAACCTGCCCGTAGACAAATGACGAGTGTGTGCAAAATTTCAGCATGATTGCTTCATTATTGAAGACTGTAGCATGATTACAACAGAGAGACAGGCAGCCAGACAGACATCGTTATATCGTCTTAGAATTCCTCCCTGATCAAAAATATATATACTTTATACAGTCGATATTTCGATGTGTTACAAACGGAATGACAAACTTATTATACACCCGTCACCATTCTATGGTGGTGGGTATAAAAAACAGCCGTAGCCAGTTCAGTCTTTTCCTTCGCTTTAATGCGGCTTTCGTTTTTCGAACACGAATAGAAAACCGCAATGTTTGCTTCATAAACATAAACAAACTTATATTTCAATATCCAAAAGAATACCTCCCATTCAGTACGGTTTATATTGTCTGATTGATCCTCCTTAGTTATCAGTTGTTTCAATGTGAAAACATTAAGAATAAGTTACCATTGCTTTATTTCTTTTTCAAGACTACGAACACGTGTACGGCTTTCTTGAATATCGATGCATTCAGTATGATGATGATGATGGTCAATACATAAATGATCGGTCATTTATCTGAGGTTGATGAGGTGATTTTTATGCAATGTATTAATGATGTTGAAGTAAACGCTTTTTCACGTACAACTACATCAGCAATGGTAATGTTTTGTTCTCTTCTTGTTGGTACTGCATTTCCGCCAAATTCATTGCATTTGCAATAAACGAAGATAAAAAATTTGACCTGAACGCACGTAGATACCCACTCACAGACAAACACATCATTATCCAGGATCTTTATACATACACAGATACACCCATAATGGGAACAATGTATGTGTATTTCGTTTATTTTAAACTTTTAATATTTGTTATACTACGAATGATGTACTGACTCACCGGTTCAATTATAGCAGACCCATACAAACGAAGTCTATGGATATGGGTAGATGAATGTATATACCTATGTGTGTTGGTATATCCTCCACTTTAGGATAGGGGTATATACATTTTGTCATTCCGTTTGTAAAGCATCGTTATATCCTTCTGAGCTCATTAAAGTATATAAATATTCTTGGTCGTGGAGAAGTTCTGAGTCGATCTAACAATGTCCATTCGTCAGTTGAAATCACGCCAACTTTCGAACGAAACAGCTATTGAAACCCGCTCCACATTTAGGTATAGACCGCATAAAAACTGATCCCCATATTTTAATTCTTGAGCATCCTGAGGCCGTAAGATTTTTTTTTGGAAATTCGAAATGTGATGTTAATATTTGTCGTCTGAAGTTACTGATGCTGGATTTCTCTCTTACAAATGAATGTCAATAAAAGTCAAATCGAGATGGTGGTCTTTATTGGCACTACACCAAAACATTAACCTATACAAGATATTCAGCACACCTATTTATGGTCATAAAATACTTCTCGACTTTGAGTTTCTGCCAAATCGGATAATAATTACGTTTATTAGAATTCTTGGTGCTTTGGTAGATTTTGCAAATTTTTGTCCTCCATCCAAAATGTACTTCAATAACTCTTCTATAAAATCTAGGTATGAAATTTGTCAAGAGGTTAATTCGTGATCTGCCACAAAAAAAAAAAAAAAAATAATAATAATATAAATAAATTCCCGAAATGCTCATGTGTGTGCTTTCGTATTAACGAATTTTATGTCAATATTTTTAATCAATTTTTTCGTGTTAGGTCTTTTTTATAATTTTGGTAAATTTTGGTAAAGTTTTCTTAAAATTTTGCCAGAATATTTTTGTATCGAGTGGCAACCGGAAAGAGGCACCAGAAACACGGTTGCAATTTGAAGAAAATGTTATCAAAAATCTACTAAATTAAAAAAATATTTTTTTTTATCAAATTTGTGGTTAGTGTGAACATTTTCACTGTCTGTATATCTCTCCTATTAGCCAATTTTATTGACTTTAATGATTTTACCTTGTATCAACAAGTCGCAACGGGATATCTTACTCAAAATGGGCTGTGATATTAGGTCATACTATCACGATATATTTAAATAAGTTAAATTTATGGAAATTTTTAAAAAGTTTATTTCTATAAAAAATTTTGTCAAAATTTTATTTCTATGAAAAATTTTTCAAAATTATATTGGCAATAGAAAATTTTGTCAAAATTTTATTTCTATAGAAAATTTTGTCAAAATTTTATTTCTGTAAAAAATTTTCTTCCTATAGAAATATTTGTCAAAATTTTATTTCTATAGAAAATTTTGTCAAAATTTTATTTCAATTGAAAATTTTGTCAAAATTTAATTTCTATAGAAAATTTTGTCAAAATTTTATTTTTATAGAAAGGTTTGTCAAAATTTTATTTCTATAAAAAATTTTGTCAAAATTTTATTTCTATAAAAAATTTGTCATAATTTTATTTCTAATTAAAACTTCAAAATTTTATTTCTATAGAAAATTTTGTCAAAATTTTATTTCTATAGAAAATTTTGTCAAAATTTTATTTCTATAAAAAATTTGTCAAAATTTTATTTTCAATAGAAAAATTTGTTAAAAATTTATTTCTATAGGAAAATTTGTCAATATTTAATTTCTATAGAAAATTTTGTTAAAAATTTATTTCTATAGGATAATTTGTCAAAATTTAACTTCTATAGATAATTTTGTCATAATTTTATTTCTATAAAAAATTTGTCAAAATTTTATTTCTAATGAAAACTTTGTCAAAATTTTATTTCTATAGAAAATTTTGTCAAAATTTTATTTCTGTAGAAAATTTTGTCAAAATTTTATTTCTATAAAAAATTTGTCAAAATTTTATTTGCAATAGAAAAATTTGTTTAAAATTTCTATAGGATAATTTGTCAAAATGCAATTCCTATAGATAATTTTGTCAATATTTTATTTTTATAGAAAATTTTGTCAATATTTTATTTTTATAGAAAATTTTGTCAAAATTTTATTTCTATAGAAAATTTTGTCAAAATTTTGTCAAAATTTTAAATCCTATAGAAAATTGTGTCAAAATTCCATTTCTATAAAAAATTTTCAAAATTTTATTTCTGTATAAAATTTTGTCAAAATTTTATTTGTATAAAAAATTTTGTCAAAATTTTGTTTCTATAAAAAATTTGTCAAAATTTTATTTCTATGGAAAATTTCGCCAATATTTTATTTCTATAGAAAATATTGTCAAAATTTTATTTCTTTAGAAAATTTTGTCAAAATTTTATTTCAATAAAAAATATTGTCAAAATTTTATTTCTATAAAAAATTTGTCAAAATTTTGTTTCTAATGAAAATTTTGTCAAAATTTTATTTCTATAGAAAATTTTGTCAAAATTTTATTTCTATAGAAAATTTTGTCAAATGTTGTCAAAATTTGTCAAAATTTTATTTGCAATAGAAAAATTTGTTAAAATTTTATTTGCAATAGAAAAATTTGTTAAAAATTTAATTTCTATAGATAATTTTGTCAATATTTTATTTCTATAGAAAATTTTGTCAAAATTTTATTTCTATAGAAAATTTTGTCAAAATTTTATTTCTATAGAAAATTTTGTTAAAATTTTATTTTGTCAAAATGTTATTTCTGTAAAAAAATTTTCTCAAAATTTTATTTCTATAGAAAATTTTGTCAAAATTTTATTTCTATAGAAAATATCGCCAAAATTTTATTTCTATAAAAAATTTTGTCAAAATTTTATTGCTATAGAAAATTTTCTATACATTTTATTTCTATAGAAATTTTTTCAAAATATTATTTCTACAAAAAATGTTCTTAAATATTTATTTCTATAGGAAATTGAGGTACCTCTAAGTTGGTGAGGAATGTTTTTGAAAATCTATCAAAACATCAAGAATTTTACCAAACAGTAGAAAATCTACCATATTTTAATTATACTAATTGTGGCAACTGTGATCAGGAATCAAATCGGGAGATCACTCTATGCGAACGCTACACCAAAACATAGATTGATTCATACAACACCCAGCACATTCATTTATGGACCTAAAGTACCTCTAGATTTCGAATCTCAGGAAAATCGGATAAAAAATGGGGTTTATAGACTCTCACGAAGTCAAATCCAGAAATCGTCTCTATATGGATTAGGGCTATACCAAAACATGGATCGATACACACTATATTCGGAACAACTATTTGCGGACCTAAAATATCTCTATATTTTAAATTTCAAGGAAATGGGATACAAATGCGGTGTGTATAAGGCAAAAAATTAAATCGTGATATAGAGGCTATACCTAACCCTGCACCGTTAATGGAGAATATTATGGAATTTTTCCATAATTTATATTTGCTTTGATTCTCAAACCTGAATTATAAAAGGCAAACCTCATATAATATAGTCCGTCATGTCCGAATTGACTTTCCTTGCTGGCCTAACATACCATTTGCAGAAGAATATAGAAGTTACCTTGCCATGGCCACATCCCAAGTAATGCGATGAAAGTCTTTTTGTATGCAATGCATGTTGGAGGGTGCATAAGTTTCGGCCTGGTCGAACTTTGGGTTGTATGCACTTGCCGTTTGTTCCTCTAGTTCTGATTGCCTACATTTTCCTTGTTTTTGCGTATTTGATGCGTTAATTAATGATGGTTGTTTCTCTCTTTTAGGTATTCTGCTATCCCACAGTGGTTCATTCACATTGTCCTCAGAGTATTTGTACATGTATTGTAGTATGTATGTCGTAGTAGTAGGTATGCAGTGTAGATAAGTTCGACGAGATGCGATGTGGTAAATTTATATAAGGGCAATATGTCTGTACAAAAGCAAAAGAGTTTTGTATTGCTTTGATGCGTACATAATGGGAATATACATCATTATTTTAAAGCTAAAAGTTAATTTGGTATTGTCACATTTTCTCGTATTGTCTTTGGCTTACACTGGGAAAATAATACAAAAAAGAACTGCTTTTGTAAATGTATCAGGGTAATAGATGCAGCGAGATATTAGGGGAATATCTGTAGATAACTGACACAAACAAATTTAGTCAATCAATGGATTTTTCATCCGTTTGTAACACATCGAAATATTGCTCTAAGACCCCATAAAGTATATATATTCTGGGTCGTGGTGAAACTCTGAGTCGATCTAAGCACGTCAGTCCGTCCGTCTGTTGAAATCACGATAATTTCCGAACGAAACAAGCTATCGACTTCAAACTTGGCACAAGTAGTTGTTATTGATGTAGGTCGGATGGTATTGCAAATGGGCCATATCGATACACTTTTACGCATAGCCCCCATATAAACTGACCAACAGATTGGGCTTGCGGAGCAGCGTTGCCAATTTAGCTTTTTTCCCGCTAGATTTGGCTTTTTTTGAAGACGTTTAGCGGGAAAAAAATGCATTTAGCTTTTAGCTTTTTTTCTGGCTTTTTTTCATGACCCTTTTAGCTATTTTTGGCTTTTTTTATTTTCGACATGTTTCTATTGAAATATGGATAAATCGGCGTTTTTATCTAAGCCTTGCTGCAAGTATAAGGGTTTCCACATATTTCAAAGCTCAGTTGAAACATTAATAATGAGTCCAGCCATTATGCGGGCATTTTTGTAGCAAATACACCTTGTTGTAAAGTTTTTTCATTATATACATAAAAGTTATCGTAAACTTTAAATCTACTATTACCATACAAATTTGTTAGATACTCTTGTCGTCTCCTTAAAATACGAACGCGAATTTTGGTTATAATAGCATTTGTGAATTTCTTTTATATAAACTGTTTTCCTTGTCCAAAAGACGATAAAGTCGTTTTGTCCTTATAATTAAGTGATTCAACTTAAAAATGGGTATGTTTTCATGAAAGAAGGAAGAATTAATGAAATAGTCTTTAAATGTGAGGAGTTTTTGCATCTTAACCACAAACCAAAATAGCGTTCAAAAATAGAAGATGTTTTTCAACACTTTATTTTAAAAACGTATATATACAATAATTTCTACTTGAAGTCGAGTCTGAATTTGAAAATTTAAGTTGGCGTTAGCACGTTTTTAAAGCACTTTGATAGGTCATGAAGAAAAGGAAAATGTTTTTACTGGGAAATGTAAACTATAGGTATTTTCTACAATTTAAATAAAAGTAATGTATTTCGAATTTTTCACAATTTCAAATCCAAACTAAAATTTTATTTAAAAAAATGACAAATCATTTTTTTACCAAATCCAAAGCATGCTTAGATCATTTATGGCCAGTTTCTCATCCTCCGATTAATTTTAACCGGTGGATAGACCTCCGGTTAGTAAAATTTTTGTATGGCATCAGCTGTTTTATCGACACGATAAATAATAACAAGACAATGAGAAACTGGCCCTTAATATTTTAAAATAACAAGTAAATAAAATAGAGGTGTTGGGAAGGTAGCTCCCACAAAACCAAGGACTTCCAGTAAAAAATTTGTGATAGTGATCAAAATGTATCGAATACGCAAACAGAGCTAATATGCCTTAGATATTGTTACAGTCTCACAGAAGTGGAATTAAAATGAAAATAATATGCATTGTAAGTGAAATATAGCCTTTAAGTTTGTTAAATTTCATTCAAAAATGTGACTTTTGATACAAAAAAATTTAGCTTTTTTCTAGCTATTTTTTAGCATTTTTTAGCTTTTTTTAGCTATTTTTTTGGGCAAATCTAGCGGTTTTTGGTGAAACAATTCTGGCAACGCTGTTGCGGAGCCTATAAGAGTAGCATATTTCATCCGATCTATCCAAGTATATGATCTCTAACAACCGTGCCACAATTGGTCCACATCGGTCCATAATTATATATAGCCCCCATATAAATCGATTTGACCTCCGGAGCCTCTTAGAGGATCAAAATTTATCCGATCCGGTTGAAATTTGGTACGTGATGTTAGTATATGGTCTTTAACAACCATGGCAAAATTGGTCCATATCGGTCCATAATTATATATAGCCCCCATATTAAGCGATCCCCAAATTTGGTTTGCGGACCCTCTAAGAGAAGCAAATTTCATCCGATCCGGCTGAAATTTGGTACATGGTATAAGTATATGGTCTCTAACAACCATGTACAAATTGATCCATATCGGTCCATAATTATATGTTTTTCTTTTTTATACCCACCACCATAGAATGGTGGTGGGTTATACCCCCGTATAATAAGTTTGTCATTCCGTTTGTAACACATCGAAATATCGATTTCCGACTATATAAAGTATATATATTCTTGATCAGGGAGAAATTCTAAGACGATATAACGATGTCCGTCTGTCTGTCTGTTGTAATCACGCTACAGTCTTCAATAATGAAGCAATCGTGCTGAAATTTTGCACGACAGGTCAAGTTCGAAGATGGGCTATATCGGTCCAGGTTTTGATATAGTCCCCATATAAACGGACCTCCCGATTTGGGGTCTTGGGCTTATAGAAATCGTAATTTTTATCCAATTTGTCTGAAATTGGAAATCTAGAGGTATTTTAGGACCATAAAGTGGTTTGCCGAAAATGGTGAGTATCGATCCATGTTTTGGTATAGCCCCCATATAGACCGATCTCCCGATTTTACTTCTTGGGCTTATAGAAACCACAGTTTTTATTCAATTTACCTGAAATTGGAAATCTAGAGGTATTGTAGGACGACAAATACGTGTGCCAAAAATTCTGAGTATCGGTCCATGTTTTGGTATGGTCCTCATATAAAACGACCTCCCGATTTGGGGTCTTGGGCTTATAGAAACCGTAGTTTTTATCCAATTTGTCAGAAATTGGAAATCTAGAGGTATTTTAGGACCATAAAGAGGTGTGCCGAAAATGGTGAGTATCGGTCCATATTTTGGTATAGCCCCCATATAGACCGATTTCCCGATTTTACTTCTGGTAATGGCCTCTGTTTTTTGGGATGCGCATGGAATAATTTTTATCGATTATCTTGAGAAAAGACAAACCATCAACAGTGACTATTATATGGTGTTATATACGCGGCAAAACGGCGTATCGGTCCATGTTTTGGTATGGTCCCCATATAAAACGACCTCCCGAATTGGGATCTTGGGCTTATAGAAACCGTAGTTTTTATCCTATTTGCCTGAAATTGGAAATCTAGACGTATTTTCGGTTCATAAAGAGCTGTGCCGAAAACGGTGAGTATCGGTCCATATTTTAGTATAGCCCCCATAAGAACGATCTCCCGATTTAACTCCTTGGGTTTCTAGAAACCGTAGTTTTTATCCGATTTGCCTGAAATTTTAAATATTCTGGTATTTTAGCTCACAAAAACGTGTATCGGATTAAGTTTTTATCGGTCCATTTGGTAATGCCTCCATATAGACCGACTTCACTTCTTGAGTGTGTAGAAGGCGCACTGATCATGAAAATTGCTTGAAACTCAATGTACAATTTCCAGATTTTACTTCTACAGATTTAAGATTTCAAATCAAGACGTTATTTTATAATTTTCTTGCACACTTACAAGAGATGTTAATGATTCCTCTAAAACCCAAACAAAAATGGTTCTTATAAATCCAGAATCTGATATAGTCCTCGTAGGTGAAATCTTTAAATTTATCTTCGGGAAGTGTCCTCAAGTCCTCAAGCCCTCCTGAAATTTCAAAGGAAACCCTAATATTTGGTTCATGGTGGTGGGTATTTAAGATTCGGCCCGGCCGAACTTACTGCTGTATATACTTGTTTATTAATGTTTATTTATTTCATTCAAAATATTATTATGAGACTACAATAAACAATAGTTTACATAAGTACACTTACATTATACATGGACCCACAGGGAGTATACTCAAGCCCCCATATAAACGGACCCCCCAGATTTGGCTTGCGAAGCCTCAAAGAGAAGCAAATTTAGTCCGTTCCTGCTGAAATTTGGTATTTGGTGGTGGTATATGGTCTCTAACAACCATGCCAAAATTGGTCGATATCGGTTCATAATTATATATAGCCCCCATATAAACCGATCCCCAGATTTGACCTCCGGAGCCTTTTAGAAGAGCAAAATTCTTCCGATCCGGTTGAAATTTGCAACGTGGTGTTAATATTTGGCCGCTACTAACCATGCCAAATTTGGTCCATATCGGTCTATAGTTATATACAGCCGATCCCCAATCACACAAAAATTGGTCCATATCGGTTCATAATCATGGTTGCCACTAGAGCCAAAAATAATCTAACAAAATTTTATTTCTATAGAAAATTTTGTCAACATTTTATTTCTATAGAAAATTTTGTCAAAATTTTATTTCTATAGAAAATTTTTTCAAAATGTTATTCCTATAAAAAATTTTTTCAAACTGTATTTCTCTAGAAAATTTCTATATTTCTATAGAAAATTTTGTAAAAATTTTAATTCTATTGAAAATTTTGTCAAAATTTTACTTCTATAGAAAATGTTGTCAAAATGTTATTTCTATAGAAAATTTTGTCAAAATTTTATTTCTATACAAATTTTTGTTAAAATTTTATATCTATAGAAAATTTTGTCCAAATTTTACTTCTATAGAAAATGTTATCAACATTTTATTTTGCCAAAATTTTATTTCTATAGAAACTTTTATCAAAATTTTATTTCTATACAAAATTTTGTCAAACTTAATTATATACGTATTTAATCGGCCATTTTTAGTTTAATATATACTACGTATGGACTACCTTGCAAGTGTTACCGCAACCCAAGTAATTCGATTGCGGATGACAGTCTTCAGTAGAAGTTTTAGCGCTATCCATGTTGGAGGGTACATAAGTTTCGGCCTGGCCGAACTTACGGCCGTATATACTTGTTTTACTTTTTTATACCCTCCACCATAGGATGGGGGTATAATAACTTTGTCATTCCGTTTATAACGAACGAAACAAGCTATCGACTTGAAACTTGGCACAAGTAGTTGTTATTGATGTAGGTCGGATGGTATTGCAAATGGGCAATATCGGTCCACTTTTACGTATAGCCCCCATATAAACGGACCCCCAAATTTGGCTTGCGATTGCTCTAAGAGAAGCAAATTTCATCCGATCCGGATGAAATTTGGTACATGGTGTTAGTATGTGGTCTCTAACAACCATGCGAAAATTGGTCCATATCGGTCGACTTTTACGTATAGCCCCCATATAAACGGACCCCCAAATTTGGCTTGCGATCGCTCTAAGAGAAGCAAATTTCATCCGATCCAGCTGAAATTTGGTACATGGTGTTACTATATGGTCTCTAACAACCATGCAAAAATTGGTCCACATCGGTTCATAATTATATATAGCCCCGTTATATAAACCGATCACCAGATTTTGGAAGACCAAAATTCATCTGATTCAGTTGAAATTGGGTACGTTCCTATCAGTCAGGAATTGGTTCCTATCAGTCCATAATTATATATAGCTCCCATATAAACCGATCGTCAGATTTGACCTCCGGTGCCTTTAGGAGAAACAAAATTCATACGATCTGGATGAAATTTGGTACGTGGTGGTAGTATATGATATTTAACAACCATGCCAAAAGTGGTCCATATCAGTCCATAATCATTTATAGCCCCCATATAAACCGATCCCGAGATTTGGTTTTGGAGCCTCTTGGAGGAGCAAATTTCATCCGAGTGAGTTGAAATTTGTGGATGACAGTCTTCAGTAGAAGTTTTTACGCTATCCATGGTGGAGGGTACATAAGCTTCGGCCTGGCCGAACTTACGGCCGTATATAAAGGGTGATTCTTTTGAGGTTAGGATTTTCATGCATTAGTATTTGACAGATCACGTGGGATTTCAGACATGGTGTCAAAGAGAAAGATGCTCAGTATGCTTTGACATTTCATCATGAATAGACTTACTAACGAGCCACAACGTCGAATTTTCAGTGAATGGGCCCTAGAAAAGTTGGCAGAAAATCCGCTTTTTTATCGACAAATTTTGTTCAGCGATGAGGCTCATTTCTGGTTGAATGGCTACGTAAATAAGCAAAATTGCCGCATTTGGAGTGAAGAGCAACCAGAAGCCGTTCAAGAACTGCCCATGCATCCCGAAAAATGCACTGTTTGGTGTGGTTTGTACGCTGGTGGAATCATTGGACCGTATTTTTTCAAAGATGCTGTTGGACGCAACGTTACGGTGAATGGCGATCGCTATCGTTCGATGCTAACAAACTTTTTGTTGCCAAAAATGGAAGAACTGAACTTGGTTGACATGTGGTTTCAACAAGATGGCGCTACATGCCACACAGCTCGCGATTCTATGGCCATTTTGAGGGAAAACTTCGGAGAACAATTCATCTCAAGAAATGGACCGGTAAGTTGGCCACCAAGATCATGCGATTTGACGCCTTTAGACTATTTTTTGTGGGGCTACGTCAAGTCTAAAGTCTACAGAAATAAGCCAGCAACTATTCCAGCTTTGGAAGACAACATTAAAAAGAAAAGGATTAGAACCTTTATAAATGGGGTATGAGCCCAGTAGCTTAATTAGCTTTTCTTTTTATAATAAATATATTTTGGTGTACGATGCACAAAAGTTTTTGATACTTTTAGAAATAGTTTAATTCTATTAAATATAATATAATGAATGTAATATTATTACATGATCTATCCTATCAAGATAGCCCTTTTATCAGGCAATTCGATGTAACACATCGAAATATTGCTCTAAGACCCCATAAAGTATATATATTCTGGGTCGTGGTGAAATTCTGAGTCGATCTGGGCATGTCCGTCCGTCCGTCTGTTGAAATCCCGCTAACTTCCGAACGAAACAAGCTATCGACTTGAAACTTGGCACAAGTAGTTATTATTGATGTAGGTCGGATGGTATTGCAAATGGGCCATATCGGTCCACTTTTACGTATAGCCCACATATAAACGGACCCCCAAATTTGGCTTGCAGACCCTCTAAGAGAAGCAAATTTCATCCGATCCGGCTGAAATTTGGTACATGGTGTTAGTATATGGTCTCTAACAACCATGCAAAAATTGGTCTACATCGGTCCATAATTATATATAGCCCCCATATAAACCGATCCCCCGATTTGTCTTGCGGAGCCTCTAAGAGAAGCAAATTTCATCCGATTCGGCTGAAATTTGGTACATGGTGTTAGTATATGGTCTCTAACAACCATGCAAAAATTGGTCCATATCGGTCCATAATTTTATATAGCCCCCATATAAACCGATCCCCCGATTTGGCTTGCGGAGCCTCTAAGAGAAGAAAATTTCATCCGCTCCGGCTGAAATTTGGTACATGGTGTTAGTATATGGTCTCTAACAACCATGCATAGCGGTCCATAATTATATATAGCCCGCATATAAACCGATCACCAGATTTGAACTCCGGAGCCTCTTAGAAGACCAAAATTCATCTGATTCAGTTGAAATTTGGTACGTGATGTTAATATATGGCCTCAAACTCCCAAGCAAAAATTGGTCGGTATCGGTCCATAATTATATATAGGCCCCATATAAACCGATCCCCAGATTTGACCTCCGGAGCACCTTGGAAGAGCAAAACTCTTCCCGTTCGGTTGAAATTTGGTACGTGATGTGAGTATAGGGTATCCAACAACCATGCAGGAATTGGTTCCTATCAGTCCATAATAATATATAGCTCCCATATAAACCGATCCCCAGATTTGACCTCCGGTTCCTTTTGGAGAAGCAAAATTCATCCGATCTGGTTGAAATTTGCAACGTGGTGTTAATATGTGGCCGCTACTAACCATGCCAAATTTGGTCCATATCGGTTCATAATCATGGTTGCCACTCGAGCCAAAAATAATCTACCAAAATTTTATTTCTATAGAAAATTTTTTCGAAATGTTATTCCTATAGAATTTTTTTTCAAACTTTATTTCTATAGAAAATGTTGTCAAAATTTTAATTGTATAGAGAATGTTGTAAAAATTTTAAATCTATTGAAAATTTTATCAAAATTTTATTTCTATAGAAAATTTTGTCAAAATGTTATTTCTATAGAAAATTTTGTCAAAATTTTATTTCTATAGAAAATTTTGTCAAAATTTTATTTCTATAGAAAATTTTGTCAAAATGTTATTTTTATAGAAAATTTTGTCAAAATTTTATTTCTATAGAAATTTTTGTTAAAATTTTTTTTCTATAGAAAATGTTTACAAAATTTTATTTCTATAGAAAATTTTGTTAAAATTTTATATATATAGAAAATTTTGTCCAAATTTTACTTCTATAGAAACTTTTATCAAAATTTTATTTCTATACAAAATTTTGTCAAACTTAATTATATACGTATTTAATCGGCCTTTTTTAGTTTAAAATATACTACGTATGGACTTGGAAGTGTTACCGCAACCCAAGTAATTCGATTGTGGATGACAGTGTTCAGTAGAAGTTTTTACGCTTTCCATGGTACATAAGCTTCGGCCTGGCCGAACTTACGGCCGTATATACTTGTCTTTTTTTTTTTGTGAAGTTGTCCGATTAGCATTTTGCTGAAGTAGTGGCCACCATATGACAACGTTATATAGGATTCAAGTTCATACTACTGCTGTGTATAGCCAATGATTTTAATTCTAGTTCCTATGAAGAATTCTGTGAGGAATAAAATAAGTGAAAATTATTTGTTTATTTATTAAAATCTAGAAATTATAATAAATGTATAACGAAACAGCAACTTGGCAATCTAGCTATCGGCTTGGATAAAATTTTATGAGAGATGGAAAGTGCACTGAACAAATCTGGGGATGGGTATATATGAACCCATTTTTGTGCGGTTGCTTGAATACCGACTTCACCATCAGTCTAATCTGATGAAAACTAAGCCTCAGAGCGGTCAAGACATCGAATCTGGTTGACGGTTTGCATGGGACCTATATGTATATCATTTTCAAGCGATATAGACCAAATTTTGTGTGATTGCTTGAGACTGACTATTGACTGTGCATCAAGAGAAGGAATATGATCACTCCAAATACGTTTTAATGCCATAATCTTACATTTTCACCGGAAACATTAACATTTTTGTCACAACTCTCTTTCTTTTCTTCGATGGACATTCGGGACTATGTGCCCTAAATAAGGACACTATCACGGGAGGATGATGTAAAAATAGGTCTATATGGCCATTATTAAAAAATGGCCTCCAGGCCGCTCAAAAATTCAAATCTGGGGATTGGTCTATGTGATCCAATTTTTGTCTGGTTGCTTGAGGGTGAACATCACTATCACGTTCAGTCTAATCCGATGAAAACTAAGCCTCAGAGCGGTCAAGAAATCGAGTCTGGTAATCGGCCTACATGGAGCCTATATGTATCTAATTTTCAACAGATATAGAACAAATTGTGTGTGATTGCTGGGCAATGATTATCGACCGCAAACCCAGAGAATGAATGTATTATTTTTTCACCGGGAAAATGAAAAAACTCTATGGCTTTTCTTCGATGGTCATTAAATGCATATGTGTTCGCACATTAGTTTTTGGTGAATAGTTCCTATGTGCTCCGAACACGTCTAAGCGTGTTTCTATCAAGGTTATGTTAGGTTGGGTGGCAGCCCGATATTTCAGGCTCACTTAGACTATTCAGTCCATTGTGATTCCACATTGGTGAACTTCTCTCTTATCACTGAATGCTGCCCGATCCCATGTTATGCTCAATGACAAGGGGCTTCCTTTTTATAGCCGAGTCCGAACGGCATTCCACATTGCAGTGAAACCACTTAGAGAAGCTTTGAAACCCTCAGAAATGTCACCAGCATTACTGAGGTGGGATAATCCACCGCCGAAAAACTTTTTGGTGTTCGGTCGAAGCAGGAATCGAACCCACGACCTTGTGTATGCAAGGCGGGCATGCTAACCATTGCACCACGGTGTTTCTATCAACATTCTGTAGATCTTAACTTCCCATTACTCGAAAGAGTACTGGAAGTAATATCGGCAAATTTTGCTTCTGATTTCACGAAGTCAATTCCAGTTCCATGTAAATGTGATAAAAATCCGGTGTCTAGAAGTCCAATAAAAAGATCGGCCTATTTGAAGCTACATCAATACATGGACCGATATATTCCATCTTTGAAATAGACCTGCTTGCAATAACTGTGGCGAATTTTGGAAAGCTGAAAGCTATAGCGTAATTAGACAGACAGACATCGTTATAAGGTCTTAGAATTTCCTCTTTTTTGCAATATACGATTTATGAAAGAACGAAATACTTGGAGCCCATTGTGCACCTCTCCCTGTAATATATTTGTAATTATTCAGAAATTCACTTGGGAGAGAAAGGACTCAATGTAGGAAGAAAATTCTCGTTGAGCAGTGTGACGAATATGGTACATATCCATATGTTCACATATCAACATTTTTGCAAGGGAGTTAATTTAAGCTCTTTTCTGCTCTGTTGGAAAACAATGGTGTAACCGTTTCGTCATCCTTATGCATTCGTACATATGTATTTACTTTGGAAAATTTGTATTGCATGCAATATGTCATACCCTATTCCTCCTGTATCTTTTGTTTTCACTTGGGACCAAGGGAAAGAGAAATCATTCAGCGAAAAAAAGACGCGTACATTCCCCATTCGTCTTTAGAAATGGGTCAAACTTTCATTGTTGTCATCATTGTTGTTGCCTGTGCGGGACATGATGTGCAAAGTCCTCTTCGCAATGTTCCCACCATATGTTTTTCTGAATTCGATTTTTTTTCTTCCACTTAGCATCTTCAGTTCATCCTTACATTGTTAATGTTGCATGCAGTTTGAGTTGCATCTCTTTATATATGCGTTTGTGTATGTGGGAATGAATACTCGTTCTGGTCCTGTGTGTATAACATGAGGGTTTTGTTAATACTTGTGTGTGTGTGCGTGTGTGCTAGGGACTGTATGTGTGTTCCTTGTTCTTAGGGAAATGTCTCTAATGTTTGATTAATAATGCACCCCCAAGTGATTGGAATATTATCTCATATAAAATGAGAAATTGCACTGTTTTCTAGCACTGCTGGGTACTGACATGGAAAAAACAGGCTTTGAGCAGCCTCTTAATATTGCACGACGATATGGACTAAGACTAGATCTAGAAAAGTAATTGGTATAAAGTCTTAGTTATCTTCTAGGATTTTCTTTGTGATTTTCGTTGAAATTCCTGTGATAAATTGCTTCAAGAGTAGGAAAGGAGATACTTTTAGTTTAATACACATTAAAAGTTTTATATATTTATAAAATCGTTTTTTCTTCTAAAATCCCAACTTTAGCTAAAAGCATTAATCAACGAAATAGTTTTTGAAATTACGGTTTTTACTCCCCATATACCATTAATATTTGGTAGGAATAAGTAAAAATATTGTTGGTCTCGGCCATGTTTGTGGAGACGAGCCAATTTTGTTACATTCCGACTCCTAAGCAGGTGCCAAAAAATTTGAAAAAATTTACCAAAAATCTACCAAATTAAGAATATCTTTATTTTGAAGTTTTTGATCAAGTTTTTGTGGTTAGAATGAAAAAAATATATTTTTTTTCTTCCAAAGAAGTTTATTTCAGTATATGGTTTTATAGAAAATTTTGTGAAAATTTTATTTCTATAGAAAATTTTGTCAAAATTGTATTGCTATAGAAAATTTTGTCAAAATTTTATTTCTATAGAAAATTTCCTCAAAATTTTAATTCTACGAGTATAGAAAAATTTTTTTCCATAGAAAATTTTGTCAAAGTTTTATTTCCATGAAAATTTTCTCAAAATTGTATTTCTATAGAAAATTGTTTAAAAAATTGTATTTCTAACGAAAATTTTCTCAAAATTTTATTTCTATATAAAATTTTTCAAAATTTTACTTTTGTAGAAAATTTTCTGAAAATTTTATTTCTATAGAAAATTTTCTGAAAATTTTATTTCTATACAAAATTTTTCAAAATTTGTTCTCTATAGAAAATTTGTCAAAAATTTATTTTCATAGAAAATTTTGTCAAAGTTTTATTTCTATAGAAAATTTTGTCAAAATTTTATTTCTATAGAAAATTTTCTTAAAATTTTATTTCTATAGAAAATTTTCTCAAAATTTTATTTTTATAGAAAATTTTGTCAAAATTTTATTCCTATCGAAAATTTTGTCTAAATTTTATTTGTGTAGAAAATTTTGTCAACATTTTATTTCTATAGAAAATTTTGTCAAAATTTTATTTCTACAGAAAATTTTCTCAAAATTTTATATAGAAAATTTTGTCAACATTTTATTTCTATAGAAAATTTTGTCAAAATTTTATTTCTTTGAAAAGTTTTTTAAGTTTTTGTTTGTTCTATGGAAAATTTGGCAAAATTTTATTTCTATAGAAAATTTCGTCAAAATTTTATTTCTATAACAAATGTTGTCAAAATTTTATTTCAATAGAAAATTCCGTCAACATTTTATTTCTATAGAAATTTTTGTCAAAACTGTATTTCAATAGAAAATTTTGTCAAAATTTTATTTCTATGGAAAATTTTCTCAAAATTTTCTTTCAATAGACAATTTTGATAACATTTTATTTCTATAGAAAATTTTATCAAAATTTTATTTCTATAGAAAATTTTGTCAAAATTGTATTTCAATAGAAAATTTTGTCAAAATTTTATTTCTATAGAAAATTTTGTCAAAATTTTATTTCTATAGAGAATTTTGTCAAAATTTTATTTCTATAGAAAATTTTGTCAAAATTTTATTTCTATAGAAAATTTTCTATAGAAAATTTTATTTATACAGAATATGTTATTTATATAGAAAATTTTGTCAACATTTTATTTCTATAGAAAATTTTGTCAAAATTTTATTTCTTTGAAAATTTTTGTAAGGTTTTGTTTGTTCTATGGAAAATTTGGCAAAATTTCTATAGAAAATTTTGTCAAAATTTTATTTCAATGGAAAATTTTGTCAAAATTTTATTTCAATAGAAAATTCTGACAACATTTTATTTCTATACAAATTTTTGTCAAAATTGTATTTCAATAGAAAATTTTGTCAAAATTGTATTTCAATAGAAAATTTTGTCAACATTTTATTTCTATAGAAAATTTTGTCAAAATTTTATTTCTATAGATTTTCAAAATTTTATTTCTATAGAAAATTTTTTTTAAATTTTATTTCTATACAAAATTTTTCAAAATTTGTTCTCTATAGAAAATTTGTCAAAAATTTATTTCCATAGAAAATTTTGTCAAAGTTTTATTTCTATCAAAAATTTTTCACAATTGTTATTCTATAGAAATTGTAATTCTATAGAAAATTTTGTAAAAAATTTTATTTCTAACGAAAATTTTCTCAAAATTTTATTTCTCTACAAATATTTTATTTCTGTAGAAAATTTTGTGAAAATTTTATTTCTATACAAAATTTTTCAAACTTTGTTCTCTATACAAAATTTGTCAAAAATTGATTCATATAGAAAATTTTATTTCATTTCTATAGAAAATTTTGCCAACATTCTATTTCTATAGGAAATTTTTCAAAATTTTATTTATATCGAATTTTTTTCTCAAAATTTTATTTCCATAGATAACTTTGTCAAAGTTTTATTTCTATCAAAAATTTTCCAAAAATGTATGTCTATAGAAAACTTTGTCAAAAATTTTATTTCTAACGAAAATTTTCGCAAAATTTTATTTCCATCAAAAACTTTTCAAAATTTTATTTCTAAGGAAAATTTTCTCAAAATTTTATTTCCATAAAAAACTTTTCAAAATTTTATTTCCATAGATAACTTTGTCAAAGTTTTATTTCTATCAAAAATTTTCCAAAAATGTATGTCTATAGTAAACTTTGTCAAAAATTTTATTTCTAACGAAAATATTCGCAAAATTTTATTTCCATCAAAATCTTTTCAAAATTTTATTTCTAACGAAAATTTTCTCAAAATTTTATTTCCATAAAAAACTTTTCAAATTTTTTTTCTCAAAATTTTATTTCAATAAAAAACTTTTCAAAATTTTATTTTTGTAGAAAATTTTCTGTAAGTTTCATTTCTATAGAAAATTTTCTCAAAATTTCATTTCTATAAAAAATTTTCCAAATTTTATTTCTGTAGAAAATTTTCTGAAAATTTTAATTCTATAAAATATTTTTCAAAATTTGTTCTCTATAGAAAATTTGTCAAAAATTTATTTATTATAGAAAATTTTGTCAAAATTTTATTTCCATAAAAAACTTGTTTATTTCTATAGAAAAATTTCTCTAAATTTTACTTCTATAAAAAACTTTTCAAAATTTTATTTCTGTAGAAAAATTTCTGTAAATTTCATTTCTATAGAAAATTTTGTCAAAATTTTATTTCTATAGAAAATTTTGTCAAAATTTTATTTCTATAGAAAATTTTCTTAAAATTTTATTTCTATAGAAAATTTTCTCAAAATTTTATTTTTATAGAAAATTTTGTCAAAATTTTATTCCTATCGAAAATTTTGTCTAAATTTTATTTGTGTAGAAAATTTTGTCAACATTTTATTTCTATAGAAAATTTTGTCAAAATTTTATTTCTACAGAAAATTTTCTCAAAATTTTATATAGAAAATTTTGTCAACATTTTATTTCTATAGAAAATTTTGTCAAAATTTTATTTCTTTGAAAAGTTTTTTAAGTTTTTGTTTGTTCTATGGAAAATTTGGCAAAATTTTATTTCTATAGAAAATTTCGTCAAAATTTTATTTCTATAAAAAATGTTGTCAAAATTTTATTTCAATAGAAAATTCCGTCAACATTTTATTTCTATAGAAATTTTTGTCAAAACTGTATTTCAATAGAAAATTTTGTCAAAATTTTATTTCTATGGAAAATTTTCTCAAAATTTTCTTTCAATAGACAATTTTGATAACATTTTATTTCTATAGAAAATTTTATCAAAATTTTATTTCTATAGAAAATTTTGTCAAAATTGTATTTCAATAGAAAATTTTGTCAAAATTTTATTTCTATAGAAAATTTTGTCAAAATTTTATTTCTATAGAGAATTTTGTCAAAATTTTATTTCTATAGAAAATTTTGTCAAAATTTTATTTCTATAGAAAATTTGGGCAAAATTTTATTTCTATAGAAAATTTTCTATAGAAAGTTTTATTTATACAGAATATGTTATTTATATAGAAAATTTTGTCAACATTTTATTTCTATAGAAAATTTTGTCAAAATTTTATTTCTTTGAAAATTTTTGTAAGGTTTTGTTTGTTCTATGGAAAATTTGGCAAAATTTCTATAGAACATTTTGTCAAAATTTTATTTCAATGGAAAATTTTGTCAAAATTTTATTTCAATAGAAAATTCTGACAACATTTTATTTCTATACAAATTTTTGTCAAAATTGTATTTCAATAGAAAATTTTGTCAAAATTGTATTTCAATAGAAAATTTTGTCAAAATGTTATTTTTATAGAAAATTTTGTCAAAATTTTATTCCTATCGAAAATTTTGTCTAAATTTTATTTCGTTGTTGTTGTTTTTTTTGTTTTGATTTCAACCATACATTGACTAAACTACAAGTGTAGCTTAACCAACAGAGGAAAATAATGTTTGCCAAATTTAATTGGGGAAAACCCTATAGACTGCAAGATGGTTGGATGGACGCACGTTTCGGAATTACCACATTCCTCATCAGCATCCTCTACTTGCAGCAAAACTATCAACCAATTATCAGAATAAATTCAGGCAGTTCATTAAACCCAACAATAAACCGCACTTGAACCTTCCGAATGAAGGCTTTACATTGATAGCCGGCTTATGCCGAAATAAATTCGTACAAACATCTCTCTTTTCGTTTGCGGAAATTTATTCCTATAGAAAATTTTGTCAAAATGTTATTTCTATAAAAATTTTTTTCAAAATTTTATTTTTATAAAAAATTTTGTCAAAATTTTATTCCTATAGAAAATTTTATCAAAATCTTATTTCTATAAAATTATTTCTATCGAAAATGTTGTCAAAGTTTTATTTCTATAGAAAATTAAAAAAAATTAAAAAATTAAAATTTCATTCCCGAAAATAATCTCAAAAATTTATTCCTATAGAACATTTTTTAAAAATTTTATTCCTATAGGAAATTTTGTCAAAATTATATTTCCCGAAAATAATATCAAAATTTTATTTCTATAGATTTGTTTTTAATTTTATTTCTATAGAAAATCCAAGTACGTCTTATTTGTAGAAAATTTTCTGATAATTTTATTTCTATAAAAAATTTTTAAATTGTTTTCTCTATAGAAAATTTGTCAAAATTTTATTCCTATAGAAAATTTTGTCAAAATTTTATTTCTATAGAAGATTTGTCAAAATTTTATTTCTATCGAAAATTTTGTAAAAATTTCATTTCTATAGAAAATTTTGTCAAAATTTTATTTCCATACAAATTATTGTCAAAATTTTATTCCTATGGCAAATATTGTCAAAAGTTTATTCCTATGGAAAATAGAAAATTTTGCCAAAATTTTATTCCCATAGGAAATTTTTTTAAAATTTCATTTCCCGAAAATTTTCTCAAATTTTTATTTCTATAATTTTTTTTTCAAAATGTTTTATATTTTATATAAAATTCAAGTACGTATTATTTGTAGATTAGTGTTTTGTAAAGTCCACCAAAACTTCAAGAAGTCTACCAATCTAACACACAGTAAAAAATCTACCATTTTTGGTAAAATTCTACCATTTTTGGCAACCGTGCTTCGGAGTCGACAGCGAGTAATATAGCAAAATCCCATTTTAATAACACTTATGTGTAATTCTAAGTGGAGGATACCTAAAATAGACTGATATAAAATATCTTATTTATTTATGTGTGCCAAATATTTTATTCGATGTTATAAATTTTTTAAATGTTACGTTTCGCCTGGACGGATAATCGAACCGCGGACCAACACACTACCCCCTGGGCTACGTAGCTTTTATCGTCATCAACAGACAATTATTACTATAGCAACGCACAAGCAACGCCAACAGTCAAACAGTTTTATTTACATAGCATAGTTTTGGGCGCCCACCAGCCGATTTAAAAAAAAAACTTTACTTAACATAAACATACATTTTTTTTGCTACCGTGGAACAGATGTAAACCAAATAATTGTATCTAGATTTAACCTTATCATTTCCTTAATTCATTTAAAAACTATTTAATTTTACTTGCCCCCTTTTTATACCAATCAATTTCCAATCCAATAGACTTAAGACTACATGGGTCCTTAAGAAATAAAAATATAAAACCAAAACAATATCTAGTTATGTTCTCTTTTAAAAGGCGTTTCGTATGTTAGCCTTGAATATTCATAAGATACCGAAAAGGCAGACAACGACATCACGTGGCAGACAAAAGTCATAAATTTACTCCTTACATTTTATTTCTATTACATAGCATGTTCGGTTGCTTCATTTGTTAGTTTGTCCGTCTATCCGTCTGCTTCTGTCCGGCCATAGGACCTTTCGTTCCTGGTTGTATTTCATTGGTACGAATTGATAACGCATAGAAGTGACAAAATTAATTAAATCAATAAAACAGAATAAAATTTATGGTGAGCCATAAATTCTACCTCGGAACAAAACATGTGCCATACGCAGTCAAAAAGCGAAAAAGCCAGGAAGATAGTCGGCAGCTACTGAGAGATATACAAAAACAAAAGCGAAAAGATTGTTTTAAAATATAAAATTTATTTATGTCATTGTTGTAATACTACCTCTACAACATGGGCTATATGAAACATGTGAACTATTATTCCAACAATGCCCATTGATTGTTGGTGATATATACCAGGACTTTGTTTTTGTGAAATATGTTTTTTGTCGTAATTTACTATTTTTGTGGTAAATGCATGTTGGTACTTTACTTGTTGGTAAAATTGATGAACCCATGTAAAGTAGCAGTTTTGTTAGACTTTGTAGGACAGTGTTCTCAAAAAAAAAAAAAAACTATAAAGACATATTCATATAGTTCAATAAATTTTTGTACTGAAAATAAGTATATACGGACTTAAGTTCTGCCAGGACGGATCTTCAAAGGAAACAATGAATCAAATATAATTGTTTCCTTTGAAAATCCTTTGTGGAAAATATATAGATTTTCAGGTCGATTTTTTGGCATAGCAAATATGTATACCAAATCATGGACATCGGTCTATATGGGGAGGGATCGATTCAAACCATACTCGCCTAT
Source organism: Haematobia irritans (assembly GCF_050003625.1). Classification (NCBI taxonomy): domain Eukaryota; kingdom Metazoa; phylum Arthropoda; class Insecta; order Diptera; family Muscidae; genus Haematobia; species Haematobia irritans. The sequence continues at coordinate 146,896,240 of NC_134399.1, forward strand.
TTACGCACCTAAAATACCTCCAGATTTTGAATTTCAGGTAAATCGGTTAAAATTGGAATGTCTAGACGCTAAAAAGGTCAAATCGGGAGATCGATCTATATGAGGAAGATATCAAAACATGAACCGATACACAACATCAGCGTCACAAATGTATGTGGACTAAAAGTTCCTCTATATTTTCAATTGCGAATAGGATAACAATTGAGGTGTCCAAAAGCCCAATAAGTCAAATCACGAGATCGGGCTAGATGGGGGCTATACCGAAACAGGTACTGATGTACACCATATTAGACACACTTATTTATAGACCTCTAGGTTTCCAATTTCGGGAAAATCGGATAAAAATTGCTAAATTGAAATCGAGAGGTCAAGCTATATAAAACGTGGACTGATTCACACCATATTTACACTAGTACAAATTCTCTTGATTTACAATTTAAACCGGCTAATGCCCTGGGATGGAGCACAATGTGAGCAAATCGAAATATGAGTAAATTTGAAGCATTTAAAAAAATCTTCCGTCTTAACAATGGTGATTTCTCGGGGGAAAATATAATCATTTTCACCCCCCCCCCATTCGAGTGTAAATCGGGCCCAAGATACATATGGGTGCTACACCTAATCTAAACCTACGATGGCGGTTCGGAAACTTCTTAGCCTATAAATGAAAGAGAATAGTTAGTTTTTGAAAAATATTTTTATACCCTCCACCATAGGATGGGGGTATATTAACTTTGTCATTCCGTTTGTAACACATCGAAATATTGCTCTAAGACCCCATAAAATATATATATTCTGGGTCATGGTGAAATTCTGAGTCGATCTGAGCATGTCCGTCCGTCCGTCCGCCTGTTGAAATCACGCTTTTCTTCCGAACGAAACAAACTATCGACTTGAAACTTGGCACAAGTAGTTGTTATTATTGTAGGTCGGATGGTATTGCAAACGGGCCATATCGGTCCACTTTTACGTATAGCCCCCATATAAACGGACCCCCAAATTTGGCTTGCGATTGCTCTAAGAGAAGCAAATTTCATCCGATACGGCTGAAATTTGGTACATGGTGTTAGTCTCTAACAACCATGCAAAAATTGGTCCACATCGGTCCACTTTTACGTATAGCCCCCATATAAACGGACCCCGCAAATTCAGCTTGCGATTGCTCTAAGAGAAGCAAGTTTCATCCGATACGGCTGAAATTTGGTACATGGTGTTAGTATATGATCTCTAACAACCATGCAAAAATTGGTGCATATCGGTCCACTTTTACGTATTGCCCCCATATAAACCGATCCCCCGATTTGGCTTGCGGAGCCTCTAAGAGAAGCAAATTTCATCTGATCCGGCTGAAATTTGGTACGTGGTGTTAGTATATGGTCTCTAAAAACTATGCAGAAATTGGTCCATATCGGTCCATAATTATATATAGCCCCCATATAAACCGATCCCCCGATTTGGCTTGCGAGGCCTATAAGAGAAACAAATTTCATCTGATCCGGCTGAAATTTGGTACATGGTGTTAGTATATGGTCTCTAATAACCATGCAAAAATTGGTCCACATCGGTCCGTAATTATATATAGCCCCCATATAAACCGATCCCCCGATTTGGCTTGCGGAGCCTCTAAGAGAAGCAAATTTCATCCGATCCGGCTGAAATCTGGTACATGATGTTGGCATATGTTCTCTAATGACCATGCAAAAATTGGTCCACATCGGCCCATAATTATATATAGCCCCCATATAAACCGATCCCCAGATTTGACCTCCGGAGCCTCTTAGAGGAGCAAAAGTCATCCGATCCGATTGAAATTTGGTACGTAGTGTTAGTATATTGTCTCTAACAACCATGCCAATATTGGTCCATATCGATCCATAATTATATATAGCCCCCATATAAGCCGATCCCCAGATTTGACCTCCGGAGCCTCTTAGAGGAGCAAAATTCATCCGATCCAGTTGAAATTTGGTACGTAGTGTTAGTATATGGTATCCAACAACCATGCAGGAATTGGTCCATATCGGTCCAAAATTATATATAGCCCCCATATATGTAAATCGATCCCCAGATTTGGCTTGCGGAGCCTCTAAGAGAAGCAAATTTCATCCGATCCGGTTGAAATTTGGTACGTGGTGTCAGCATATGATATCGGTTCATAATCATGGTTGCCACTCGAAACAAAAATAATCTACCAAAATTTTAATTCTATAGAAAATTTTGTTAAAATTTTATTTCTATAGAAAATTTTTGTTAAAATTTTATTTCTGTAGAAAATTTTATCAAAATTTTATTACTATTGATTTTTTTTCCAAATTTTACTTCTATAGAAAATGTTGTCAAAATTTTATTTCTATATAAAATTTAGTCAAAATTTTATTTCTATAGAAAATTTTGTAAAAATTTCATTTCTATAGAAAATCTTGTCAAAATTTTATTTCTATAGAAAATTTAGTCGAAATTTTATTTCTATAGAAAATTTTGTTAAAATTTTATTTCTATAGAAAAGTTTGTTAAAATTTTATTTCTGTAGAAAATTTTATTAAATTTTTCTTTCTATAGAAAATTTTATTAAATTTTTCTTTCTATAGAAAATTTTGTGAAAATTTTATTTCTATAGAAAATTTTGTTAAAATTTTTTTAGGTCTATAGAAAATTTTGTCAAACTGAATTATATACGTATTTGATCGATCTTTTTTGATTTAATATAACCACGTATGGACTTACATACAATTTAGAAGACGGTGTAAGGAGGTTTTAAGATACCTTGCCATCGGCAAGCGTTACCGCAACTTAAGTAATTCGATTGTGGATAGCAGTATTTAGAAGAAGTTTCTACGCAATCCATGGTGGAGGGTACATAAGCTTCGGCCTGGCCGAACTTACGGCCTTACATACTTGTTATTCTTCAATATAATCTCCTGATACACTTAGTCCAACGCTTTTCTAGCAATTCTATCCCTTGATTAAAATAGTTTTCCTCAAGGTCTTCAAAATAGTGGTTTGCAACTGTACTTGCATCTTCATTTGAGGTTAAACACTTGCCAGCAAGGAATTTTTTTAGATTTGGGAGCAAGTAAAATTCACTGGGAGCTAAATCAGGAGAATAAGGTCGGTGGTCAAGCAACTCCTACTTTAATTCGTTGATTTTAGCGATTGTTAAAGCACTCTTGTGCGCTGCTGCGTTGTCTTGATGAAAAATTATTTTTTTTGTGTTATAAGCCAGGAGGTTTTTCTCGAATTTGTACATTTAATTGATCTAGAAGGTTGCATAGTACTCTGAAATTATTGTTTTACCCTTTTACAGATAGTCAATCAATAAAATACCTTTGAAGTCCCAAAACACCGTTGCCATAACCCTACCAGCCGATTGAATTGTTTTTGCCTGCTTTGGGGCACTTCCTCCAACTTCAGTCCATTGTTTGGATTGTTCTTTTGTCTCTTGAGTATAGTGGTGGATCCATGTCTCATCAACAGTTATGAAATTACGCTGAAAATCCATTTTATTTCGCTTAAAACGATCAAAACAAGCTTGAGAAATGTTCATTCTTATGCGTTTTTGATCGAATGTTAACAAATGCGGCACCCATCTTGCAGAAAGCTTTTTCATCTGTAGTTCTTCATGCAAAATTAAATGGACTCGATCATTTGAGATGCCCATGATATTAGCAATTTCACGACTTTTATTCGTCGATCGTTTAATCATGCATTTTGGCTACAATTTCTGTTGTTGTTGCTGTTTTGGACGTCCACTACGTGGTTCATTTTCAATGCTTGTACGACCACGTTTAAATTCAGCAACCCAATTTTTTACTGTTGCATATGAAGAAGCACTTCCAGCTAACACATTCACCATATCATTATGAATTTCTTGTCCCGATAAATATTTAATGACAGCACGCATTTCTAATTTTTCCATTGTAAAAAAATTGCGGATGCGTCTTTTTTGAACACCTGTTTCTATATGAAGGAGTTGCCAGAATGAAACAAAATTTAACATGTGTTCATAACAGAGATGGAAGTTTCCAAGACACTTAACTTTTTTCTGTTTATACCGCGCTTTTTGTGCTAGGCTAAGAAGTTTCCGAACTGCCCTCATATTATTAATAACAAATTATCCAATAGTTTAGTAATATTATTATTTTTTATGTTATACATCGTTTTCATGTGGTTATGTTTGTCATAAACCTTCTCCAAAGAACTTCCATGATTGTGAAAAAGTCAACTGATACAAGCTTTTTTTTATTTATATTCTATTCTTTTTTGCGACATTTAATTGTCAACAATTTAAATTTTTACTTAAAACGGAAGTAGCAAAAATTGAATTGAGGACCTCGGAATGGTTAGGTGGCAGCCCGATGTATCAGGTTCACTTTGTCTATTCAGTCGATTGTGATACCACAGTGGTGAACTTCTCTCTTATCACTGAGTGCTGCCCGATTCCATGTTAAGTCACCAGCATTACTGAGGTGGGATAATCCACCTCTGGAAAACTTTTTGGTGTTCGGTCGAAGCAGGAATCGAACCGACGACCTTGTGTATGCAAGGCGGGCATGCTAACTATTGCATCACGTTGGTCCCAGTGATGCTCTTAAAAAGAAATATTTGTGGAACAACTTCCAGTTTTTATTGCTGAGAACCAAAACCGAACCGAAACCACCCATAATGGTAAGTCATTATTCTCAACCAAACGGTATTGCTCTTGGAAAGCATTTTTTCACCTCAACTTCTTACCCAGTTTTTGCGGGGATTCTATTTACTTTTAAAGATATTTTGCCCAAATGCAAAGCTTTATACAACATTTATATACATCCACAATTGTTTTTTCCCTCCCTAAAAACAATGATGACATTGGTAAAGGAAAGACAATAGCCATGCTTAAAAAAAATTCAAAACACTAATAGCTGTAGTGAAATGATGTAAACGAAGCAAAATTGCCTTCGTCCCATCAGCCGTTGCTACCATGAAAACCTGGAAAACAGATGATATGGACGGAAACTGTCGACTACTACACTAAACTCTCTCATGGCAGAGTAGCAGTCAGCACAATAAAGAATGTCCCCAGACAAAAAATGCCCATAGATCTTTTTCCGTTTTTTTTGTATCCTTGCAAAGTCTTCGATATTTTTTTTTCGACCCCCCGACCATACCAAGTATTCTCATATTTACCAATACCATTGTTTTGTCTACCTTTCAATGGACGATTATTTGGCAGAAGCCAAGGCAATTTCTGTTGTTTTCGCTTAAAACTAGAGATAGAACACGACCCGCCGGGGAAGGGGGGAAACGCAAAAAAATAGTCATGCAATGGAATTCATGAGCATGAATGCCGCAATCCATTGATAGGTATGACTTGTTTGTTGTTTGTTTAGGTATTTGCATGAATGAATCTATAATATTGGAAATGAATTTGGATAATGTCTGTCGATATATCATCCACGGACAGCTGTGATCCTGTACACGAAGCAAATGGTAAAAGGAAAGCAGATTTATCTGGACATCGTCAGCTGGCAAGAAGGTGGGGGAGGTTTGTGAAGAAAACAGAAGCAAAGATAAAATGTTTGAGAATTTATATATTCCTTTTTTTCGCCAGAGAAGTGAACTATATTCTTTCTAAGAATTTTGTGTTTTTTAAATAATTTCCTAAAAGCGAAAAAAATTCCTAAAACCGAAAAATTTATAATGGCTAAAATTCATTTAGTTTTTCTAATGAAACTTTCACTTTTTTATACATTTCACCATAAAAACTGTTATGTTGGTAGAATGAACTATTTCGTGGGAAAATTGAGCTAAATTGTACCCCCATATTTTGAGATTTCCACAAAGCGTTGGTAAATCCAGGAAAACTGAATATATCGAAGTCTATCCCTCCGTTCGTATTTTGAAATCACGGTAATTTTAGTTCGAAATTTGGCACAAATGGTTCTCATTGATATATTGGGTGCGGAGTACTGCGGGATTGACAACAGATGGGATATACAATACTGAAACTATATTAATGCCATCACCTCATTCCACACTTTTATTTTTCAATATGGGTCATATGCCCGAAGTGTTCAAAGAAAAAATGCATAATTTGAGACCCCAACAGGTCGAACCATTTTTAGTTATAGGGCCCAGATTTGATTTTATGAGCCTCAGGGGGTTACAAATTTTGGCTGATCTGATTGAAATATGGTACTTGTTGTTAGTATATGTCAATTTATATCCATTTAAAAATCGTTCTAGTACATGTATAAATCTTGAGGCAGATTATATACCTATGTAAGCTAATTCAATTACTGATCGATTTATAGAGAAAAGTCTATAAATAACTATCTATTTTATTTACCAATTTGCACCGTAGTTAGAGGGAAAAATTTCAATCGTATCGGTTGAAATTTGTTCCTCTATGAGGCACCAAAAGTCAAATTTAGAGATCAGTTTATTTGGGAGTTATATATAATTATGAACCGATATGAACCAATTTGTGCACGATTGGTAGAAACCATATACTGATATCGGGCGGGGGCTATATACAATTATAGATTATAGATTATGGTACAATATGGACCAATTCTTGTGTGGTTGTTAGAGGTCACATACTAATAATAAAATGTGATATTTGCGAAAAAGTTTGTTTTCTTTTAATTTCTTCATGCAAACTAACTTCAAAGGCACAACTTTTGAAGCAATGCAAAGGATCCGAAAACGATGTAGTTCCGTTCTATGACAAGCTCATGTAAAATTTATTAAACATAATCAGAGTTTGCACCAATATGAGAGTCCAAAGTACTCTATTTTTTCATATTTGCTAGGTTAATAATATTACATATTTGCACAACAAAACAAATATTTGTTAAACCGATATATGCGAAAACACGGTTGCTACTCGAGCCAAAATTAATCTATCAAAAGTTTAAGAAAATTTGGCCGAAACACTGTCAAAGAGAAAAAATTTTATTTCGCAGTGTTTGATCAAATTTTTGTAGTTTTTATAACAAAATATTTCTTCGAAAGAAATGTGTTGTCAACATTTTACTTACATGGCAAACTTTGTCAAAATTTTATTTCTATAGAAAATTTTTATTTCTATGGAAAGTTGTATCAAATTTTAAAACTACAGCAAAGTTTGTCAACATTTTTTTTCTGTAGAAAAATTTATCAAAATTTCAGTTGAAAATTTTGTCAAAATTTTATTTTTATAGAAAATTTTGTCAAAATTTTATTTCTATAAAAAATTTTGTCAAAATTTTATTTTTATAGAAAATTTTGTCAAAATGTTATTTTTATAGGAACTTTTGTCAAACTTTTATTTGTATAGAAAATTTTGCCAAAATTTTATTTTTAAAAAAAATTTTGTCAAAATTTTATTTCTATAAAAAAATTTTTTTTTAAATTTTATTTTTATAGAAAATTTTGCCAAAATTTTATTTTTATAGAAAATTTTATTTCTATGGAAAATTTTGTCAAAATTTTATTTCTATAGGAAATTTTGACAAAATTTTATTTCTATAAAAAATTATGTAAAAAAAAAATTTCCATAAAAAATGTCGTCGAAATTTTACTTCTATGAAAATTTTGTCAAAAATTTTTTTTTTCTATAGAAAAAATTATAAAATGTTTATTCCTATAGAAGAAATGTCGTCGGAATTTTATTTCTTTAAAAAAAATTGTCGAAGGAATTTTATTTCTATAGACAATTTTGTTTGTGTTTGATCAAATTTTTGTAGTTTTTATAACAAAATATTTCTTCGAAAGAAATGTGTTGTCACAATTTTACTTAGATGGCAAATTTTGTCAAAATTTTATTTCTATAGAATTTTTTTTTTTTCTACGGAAAATTGTATCAAAATTTTAATACTACTCAAAGTTTGTCAATTTTTTTTTTCTGTAAAAAAATTTATCAAAATTTCAGTTGAAGCTTTTGTCAAAATTTAATTTTTATAGAAAATTGTGTCAAAATTTTATTTTTATAGAAAATTTCATTTTTGTTAAAAATTTCAATTTTGTTAAAATTTTATTTCTATAAAAAATTTTGTTAAAATTTTATTCATATAGAAAATTTTGTTAAAATTTTATTCACATATAAAATTTTGTCAAATTTTATTTCTATAGAAAATTTTGTCAAAATTTTATTTCTATAGAAAATTTTGTCAAAACTTTATTTCTAAAGAAAATTTTGTCAAAATTTTATTTCTAAAGAAAATTTTGTCAAAATTTTATTTCTCAAGAAAATGTTGTCAAAATTTTATTTTTATAGAAATATTTGTCAAAATTTTAATTTTTATAGAAAATTTTGTCAAAATTTTATTTTAATAGCAAATTTTTCCAAAATTTTATTTTTATAGAAAAGTTTGCCAAAATTTTATTTTTATAGAAAATTTTGTCAAAATTTTATTTCTATAGAAAATTTTGTTAAAATTTTATTTCTATAAAAAATTTCGTTAAAATTTTATTCCTATAGAAAATTTTGTTAAAATTTTATTCACATATAAAATTTTGTCAAAATTTTATTTCTATAGAAAATTTTGTCAAAATTTTATTTCTATAGAAAATTTTGTCAAAACTTTATTTCTAAAGAAAATTTTGTCAAAATTTTATTTCTAAAGAAAATTTTGTCAAAATTTTATTTCTAAAGAAAATGTTGTCAAAATTTTATTTCTATAGAAGAATTTGTCGAAACTGTATTTCTATAGGAAATTTTGTCAAAATTTTATTTCTATAAAAAATTTTGTACAAATTTTTTTCTATATAAAAATGTCGTCGAAATTTTATTTTGGAAAATTTTATTTCTATAGAACATTTTTTGAAAATTTTATTTCTTTTTGTCAAAATTTTATTTCTATATAAAATTTTGTCAAAATTTTATTTCTTTAGAAAAAATTTTCAAATTTTTATTCCTATGGAAAATTTTTGTCAACATTTTACTTCTATAGAAAATTTTGTCAACATTCTATTTCTATAGAAAATTTTGTCAAAATTTTATTTCTATAGAACATTTTTGGAAAATTTTATTTCCATAGAACGTTTTTTGAAAACTTTATTTCTATATAAAATTTTGACAAAATTAAAGTTTTATATAATTTTTGTCAAAATTTCTTTTCTATAGAAAAAATTTTAAAATTTTTATTCTTATAGAAAAATTTTTCAACATTTCATTTCTATAGAAAATTTTTTTCAACATTTTACTTCTATAGAAAATTTTGTCAACATTCTATTTCTATAGAAAATTTTGTCAAAATTTAATTTCTATAGAACATTTTTGGGAAATTTTATTTCTATAGAACATTTTTTGAAAATTTTATTTCTATATAAAATTTTGTCAAAATAATTTTTACAGAAATTTTATTTCCATAGAACATTTTTTTGAAAATGTTATTTCTATATATTTTTTCAAAATTTCATTTCTATAGAAAATTATTTCTATAGGAAATTTTGTCAAAATTAATTGGAGTGGAATAACATATTATGCAAAATCTATCATGACATCAATAATTCGAACAATCTACCAACCAGAAAAAATCTACCATTTGTGGTAGAATTCTACCAACTGTGGAAACCGTGGTAGTAAATCCAAATAGGCATTTTAAATTGTGATCAATTGTATCAAAAGGATACAGGATAAGTTCTGGACATTTAGGATTCAGAAAAATCTGAAAACAAGTGGTCTAAAATATACACCTTACAAAGTGCTTCACTTTAGTTTAACCTAAGGTTCAATCGGATATTTATAATACTCATATGATGTAGCACATTTTCCTTATTTTTCTCTCTCGTGTTATATGAGAGCCTGCATAGTATCTGTGTAAGTGAATGTTAAACACATATATTTTTTGTACATGCTAAGCAAAATTTGCACGTTTTCGATTTTGTAGCTACTCATATGATGTAGCACATTTTCCTTATTTTTCTCTCTCGTGTTATATGAGAGCCTGCATAGTATCTGTGTAAGTGAATGTTAAACACATATATTTTTTGTACATGCTAAGCAAAATTTGCACGTTTTCGATTTTGTAGCTGTTGTCGTTGTTTGTTGTTGTTTTTGTTTAGATAAAATTGACCCTAATTTTAGGTGACCCAAAAGTTCAAACAAGTTTTGTTTTTAGAGAGTAAATAAATGCGAGGGGAAGCGAACGCTTTGCTTTTATATATTTTTTTTCATTCGAGCTTCCTCTGATTAACGCTAAAACAAAGCAAACACAAAACTTTTCCCGGTCAAAGATAATGGGGCTGATGATGATGAATCTGACTGATGTTGAGTAGGTTACAACAGCTGGTCAGTCCATCAGGAAATTACTTTTAGATTAGATATAAAATTAACGACCTTTTGTTTTAGGGTGGAGGGCAGGGTGTCTATTAGGAGTCAGTCGAAAAGTAATACTGATTAGACTTTAATGTACTGCAATAAAAACACGTGTGAAATGGACTACCAAAAGTGATAAACTTTAGGTAACTTTCTAAAAACAATTTTAAGGCTCTAATTTCGAATTCTTTCTAAAGTAATACGAGTGAGAATTTTAATTAGTACTCTACACTCTGTAACAAGAGTGTCTATTTATTCTATAGAAATTGGTCTATTTTGGAATGTGTTACTTAATTTAAAAATACAAACTGAATAGGGTTTGTTTGTATAGCACGTGATGTCAATATATGGCATTTAACAAAAATTGGTCCATATCGGTTCATAATTATATATAGCCCCCATATAAACCGTTCCCTAGATTTTACTCTTTGAGCCTACTGGAGAAGAAAGTTTCATCAGAACCGGTTGAAATTTGCTACATGACGTCAATATATGGCCTCTAAGAACCATTCACAATAATTGTGTATATCCCCATATAAACAAATCCCCAGATTTGATTTCCGGGGCATTCATCCGATCCGCTTTATATTTGCCTCCTTAATTACCTTGCGAAAATTGGTTCATAATTGTTTTTGCAGTCCTCTATATAAGGACTGAATTGGCTTATATATACAGTCGAAGCGCTCTAGCAAATTTATTAGTTTTTAATTATTTTATACCCTCCACCATATAATGGGGGGTATATTAACTTTGTCATTCCGTTTGTAACACATCGAAATATTGCTCTAAGACCCCATAAAGTATATATATTCTGGGTCGTGGTGAAATTCTGAGTCGATCTGAGCATGTCCGTCCGTCCGTCTGTTGAAATCACGCCAACTTCCGAACGAAACAAGCTATCTACTTGAAACTTGGCACAAGTAGTTATTATTGATGTAGGTCAGATGGTATTGCAAATGGGCCATATCGGTCCACTTTTACGTATAGCCCCCATATAAACGGACCCCCAAATTTGGCTTGGGATTGCTCTAAGAGAAGCAAATTTAATCCGATCCGGCTGAAATTTGGAACATGGTGTTAGTATATGGTCTCTAACAACCATGAAAAAATTACTCCATATCCGTCCATAATTACATATAGCCCCCTCATAAACCGATTCCCCGATTTGGCTTGCGCATCATCTAAGAGAACCAAATTTCATCCGATCCGGCTGAAATTTAGTACACGGTGTTAGTAGATGGTCTCTAACAACCATGCAAAAATTGGTCCATATCGGTCCATAATTACATGTAGCCCCCATATAAACCGATCCCCCGATTTGGCTTGTGGAGCCTTTAAGAGAACAAATTTCATCCGATCCGGCTGAAATTTAGTACATGGTGTTAGTAGATGGTCTCTACCAACCATGCAAAAAATTGGTCCACATCGGCCTATAATTATATATAGCCCCCATATAAACCGATCCCACGATTTGGCTTGCGGAGCCCCTTAGAGGAGCAAAAGTCATCCGATCCGATTGAAATTTGGCACGTGGTGTAAGTATATTGTCTCTAACAGTCACGTCAAAATTGATCCATATCGGTCCGTAATTATATATAGCCCCCAAAAAGCCGATCCCCAGATTTGACCTCCGGAGCCTCTTACAGGAGCAAAATTCATCCGATCCGATTGAAATTTGGTACGTGGTGTTAGTATATGGTCTCTAACAACCATGCAAGAATTGGTCCATATCGGTCCATAATTATATATAGTCCCCATATAAATAAATCGATCCCCATATTTGTCCTCCGGAGCCTCTTGGAGGAGCAAAAATCATCCGATCCGGTTGAAATTTGGAACATGGTGTTAGAATGTGTTCTCTAACAAACACGCAAAAGTTGGTCCATTTCGGTCCATAATTACATATAGCCCCCATATAAATCGATCCCCAGATTTGACCTCCGGAGCCTCTTGGAGGAGCAAAATTTATCAGATCCGGTTGAAATTTGCAACGTGGTGTTAGTACAAAGCCGCTAATAACCATGCCAAAATTGGTCCATATCGTTCTATAGTTATATATAGCCGATCCCCAATCACACAAAAATTGGTCCATATCGGTTCATAATCTGGTTGCCACTCGAGCCAAAAATAATCTACCAAAGTTTTATTTTTATAGAAAACATTGTCAAAATGTTATTTCTATAGAAAATTTTGTAAAAATTTTATTTCTATAGAAATTTTTGTCAAAATTTTATTTCTATAAAAAATTTTGTCAAAATTTTATTTCTATAGAAAATTTTTTTCCAAATTTTATTTCTATTGAAAATTTTTTCCAAATTTTACTTTTATAGAAAATGTTGTCAAAATTTTATTTCTATAGAAACTTTAAACTTAATTATATACGTATTTAATCGGCCTTTTTTAGTTTAATATATACCACGTATTGGCTATGTGGTATATATTACGGTGTTAGGAAGTTTCAAGATACCTTGCCATCGGCAAGTGTTACCGCAACCCAAGTAATTCGATTGTGGATGACAGTCTTCAGTAGAAGTTTCTACGCAATCCATGGTGGAGGGTACATAAGCTTCGGCCTGGCCGCACTTACGGCCGTATATACTTGTTTAAAGTAAAATTTTTAGTATCTCTGTAGTACTTTAATTTTGCCAAATGCTTATGATTTTTTTCATATGGTAATAAAAACTGCGATTTTCAATAAAAGTTAACTTTTAATATTCCCATTCGATTTAATAAATGTTTATACCCAATTCAATTTACACTTTAGGACACATCTTGGACTCGTTCCTAAGGCCATGCCCTGGGACATTTTAGTAGTAGCACTCCATAGACAAGTCCTCATGAACCAGTCTTGGACAAACACTTAGGAATCTGTTTCATTTTGGTTATCCGAATCGCACCAGAAATGCAAAACTTTTGAAATGTGTTGAAAAATAGGTTATTCTGGTAATTCTACTTTACTAAATTTGTAGATCCAATAAGATTTTTATATTAAGCGAGTATGGAAATCATTAAATTATGACTATTTAAAAACTGCGACAAACTGGATCACCGGTACCAGTCCTGTGATAGGTCCGCCAGTGGCAATTTGCACAAATTTCCCGTTTGTAACACATCGAAATATCGTTTTCCGACTATATAGAGTATATATATTCTTGATCAGGGAGAAATTCTAAGACGATATAAGCATGTCCGTCTGTCTTTCTGTTGTAATCACGCTACAGCCTTCAAAATTGGCGCTATCATCCTGAAATTTGGCACAGATTCGTTTTTTGTTTGCAGACAGGTCAAGTTCGAAGATGGGCTATATCGGTCCAAGTTTTCATATAGTCCCCATATAAACCGACCTCCCAATTTGCCTGAAATTGGAAATCTAGAGGTATTCTAGGACCACAAATTGGTATGCCGAAAATGTGGCGTACCGGTCCATGTTTTGGTATAGCCCCCATATAGACCGATCTTCCGATTTTACTTCTTGGGCTTCTAGAATCTGTATTTGCTATACGATTTGCCTGAAATTTTAAATCTAGAGGTTTTTTTATAACCACGAAAAGGTGTGTCAAAAATGGGGTCCATGGTCCATGTTTTGGTATAGCCCCCATATAGACCAATCTCCCGATTTTACTTTTTGGGCTTCTAGAATCTGTATTTGCTATACGATTTGCCTGAAATTTGAAATCTAGAGGTTTTTTATAACCACGAATAGGTGTGGGGCGTATCGGTCCCTCTTTTGGTATAGCCCCCATATAGACCGATCTCCCGATTTTTCTTCTTGGGCTTTTTGAAACTGTATTTACTATCCGATTTGCCTTAAATTGAAACTCTGGAAGTGTTTTAGGACCATCAAAAGATGTGCTGAAAATGGTGCTTATCGGTCCATGTCTGGGTATAGCCCCGATATAGACTGATCTCCCGATTTTACTTCATGGGCTTCTAGAAACTGTATTTACTATCCGATTTGCCTGACATTGAACACCTAGAAGTATTTTAGAACCATAAATTGGAGCGTCGCAAATGGGGTGTATCGGTCGATGTTATGGTGTAGCCCCATAGATGCTAGAACATATACTGGCAAATTTATTCGTGTGATTTTAAGGATTTTGCTTAAAAAAGCTCTGGCATGAAAGAGTTTTCTATCCCATGCGAATATCAAAAAATATGGTATAAAAAAGTAAATGAAATGTTCCTAGTTTTCATTTAGAGATCATCATCCGCACTCCAGAGGAATGTGTAGAGACCACCTACAACCTTAAATTTTCTAGATAAATAAAGTTTTGACAAAATGTTCAATAGAAATACAAATTTGGCAAAAGGTTCTAAATAAATAAAATTTTAGCATGATTTTTTAGAGATCTAAAATTTTGGCAAAATTTTCTATAAAATTTAAATTTGGACAAAATTTTCTAGAGAAATAAAATTTTGCCAAATTCTCTAGAGCAATCAAATTTTGATAAAAAATAAAATTTTGTTTTAGAATTTGCTTCAAATTTTGGTAGATTGTTTTTGGCACTAGTGGTAACCGTGCCCCGTACCCAACATATCGTAGCGAATTTTTGTCTAGACGCCAACTCCAACCCTGAAAATTTAAAAAAAAATCGGGAAACTGTTTCACAATTTTCAAAATGTAAGGTTAGGGGGAGTCCCCTCCACTCCTCGACCAAATAATTATTTATTTATTTATTCACTCTTTGGATAATTCACAATATAATCCTTACAGACTCGCTAATTTCTAAGTTGTATATATACTTCCAGAATGTTTTACTTAAAAATTTACTAATTTCTAAAATAAAATGCATCCAAAATTTGATCAAAATTTTTTAAAGAAACGGATCAAGATTACAATTTAAATTTATTGAATTAAATTCTCTCAAAGCTCTTGTAGTAGGCTCATTGCAAGCATAATTATTCCTATGCATAGGTACATGAAAATATTGGAAAATCTTAAACTCCTAGCAGGAGCATTGAAGCCAATTTCACGAAGCAAAGGCGGGCAATCAATATAACCATTAATTAACTTATACAAAAATAATAATGAATTGTTTGAGCCTACATTGCGATTCATACGCAGGAAGAGGTTCATTAAAACGAAGCCTTATTAGAGCAAATTTTATGAATTTCTTTTGCAATCTCTCAACTCTATCAGAAATACCAACAGTATACAGATTCCAGACCATTGACGCATATTCCAACTTTGACCTGACAAACGAAGTATATTAAATCTTGCGGGTATATTGACTGCAGAAATCCTTACTATTCCTTTTAATAAATGCAAAAGTAGAATATACCTTAGGCAAGATATAATCAATATGGGATTTGAAATTAAGCTTACTATCAAAATAAACACCTAGAACTAAGATCCTATCAATCACTTTCAAAGACTGATCGTGAATGCAATAATTCAAAGAAACGCGCATATTACCCCGACAATAAGGAAGAAAATAACGTTCTCAACATTCGACGTCAAATGATTCTCACTACACCAAACAACAAGCCGATTCAAGTTGTCCTGCAGCAGTAACGTGCCCTCTAAACATGATACATCCAAAAATATCTTAATAACATCTGCGTATATCAAATACCTAGCAAAACGAAAACATTTACCAATGACATTAATAAACAAATATATACGGCCGTAAGTTCGGTCAGGCCGAATCTTATGTAGCTAGGCATGGTTGTTAACGGCCATATACTAGCACAATGTACCAAATTTCAACTGACTCGGATGAAATTTGCTCCTCCAAGAGGATCCAAAACCAAATCTCGGGATCGATTTATATGGGGGCTATATATGATTATGGACTGATATGGACCACTTTTGGCATAAATACCATATACTACCACTACGTACCAAATTTCAACCAGGTCGGATGAATTTTGCTTCTCGAAAAGGCACCGGAGGTCAAATCTGGGGATCGGTTTATATGGGGGCTATATATAATTATGGACTGATATGGACCAATTTTTGCATGGGTGTTTGAGGCCATATATTAACACCACGTACCACGTATAGATATAATATTTTGACAATGTTTTCTATAAAAATAAAATTTTGGTAAATTATTTTTGGCTCGAGTGGCAACCATGATTATGAACTGATAAGGACCAATTTTTGTGTGATTTGGGATCGCCTATATATAACTATAGACTGATATGGACCAATTTTGGCATGGTAATTAGCAGCCTTATACTAACACCACGTTGCAAATTTCAACCGGATCGGATGAATTTTGCTCCTCTAAGAGGCTCCGGAGATCAAATCTGGGGAACGGTTTATATGGGGGCTATATATAATTATGGACCGATATGGACCAATTCTTGCGTGTTTGTTGGAGACCACATTCTATATGGGGGCTATATATAATTATGGACCGATATGGACTAATTTTGGCATGGTTGTTAGGGACAATATAATAACAGCACGGACCAAATTTCAATCGGATCGGATGACTTTTGCTCCTCTAAGAGGCTCCAGAGGTCAAATCTGGGGATCGGTTTATATGGGGGCTATATATATTTATGGGCCGATGTGGACCAATTTTTGCATGGTCATTAGAGACCACATACTAACACCATGTACCAAAAGCCGGATCGGATGAAATTTGCTTCTCTTAGAGGCTCCTCAAGCCAAATCGGCGGATCGGTTTATATGGGGGCTATATATAATTATTCACCGATATGGAGTAATTTTTTCATGGTTGTTAGAGACCATATACTAACACCATGTTCCAAATTTCAGCCGGATCGGATTAAATTTGCTTCTCTTAGAGCAATCCCAAGCCAAATTTGGGGGTCCGTTTATATGGGGGCTATACGTAAAAGTAGACCGAAATGGCCCATTTACAATACCGTCCGACCTACATCAATAACAACTACTTGTGAAATGTTTCAAGTCGATAGCTTGTTTCGTTCGGAAGTTAGCGTGATTTCAACAGACGGACGGACGGACTGACATGCTCAGATCGACTCAGAATTTCACCACGACCTAGAATAAATATATATACTTTATGGGGTCTTAGAGCAATATTTCGATGTATTACAAACGGAATGACATCCTATGGTGGAGGGTATAATAAAATAAAAAAGTAAAGGTCCTAAAATACTACCTTGGGGAACACCCGATATAAATAAGAGCTTACTACATTGAATGATACATAACATCGCCTTCCATTCAAATATGACTTAAACCACCTTACAGTCAATGGACTAAAATCAAACTTTGCTAATTTCAATAACAAAAGTTCATGGCATACTTTATCAAAAGCCTTAGAAAAGTCCATGTATAATGCATCCACCTGGTTACCATCCTCGAAGTACGAAATACAAGTTCTCGTAAACGAAACTAGATTAGTTAGAGTCGAGCGATTCACCATGAAACCATGCTGAGCATCGCTAATGTACGGACAAATAAAATAATATATGATCGTGAATAACATATTCCAATAATTTTGGAATTTTCGACAATTTAGAAATTGGGAGACCCGAAGTAAAATCGACAGATCGGGTTATATAGGATTTTGCTAAGACAGGGACTCACATAAACCAATGTAGACATATGACCTACAATACATCTAGATTTTCGATCTCAGCGAATCGGATAAAAATTGCGGTGTCTAGGAGCCCAAGAATTCCAATCGGTATATGGGTAGCTCTATCAAAATATGTACCGATAAAATCCTACTCGGCACACCTATTTTAGGACTAACAAGTAAGGAAAGTCTAAAGTCGGGCGGGGCCGACTATATTATACCCTGTACCACTTTGTAGATCTAAATTTTCGATACCATATCACATCCGTCAAATGTGTTGGGTGCTAAATATAAAGGTTTGTCCCAAATACATACATTTATATATCACTCGATCTGGACAGAATTTGATAGACTTCTACAAAATCTATAGACTTAAAATTTAAGTCGGATAATGCACTAGGGTGGAACACAATTTTAGTAAAAAATATGGGAAATATTTAAATCTGAAGCAATTTTAAGGAAACTTCGCAAAAGTTTATTTATGATTTATCGCTCGATATTTAAGTATTAGAAGTTTAGGAAAATTAGAGTCATTTTTACAACTTTTCGACTAAGCAATGGCGGTTTTACAAGGAAAATGTTGGTATTTTGACCAATTTTGTCGAAATCAGTAAAACATATATATGGGAGCTATATCTAAATCTGAACCGATTTCAACCAAACTTAGCACGCATAGCTACAATGTTAATTCTACTCCCTGTGCAAAATTTCTACTAAATCGGAGTTAAAAATTGGCCTCTGTGGTCATATGAGTGTAAATCGGGCGAAAGCTATATATAGGAGATATATCTAAATCTGAGCCGATTTCAACCAAATTTGACACACATAGCAACAATGCTAATTCTACTCCCTGTGCAAAATTTCAACCAAATTGGGCCACAACTCTGGCTATTAGAACCATATTAGTCCATATCGGGGGAAAAATATATATGGGAGCTATATCTAAATCTGAACCGATTTCAATAAAATTTTGCACACTTATCTCTACTACTAATTGTACTCCTAGAGCAAAATTTCAAACAAATTGGGCCAAAAGTCTGGCTTCTAGGACCATATTAGTCCATATCGGGCGAAAGATATATATGGGAGCTTTATATAAATCTTAATCGATTTCAACGA
The DNA here is from genome assembly GCF_050003625.1 of Haematobia irritans. NCBI lineage: Eukaryota > Metazoa > Arthropoda > Insecta > Diptera > Muscidae > Haematobia > Haematobia irritans. The sequence goes on from NC_134399.1 coordinate 146,915,164, forward strand.
AATTTGGCACGCATAGCTACAATGCTATATCTACTCCCTGTGCAAAATTTCAACCAAATTGGGCCAAAACTCTGGCTTTTAGGACCATATTAGTCCATATCGGGCGAAAGATATATATGGGAGCTATATCTAAATCTGAACCGATTTCAATCAAATTTAGCACACTTGACTACATATGCTACTAAGCACACTTGACTATACGACTAAGTGTTATGTATGTACAAAATTTCAAGCAAATCGGTATAAAACTCTGGCTGTTGGGTCCATATTAGTGCATATCGGCCGAAAGATATATATGGGAGCTATATCTAAATCTGAACCGATTTCTTCCAAAATCAATAGGGTTCTATTTTGACCCAAATTAGCAACACGTGCCAAATTTGAAGGCGATTGGGCTTAAATTGCGACCTAGACTTTGATCACAAAAATGTGTTCACAGATAGACGGACAGACGGACATGGTTATATCGACACAGGGACCCACCCTGAGCATTATTGCCAAAGACACCATGTGTCTATCTCGTCTCCTTCTGGGTGTTACAAACATATGCACTAACTTATAATACCCTGTTCCACAGTGTGGCACAGGGTATAAAAATACTTCTACAGTGTTAATTTCAAACAAATCACATAAAAAATTGCGATGTATAAGAGCACAAGAATCAAATCGGGAGATCTGTTTATATGGAGAATATACCAAAATAATGACCTATATAATCCACATTCAACGCAGGTCTTTGTGGGCTTAAAACATCTCTAGAATTCCAATTTCACTCAAATCGAAAAAAATCTGAAATCATCGTTTTATATGAGAGCTATATAGAAACCTGGACTAATAAAGATCATCTTCGAACTTGACGTGCTCCAAGACAAAAAAGAATCTGTGTCAATTTTCGATATAATAATGCAATTATTTAAGACTGTAACCTTATTTGATGACAGCAAGACATATAGACGGACGGCTCATTCGATTGCCGTGGGTATAACAAATTTCTTATGGAATGATTATAACCAGAATTGAAATTATGACTTTAATTTTTTCCGCATTCCTTCTCGTTATGATTATTCTTCAGTCATATCCTTTTTTTGTACACAAGAAAAAAGCAAACAATTTGCCATAATTTTTATGTTTATTGTCGGTAACAAAAACGTGCTAGAACTCAAGAACGTATCAAGAAATCTGTTAAACTCCTTACATTTTTAAGCATCCTGCAAGCTTTTGAAGTCACATGCAACATTTCGCAGTTATGCTGTTAACCTTTCTTAATTTGTTATTGTGACCATTACGGTGGTTTTAAGTGGACCTTTTCATTTGGTCTATTTGTAATCTGCTTCGTGCTGTGAGTGGATGATACGAACAAAAAAGGAAAAACTTTGATAATGATGCAGCATAGTTAGGACAACAAACATGGAGTTTGTGATCCAAAAGATTTTCTTCGGACCTTCTTTTGCAATATTCGCCTTTGCATTTTTTCCAGTCGTTTTGTTGCCCGTTTGTTTCTATGTTTATTCACTTTTTTTTGGAAAGGGCAAATATTGTTTGATTTTTTTTTTGGTAAGTTTTTATAGCTGCAGGTATCTTGTTCCCCAGTTGATGTAACTTATACAGCAGTATTTGACGATGCAAGCAGATAAAAACCACAAAACCACTTAAGACATTGGTTTTGTTTAACAATAGAGTGAATTAATAGGTTTGCACTGTTATTCCAGGTATCCAATAAAAATTTTAATTTCGATGAAATATTTACTAAAAATAAAACAAGTGAGTGAAGTGGAAAGTCAGGCGGGGCCGACTATATCATACCGTAAACCATCCATACTGGATTCGTAGACATTGTTTGTGGGGTATCAATGGTATAGATTTGGGTAGTAAACCACATTTTCACATTTATGAACATAAAGGGGTACATGTTTATGGGAGTCTTGCCACAACCTGAGTAGAAATGTCCGATATTCGGAGCTATAGTTGATTTTGCACCTACAGAATTAGTATGCTACTAATATTGAGTCCATTATTAAAAAAGAGGAAATCGCTCAATTAGTTGTGGGTAATAAATCCAAATTGGTAAAACTCGGTCAATATTATTTTGTAAGAGCTACATGTAAGTCCAAATACGATCGACAAATTTGAAATTTGAGTAACATTGGTTAATAAATCAGAGTATTATGGTCAAATTTAGGAAAATCGAGCGATGCATATATATGGGAGCTACATCCAAATCTGAACCAATTTGTATAATATTTTGCGGGTTTGATTAATACCACAAAAGGTTACCTTGTGCAAAATTTGAGTACGGTCAGTTAATAAATGATGCCTCTATGGTAAAAAATAAGGTTATTAGGGCGAAATTTGGCAAAATCGGGCGATAAATATACATGTGAGCTATATCTAAATCTGAACCGATTTCGATGATGCAAAACAGTGCGAAACAACCGTGTTTCTTCAGGAAAGGCAGCAGACGTTTATTCAAACATTCTTTCACGTAAATTTCTTGGTTGAACGTCCCGGAATGCTGCTTTTCAAGCCACAGGTACAGATGGCTTGCCAAACCAGATATTTCATTGCGAACTTTGACAGTTTTATGTGCTTGAAAATATCTGCTACCTTTCCCCTTCCTTTTGCCGTATAAAACTCCTGTCCCGGAAGCTGCTTGTAGTCGGCTTTGACGTAGGTTTCGTCGTCCATTACCACGCAGTCAAACTTCGTCAGCATCGTCGTGTACAGCCTCCGGGATCGCGCTTTGGCCGTCGTATTTTGTTTATCATCGCGATTTCAAGTCACTACCTTCTTGTAAGTCGATAGTCCGGCTCGTTTTTTGGCTCGATGCACGGTTGTAGACGATACACCCAGCTTATTTGCGGCATCTCGGAGAGAGAGGTTAGGGTTTCGCTTGAAACTACCGGCAACTCTCTTTGTCGTCTCAGCGGCTTCCGGATTTCGATTTCCTCCCGATCCAGACTTCCTGGCTGTCGACAAACGTTCCCCAAACACTTTAATTACATTTGTAACGGTTGATTTGGCAACTTTTAGCGATTTTGCCAGCTTTGCGTGCGAGTAGCTCGGATTTTCGCGATGCGCGAGCAAAATTTTGATACGCTGCTCTTCTTGCTTGGACGGCATTTTGACAACTGAAGAGTGAATTCCAAAATCAAAATAGGAGCAACATTCTACACATACACACCTTCAAAATGAGGGGTGTTCAGGTTTTTTAAATGCAAAATTGAGAGAAATACGTCAAGTTTATATTGGCCAAGTTTTGCCCGTATCACCCTTTAAAGTCTTAGAATTTCTCCCTGATCAAGAATATATATACTTTATATAGTCGGAAATCGATATTTCGGTGTGTTACAAACGGAATGACAAATTTATTATACCATTCTATGGTGGTGGTTATAAAAAAACATCTTGATCAATCCCACCAATCAATTGAAATAACTTCAAATCCTTAGGAATTTTTTAGAAGTATTGTCTAATTATCATATCCTTCGAAATATTCTCCGATATTTATGAGTAATTTATGAATTTACACATCTAATCACTATCATCCAAATTGTCTTATCAGACCAAGGTGCAAAATGCCTAGCAGAAGTTTTATTCTCTGTCCTACCGTAGGATTCGCAGCATAGCGATCAGTAAGAATACCAGAAGCATCGACTCCATTACCCCATCCATATAACAGCCCAAAGCCCCTACTATCCTCATATTTTCCTCAAATACTAAACTTATTGCTTACTATGTTTGTACCCATGTGTGTGTGCGTGCTTTGCTCCTGCCCAGAGGCGTAAAGCGAGAGCACTTTCGATTTAAAGCATTCACGGAGGCCTTATTTTAGAGGCAATACTCATACGATTAAGTAAGACCTCTTCCTTCTTTACAAAAAAGTTGATACTCATTCATCATTCATTGCAAACACCAGGCCTTAAAAAACGTCTTTATTTACTAAGATCGATATCCCTTTTCACATAGCACACTTGTAGAGGGCTTTTGAAATGGCTTATACACATTTTAAAGAATTCCTAATAGGCCTTGTTTGGTATTGTGAATTACAATGTGTTCTTGCAACGAGGAAAAATAAAACGATTTTTAAAAAGCAACTCATATTTTCATAGCAAGCTCTATAATTTACGAGACCTTTGAAAAGCCCTTATGCCGTAAGCCAATTTATAAGTTTTTCGACAACGAGTCACAAAATATATAACGGCTTAAAAAAAACAAGTATATACGGCCGTAAGTTCGGCCAGGCCGAATCTTATGTACCCTCCACCATGGATTGCGTCGAAACTTTTACGAAAGACTCATCCACCACGTACCAAATTTCACCCAGATCGGATGAATTTTGCTTTTCCAAAAGGCACCGGAGGTCAAATTTGGGGATCGGTTTATATGGGAGCTATAAATTATTATGGACTGATAGGAACCAATTTTTGCATGGTTGTTGCATACCCTATACTAACATCACGTACCAAATTTCAACCGAATGGGAAGAATTTTGCTCTTCCAAGGTGCTCCGGAGGTCAAATCTGGGAATCGGTTTATATGGGGCCTATATATAATTATGGACCGATATCGACCAATTTTTGCACGGGTGTTTGAGGCCATATATTAACATCACGTACCAAATTTCAACTGAATCAGATAAATTTTGGTTTTCCGGAGGTCAAATCTGGGGATCGGTTTATATGGGGGCTATACATAATTATGGACCAATTTTTGCATGGTTGTAAGAGACCATATACTAACACCATGTACCAAATTTCAGCCGGATCGGATGAAATTTGCTTCTCTTAGAGGCTCCGGAAGCCAAATCGGGGGATCGGTTTATATGGGGGCTATATATAATTATGGACCGATATGGACCAATTTTTACATGGTTGGTAGAGACCATATACTAACATCATGTACCAAATTTGAGCCGGATCGGATGAAAATTGTTTCTCGTAGAGGCTCTGCAAGCCAAATCGGGGGATCGGTTTATATGGGGGCTATATATAATTATGAACCGATGTGAACCAATTTTTGCATGGTTGTTAGAGACAATATACTAACACCATGTACCAAATTTCAGCCAAATCGGATGAAATTTGCTTCTCTTAGAGGCCTCGCAAGCCAAATTTGGGGGTCCGTTTATATGGGGGCTATACGTAAAAGAGGACCGATATGGCCCATTTGCAATACCATTCGACCTACATCAATAAGAACTACTAGTGCCAAGTTTCAAGTCGATAGCTTGTTTCGTTTGGAAGTTAGCGTGATTTCAACAGACGGACGGACGGACGGACGGACATGCTTGCCGATCCACTAAGAGAAGCAAATTGTATCCGATCCGGCTGAGATTTTGTGCATGGTGTTCGTATATGGTATCTAACAACCATGCAAAAATTGGTCCACATCGGTCCATAAATATATACAGCTCCCATATAAACCGATCCCCCGATTTGGCTTGCGGAGCCTCTAAGACAAGCAAATTTCATCCGATCCTGTTGAAGTTTGGTACATGGTGTCAGCATCTGATCTCTAACAACCATGCAAAAATTGGTCCACATCGGTTCATAAATATATACAGTCCCCATATAAACCGATCCCAAGATTTGACCTCCGAAGCCCCTTGGAAGTGAAAAATTCATCCGATTCGGTTGAAATTTGGTACGTGATGTTAGTATATGGTATCGAAAAACCATGCAGGAATTGGTTCATATCAGTCCATAATTATATATAGCCCCCATATAAACCGACCCCAGATTTGACCTCCGGTGCCTTTTGGAAAAGCAAAATTCATCCGATCTGGTTGAAATTTGGTACGTGGTGGTAGTATATGATATTTAACAACCATGCTAAAAGTGGTCCATATCATTCCATAATCATATATAGCCCCCATATAAACCGATCCCGAGATTTGGTTTTGGAGCCACTTGGAGGAGCAAATTTCATCCGAGTCAGTTGAAATTTGGTACATTGTGCTAGTATATGGCCGTTAACAACCATGCCTTACTAGGTCCATATCGGTCTATAGTTATATATAGCCCTCAGATAAATCGATCCCCAATCACGCAAAAATTGGTCCATATCAAGTTCATAATTGTATATAGCCCACATATAAGCGACCCTCATATTTCAATTCTGGCTCTCTACGTACCGTGCAAAAGTCCATATCGATTCGCAGTTATTTGTAGACTTACCTATAAATACCTTTTTTGTCTAATATATACCACGTATAGACTAACTAACAATTTAGAATACGATTTTAAGAAGTTTTAAGATACCACAACCCAATTAATTCGATTGTGGATGACAGTCTTTCGTAGAAGTTTCTGCGCAATCCACACGGATGAAAAAGACTGTTTTTCATATGTTTGGCTATAAACATTATATGTTTGGAACACAAATTTTTAAACACAATATTTTTGAGTGCAAGCATATAATGTTCATAAACTAGCATAACATGTTTGGGACATATATGTTAATATGTTAGAACATATTATGTTTGGGACATATATGTTAATATGTTAGAACATATTATATTTGGGACATAAAATGTTTGTAAATATAATACGCTTGGATGCAAACATATATTAATTTAGAAATAGCCTATAAACATATATGTGTTTAGTAGCTTGGAGCGCTATTTAACACGGAGCGATATTGAATTAAGTTGGTGGTTGTTGCTTGTTATTACAAAATTAACATTTTATTTTTCCTTGGGCAATTGATCAGCTACTTCTTTGATCCTTACAAACTGTGTGGTCCGCTGTTCGAATTCCCGTCCGACAAAAGGTGAAATTAAAATAAAAAAAATCATACAATTGAATAATTTCTCCTACAATGTTTGTATTACAGAAAAAGGTGCTAAGAACTAAAAAATCTCGTGGAATTGAGAAAGATGTGGGGGAATATACAATTGGGCAGAAACAAAATTTTGAGCATTCAGGTCGAAAACCTATGTTGTTAGCACCTATATTACCTGTTTATTTTCATAATTCATTATGATTGTAAATATATAAATAAATAAATAAAATTTTGAGCACAATATTGTTTGGGAGAATTTTTTTTAAGCATATAATATTTTTGGGTACAAAATGCTTCCAAACATATTATATGTTCACATAATAACATATTGTTTTTTGGAAGACAACATTATTGAATTTGGATGCAAAAATACAAAATGTTTGGAACTTAGACTACCCAAACATATATTGTTTAGACCAATATGCTTTCAAACATATTATATATTGGAAGAGATCAAACATATAAATGTTTTGGCAATACCCAAAAATATATATGCTTGAAGCAAAATATGTTTGGGAGTATATGTTACAGAAGCGATTTTTTGTGAGCGTGCATGGTGGAGGGTACAAAAGATTCGGCCTGGCCGAACTTACGGCCGTATATACTTGTTTATAATACATTTTTATATACACACAAAGAAAATTTCATTAAAATTGAGCCAACGAAAAATTTTCATTGATACAACGAAAGATTTCCATAAAGACAATGAAAATGTTCATTAATAGTACGATACGTTTCATAGACTAACAGAAAATTCGTTATAATAACGAAAACTTTCGTTATATCAATGAATTTGTGTCATTGGCTCAATTTTAATGACACATTTCATTAATATAACGAAAATTTTTCTACCAGTGTAGTACAAAATAAAATAAAAAGAATTCTGCACAAATTTTGGGTTTCTTATTTATATATGAAATTTGGAGTAGGTCCTATATAAGGTATGTACACAAAGCCTTTTAAACAGCCTTCATAAAAAAGCTTTAAATTGGCGTTATTTTAAACTCCTATTAAGAGGCCTCTATTTATATATGCCTTTTGATGTATACATTATAAAAGGCCTTATTTTATCACACATAATAAATAATTTATTTAAGGCAATTCTTAAAAGGCCTTGAAATAATTGAAAATAATATAATAATAATAAAAAATAATATAAAAATAATAAAAATAAAAGGCCTTATGCTGTAAGTTGAAGTCGGAGCCCTTGGTCGGCTATGACACCTTGTGTAAAAAATCAATGAATATGTAGTGGGAAGTCAATGCCTCGTGTCTGCAAATAAATGCCTTTTAAAAGGCCTTATGAAGAGCGATTTCCGCCGCTGGGTGCATCTGTGTTGTATAAGTGTGTGTGCCCTGCCTTGTGTGAATGTTGCGAAGAAACCAAGCAATTTTGATGTGCGGTCAAGATAAGCATCACACGAACTATGTTTATGTCACTTAAAATATTTTCATTATACGTTCAACTCGGTGAGTGTGTACGTGTGTGTGTGAGCGCCGCAGAGTATTTGTGTTAATGTATGGTTTTGTCGGTGTTGGTTTCCCGTTACCCATACTCCTTGTTTCACTTTAGTTCCATCTTACTTGGTGTTTGTATCGCTGATATGTTACTGTGGTAGTCTTATTATAAAGGGTGATTTGTTAAGAGCTTGATAACTTTTTTTTTTAAAAAACGCATAAAATTTGCAAAATCTCATCGGTTCTTTATTTGAAACGTTAGATTGGTCCATGACATTTACTTTTTGAAGATAATTTCATTTAAATGTTGACCGCGGCTGCGTCTTAGGTGGTCCATTCGGAAAGTCCAATTTTGGGCAACTTTTTCGAGCATTTCGGCCGGAATAGCCCGAATTTCTTCGGAAATGTTGTCTTCCAAAGCTGGAATAGTTGCTGGCTTATTTCTGTAGACTTTAGACTTGACGTAGCCCCACAAAAAATAGTCTAAAGGCGTCAAATCGCATGATCTTGGTGGCCAACTTACCGGTCCATTTCTTGAGATGAATTGTTCTCCGAAGTTTTCCCTCAAAATGGCCATAGAATCGCGAGCTGTGTGGCATGTAGCGCCATCTTGTTGAAACCACATGTCAACCAAGTTCAGTTCTTCCATTTTTGGCAACAAAAAGTTTGTTAGCATCGAACGATAGCGATCGCCATTCACCGTAACGTTGCGTCCAACAGCATCTTTGAAAAAATACGGTCCAATGATTCCACCAGCGTACAAACCACACCAAACAGTGCATTTTTCGGGATGCATGGGCAGTTCTTGAACGGCTTCTGGTTGCTCTTCACTCCAAATGCGGCAATTTTGCTTATTTACGTAGCCATTCAACCAGAAATGAGCCTCATCGCTGAACAAAATTTGTCGATAAAAAAGCGGATTTTCTGCCAACTTTTCTAGGGCCCATTCACTGAAAATTCGACGTTGTGGCTCGTTAGTAAGTCTATTCATGATGAAATGTCAAAGCATACTGAGCATCTTTCTCTTTGACACCATGTCTGAAATCCCACGTGATCTGTCAAATACTAATGCATGAAAATCCTAACCTCAAAAGAATCACCCTTTATTAGTGTACATAAAATTGTGTGTGTGTGTGGCTGTGTGAGAAAGAAATTTTAACCTCACGGGCATCATAGTACATGAAAGTTAAATAAAGTTTCAATTTTTGTTTGCCAAAGAAAACCAACGAAAATTTTTTATACACACACACACCAAAAAAGACGCATATCTCCTTAAAGATGAAGAGGGCCAAAACTTTTAGTTCCACTTGCTTCTCTGTGTGAGAAATTTAAAATATGTTTTTCTCCTTTGGCATAATGTGTATGTGTATGTGGGCCTGAGATAAATATTAAGAATTCATGGGAAATTTCAATCATACCCAATTAAAGTTGTATTTTTCGTATTTGTTTGTATGTGTATGGGCGAATTACCACGTTTGTATATGAATGACCAACAAAATGTGCAACAAAGCAAAAATATGTTCTAATGCGGCAGGAAGACATGTACAGGAATAAAATAGTTTTAGGCTAATTGAATTAAAGTTGTCTAATTTTAGTTGTTTTTTTTTTTTGCATTTTTGCCTTTGTCATAATACTTAAACATTTTTTTGAATAATATAAAGAACCAAATTAATATAAACACTTTTATACGGCCGTAAGTTCGGCCAGGCCGAAGCTTATGTACCCTCCACCTTGGATTGCGTAGAAACTTCTACTGAAGACTGTCATCCACAATCGAATTACTTGGGTTGCGTTAACACTTGCCGATGGCAAGATATCTTAAAACTTCCTAACACCGTCTTCTAAATTACAAGGTAGTCCATACGTAGTACATATTAAACTAAAAAAGGCAGACTAAATACGTATATAATTAAGTTTAAAGTTTCTATAGAAATAAAATTTTGACACAATAAAATTTTGACAACATTTTCTACAGAAGTAAAATTTTTACAAAATTTTCTATAGAAATAACATTTTGACAATGTTTTCCATAAAAATAAAATTTTGGTAGATTATTTTTGGCTCGAGTGGCAACCATGAATATGAACCGATATGGACCAATTTTTGTGTGATTGGGGACCGGCTATATATAACTATAGACCGATATGGACCAATTTTGGCATGGATACTAGCGGCCTTATACTAACACCACGTTGCAAATTTCAACCGGATCGGATGAATTTTGCTCCTCCAAGAGGCTCCGGAGATCAAATCTGAGGAACAGTTTATATGGGGGCTATGGACCGATATGGACCAATTCTTGCGTGTTTGTTAGAGACCACATTCTAACACCATGTTCCAAATTTCAGCCGGATCCGATGAAATTTTCGTTTCTTATAGGCTGCGCAAGCCAAATCGGGGAATCGGTTTATAGGGGGGCTATATATAGTTATGGACCGATGCGGATCAATTTTTGCATGGTCATTAGAGAACATATACCAATACCATGTACCAAATTTCAGCCGGATCGGATGAAATTTGCTTCTCTTAGAGGCTCCACAAGACAAATCGGGGGATCGGTTTATATGGGGGCTATATATAATTATGGACCGATGTGGACCAATTTTTGCATAGTTGTTAGAGGCCATATACTAACACTATGTACCAAAGTTCAGCCGGATCGGATGAAATTTGGTTCTCTTAGAGGCTCCTCAAGCCAAATCGGGGGATCGGTTTATATGGGGGCTATATGTAATTATGGACCGATATGGACCAATTTTCGCACGGTTGTTAGAGACCATATACTAACACCATGTACCAAATTTCAGCCGGACCGGATGAAATTTGCTTCTCTTAGAGCAATCTCAAGCCAAATTTGGGGGTCCGTTTATATGGGGGCTATACGTAAAAGTGGACCCATATGGACCAATTTCTGCACGGTTGTTAGAGACCATATACCACCACTATGTACCAAATTTCAGCCGGATCGGATGAAATTTGCTTTCTTAGAGGCTCCGCAAGCCAAATTTGGGGGTCCGTTTATATCAATAACAACTACTTGTGCCAAGTTTCGAGTCGATAGCTTGTTTCGTTCGGAAGTTAGCGTGATTTCAACAGACGGACGGACGGACATGCTCAGATCGACTCAGAATTTCACCACGACCCAGAATAAATATACTTTATGGGGTCTCAGAGCAATATTTCGATGTGTTACAAACGGAATGACAAAGTTAATATACCCCCATCCTATGGTGGAGGGTATAAAAACGGAATGAAAAATTTGAAATCTACACCCTCACAAAAAATCGCTTCTGTAACATATACTCCCAAACATATTTTGCTTCAAGCATATACATTTTTGGGTATTGCCCAAACATTTATATGTTTGATCTCTACCAATATATAATATGTTTGAAAGCATATTGGTCTAAACAATATATGCTTGGGTAGTCTAAGTTCCAAACATTTTGTATTTTTGCATCCAAATTCAATAATGTTGTCTTCCAAAAAACAATATGTTATTATGTGACCATATAATATGTTTGGAAGCATTTTGCACCCAAAAATATTATATGCTTAAAAAAATTCTCCCAAACAATATTGTGCTCAAAATTTTATTTATTTATTTATATATTTACAATCATAATGAATTATGAAAATAAACAGGTAATATAGGTGCTAACAACATAGGTTTTCGACCTGAATGCTCAAAATTTTGTTTCTGCCCAATTGTATATTCCCCGACATCTTTCTCACTTCCACGAGATTTTTTAGTTCTTAGCACCTTTTTCTGTAATACAAACATTGTAGAAGAAATTATTCAATTTTATTATTTTTTTTTTTAATTTTACCTTTTGCCGGACGGGGATTCGAACAGCGGACCACACTGTTTGTAAGGATCAAAGAAGTAGCTGATCAATTGCCCAAGGAAAAATAAAATGTTATCCACTTAGGATGTCCACTTAGGAGAACATATCAGAATGGCAACAAACTCTGTTCCCCCACTTATTTTCGAGTTATTCCTAGATATTATTTTAAGGAAGTGGCTTTAATTTAAATAAGCTGTAAATATTTCCCATATTAGTGGTAACTAAAATGCATTTTTATAAACTTCTTTAACAATAAACTAAAAATACGAACTTTTGAGACCAGTTTTCTACTGTATGCCTCCAGTAAATGGAAGTCACACAATAACTAAAGCCGCTATTTTTATACCCTCCATCATAGGATGGAGGTATATTAAATTTGTCATTTCGTTTGTAACACATCGAAATATTTCTCTAAGGCTCCATAAAGTATATATACTCTGGATCGTGGTGAAATTATGAGTCAATCTAAGCATGTCCGTTTGTCCGTCTATTGAAATCACGCTAACTTCCGAACTAAAGAAGCTATCGACTTCAACCTTGGCATAAGTAGTTGTTATTGATGTACACAGTCTCACATAAGTTTACATACCCTTGAGGTTTTTACCTTATAACTAAACATGTTTCTTGTTGTTGTTTATAATCCAGACTAAAAACATCTTCTTGAAAATGGACAAATACTTTGTTTTTCAAATTAATTTACAAAATCTAAAGCATATATATGCATATTTTATTATATTTTAATAATTAAAGAAAATACAATTTCTTAAACCGTATGTAAACTTGTGTAAGACTGTGTAGGTCAGACGGTATTGCGAATGGGCCATATTGGGCCACTTTTACGTATAGCCCCCATATAAACCGACCCCCAGATTTGGTTTGCGGAGCCTCTTAAAGAAGCATATTTTATCCGATCCGGTTGAAATTTGGTACGTGGTGTCAGTATGTCGTCTGTAACAACCATGCAATAATTGGTCCATAACGGTCCATAATTATATATAGCCCCCATATAAACCGATCCCTAGATTTGATCTCCGTAGCCCCTTGGAGTAGCAGATTTATTCCGATTCTGTTGAAATTTTTTATTTAGTGTAAATATATGGACACTAAAACCCGTGCAAAAGTTAGTCTACATCGGTCCATAATTATATATAGCCCCCATATAAACAGGTCCCCAGATTTTACCTCCGGAGCTTTTTGGAGAAGCAAAATTCATCCGATCCGGTAGAAATTTAGTACAAGGTGTTAGTATATGGTCTTTAACAACCATGCCAAAATTGGTCCATACCGGTCCATAATCATATATAGCCCCCAAATAAATCAATCCCCAGATTAGGTTTTGGAGCCTCTTGGAGGAGAAAATTTCATCAGTTTCAATTGAAATTTGGTACATTGTGCTAGTATATTGCTAGGTCCATATTGCTCTATAGTTATATATAGGTCTAAAATAAACCGATCCCCAATCACACACATATTGGTCCATATCGGTTCATAATTGTTCATATTGGTTCATAATTGTTTTCTAATTACCGCGCAAAAGTCCTTATTATTTGTAGAATTACTTATTTTAAGAAGTTTTAAGGTACCTTTGCCATCGGTAAGTACTACAACAACTCAAGTAATGACAGTCTTTCGTAGAAGTTTCTACGCAATCCATGGTGGAACGTACATAAAATTCGGCTTGGCCGAACTTACGGCCGTATATACTTTTTTTGGATTAGTTTTTGCATTTTTCTCACACTTCCGTAAAAGTTCTAACAAAATTCTGAAATTCAAATGGCACTCATTTTCGTAAGACCATTTGACCACAACTCGAGAACAAGTTTTCAGAACAAACTCAAATAGTTTTTGAACTAAGGTCCTCAAACTTACAATATTTTTTTACCATCGGTGTATTATCCCCTCTCAGTAATGCTGGTGTCATTTCTGAGTGTTTCAGAGCTTCTCTATGTGGTTTCACCGCAACGCGGTTCGGGCTCGGGTAAAAAATTTAGGTCCCTTGTCATCGAGCTAACCCTAGAATCGGGCAACACTCAGTGATAAGAAAGGATTTCGGCACTGTGTTATTACAAAGGACTGAATAGTCTAAGTGAGCCTGAAACATCGGGCTACCACTATACCTAACCTATCCTAGGGCCGATTAAAATGCCTTAAAAATTAAATTTGGAAAAATATCTCCTGATTTTTAACCCTTTTAAGCTTAGACGCATGTGATTCAAAATAAAACCTCCTGTTAGATACTGCATTATTTGAACACTATGAAGACTCTTATTTGCCTCGGAACTCAATAGTGGGTCAATTGGCTTATAGTATAATGCCCCGCGGACTAATCCATAAAAGTGTAATACTTACAAAAAAAAAAAAAAAAAAACAAGTATATAGAGCAGTAAGTTCGGCCAGGCCGAATCTTAAATACCCACCACCATGAATCAATTATAATAGTTTGCTTTGAAAAATCTTTGTCGTAGCGGGTTACTTGATAATATACAGCATTTTGGGGGTTTGGTGACAAATATTCTCCCAAACAAATCAGTTCAACTAGTACGCTTCCCGAAGAAAAAATTTAAAGATTCTATCTATGAAGACCAGATCAGGTTCTGGATTTATGAGAACCAATTTTGTTTGAGTTCTAGAGAAATCATAAACATATCGTGTATATGATGAAATAACGCCTTGTTTTGAAATCTTAAATCTGTAAATTTTTTCCGCCATTATTTAAATGAATACGATGAGTAAAATTTGGAAATTTTATTTTCAGTTTCAAGCAATTTTCATGATTAGTGCGCCTGCTATACCCTGAAAGAAGTGTTTTCTTTTCTGAGGAACGAAATTTTAGACAAGCAAAGTTTTCTTTTGACACAAATTTTAGAGACAATCGTTGAATCGCTTATCAAAAATTCGGACTAGTTTGCTCTAAACGAAAATACTTTATACGAAAGGGGAATTTCGTTTGTCTAAAATTTCATTCCGGAGGAAAATATTTTTTCTTTGGGTGTACCCTCAAGAAGTTAAATCGGTCTATATCGATGCCTTGCCAAATGGACCGGTAAAAATAAATGCGATACAGATTTTTGAGGGTAAAAAATTTCAGTATATTTAAATTTTTGGGCAACTCGGATTAAAAACTACGGTTTCTAGAAGCCAAAGCAGTTAAATCTGAAGATCGGTCTCTGTGGAGGTTATACTAAAACATGGGTCGACACACACCATATTCGCCTGACCTATTTGTGGTCAGCCGGATTCCAGAAGTCCTAGAAATAAATTCGGGAGTTAGGTCTATATGGGGGCTATACCAAAACATGGACCAATACTCACCACTTCTTAATGTTCCTCAAATACCTCTAGAATTCCACTTTCAGACGAATTAGGTGAAAACTACGAATTCTAGAAGGTCAAGAAGTTAAGTTGGGGGATCAGTCTATATAGGGGCTATACCCAAACATGGACCGATACACACAGAGAACATATTGGTTGAAAATTGATTGTTGTAATAAAAATTCTGCATCTACAATGAAATCACAGTTGTGTCAATCAATTTACATTATTTACAACCTTAATTCGTTCCTACTACCATTTGACGATTATTATTATAGAGTTTTGTTTGTAATACAAGTCAAATAGTTGTCTGAACTAAATGTCTCTCTTTTTAAAAAATTTGATTGAATTCGATACGCGCAACCAACCTTAAAAAACCTTCATAACTGTCATTTAGTATTCAGAACTTACAATTGATATTCACAACCGAATTCCTTTGGAAATATTTCTCAAATGTCATTAATATTATTAAAAATTATTCAATGTTGAAGGAAAACGTGTCTTTTCAATTTAAAACAATAAAAATTACTGAAATCAGAGTATTTTCAGCTTCAGTTTATTTGAACTCTTGGTGGATTGCCTATTAAGTATTTCATGAACAACTCGCGCAGTGTGAAACTGTTCTAAGTACACCATATTCGATACGAGTCATATAAACAGTTCCTATCTTCAATTGTTTGGGATCGAGTTTTAGATGTGGAACAATTTTATAGTGTTAAAAGGTAAAAGTTTGAACCATGTTGCAAATTTAAAGCGGCTCTAATGGGAAAATTCATCTCCACGTCTGTCTTTATCTATGGAACACATAAGGAAGTGATGGTGGCGAGTATGTTCTTATTTATTTTTTAAAACTCCACACTAATTTTCTGATTTAATTTGTTGCGTTTTTAGACTGGCTATGTCATCCCATTTATCATGTGCTCAGTTCGGACGCCACTTATAAATACTTGTATACTAAGAGTTCCAAAGATTTAACTACCATTGCCTGTCAATTCTGCAATCAATGCTGGAGGGTGTACTTTCAAAGGTGTATATTTTTTAATTGTTAATGTATTGTAATTTTATGTACTTTTCTGTTATTCAAAAAAATATGAATAAAATACAATATTCTGAAGGAAAAAATCATTTTCAATTCGGTTAAGGTGGGTGATATAACCATATAAAGAAAGGAGCAACGACCAATTCTATCGTCTAATACAACCAACTCTATATATAGTATTAGTTGGATTTTCCATAATTTGATTGAGTCGACCGAATTTGTCGGGTGTCACAACTGCTAACAGAAGGTTGCTGCAACTGCCAAAAGGAGGTTGGCAATAAATTCGGTTATCACAACCAATCTGTATTCTCTGTGTACGGACCATTTTCGACACACCTCTTTATGGTCCTAACGTACTTCTAGATTTCTAATTTCCGGCAAATTGGATAAAGACTACGGATTCTAGAAGCCCAAGAAATAAAGTCGGGAGATCGGTCTATATGGGGGCTATACCAAAACATGGACCGATAGGCACCATTTGCGACACATCTATTTGTGATCTTGAAGTACCTTTAGATTTTCAATTTCAAGCAAATCAGCTCGAAAATATAGTATCTAGACGCCTAAGAAGTAAAATCGGGTGATTGGTCTATATGGGGGTTATACCAAGAAATGGACCGATACACCCCAATTTCAGCACACCTCTTCATGGTCCTAAAATACCTCTAGATTTTCAATTTCAGGCAAATTGGATAGAAACTACAGTTTCTAGACGCTCAAGAAGCAAAATCGGGAGATCGATATATATGGGGGCTATACCAAACCATGGACCGATATGAACCATTTTCGACACACCTCTTTATGGTCCCAAAATACATCTAGATTTCTAATTTCAGGCAAATCGGATAGTAAATACAGTATCTAGATGCCCAAGAAGTAAAATCGGGAGATCGGCCTACGTGGAGGCTATACTGAAACATGAACCGATACACCTCATTTTCGATACAACTCTTTAAGGTCCACAAATACTTCTAGATTTTCAATTTCAGGCAGATCGGATAGAAAATACAGTTTCTAAACGCCCTAGAAGCAAAATCGGGAGATCGGTCTATATGGGAGCTATACCAAAACATGGACCGATGGACACCATTTTCGGCATACTTTTTATGGTCCTCAAGTACCTCTAGATTTTCAATTTCAGGCAAATTGGATAAAACTACGGTTTTTATAAGCCCCAGACCCCAAATCGAGAAGTCGGTTTGTATGGGAACTATATAAAAACGTGGACCGATATAGCCCATCTTCGAACTTGACCTGCCTGCAAACAAAAAACGAATCTGTGCCAAATTTCAGGACGATAGCGCAAAGTTTGAAGGCTGTAGCGTGATTACAACAGACAGACGGACATGTTTATATCGTCTTAGAATTTCTCCCTGATCAAGAATATATACTTTATATAGTCGGAAATCGATATTTCGATGTGTTACACACGGAATGACAAACTTATTATATCCCCATCACCATTCTATGGTGGTGGGTATAAAAATATCATACACAATCAATAGTCATAGTTTTTCGAATTTTGGTAATGTGTTCCCAAAATTTCCCAAAATATCTTCTCCTTATTATTTCCTTTAATTCCATAAATCATGCAAACAACATGCCTGTTGATTATAATTTTTTTTTGCCAAAATTCATTTAGTCCCATGGAAGCTTTCGGCTTAAAATGCAAATACTGTAATTCAATATCTTCATCCACTTGCTAGAGACAATATTGATTGTATGTCCATAGCTTAAGGTAGGAAACTTAGAAAGGATGAATCAGATTCCTTTGAAATGCTTAAAGCACTCAGCAAATACAACACCTAAATGTTTGGAAGCAATTAGAATTCATTTCTTATGCCATGTACTGCATGTTCTTGAACATGTATAGAAGGTGGAACCATAAAGTGGAAATACAAATGGCATCCACTTTGGCAGATATTGACCATTGCAAGAGAATTTGAAATTAATTTCAAATTTTCTACAATACCTGAAGAGAAATGCTTTATGACAACAGCATGTATGCACACTCTTTCAAGAGCAACAACTTTTCGGTATTCCAAAGAAAAGAAGTGTTGTACCACGAATTTGAATTGATAGTTGGAATGAATCACTACAATGGAGGAATGTTTACATATAAGTGCATATTAATTACCTAACAATTATTTTTATGTGAATAACTTAAATATATCGCAAAAAGAAAATTCTGTAAACAAGATCTGTCTCCCAATTTGTTGAAAGGGAGAGAGGCCTCTTTCAAATTTTCTTTATTTTAAAGAAATATCATATTCAGTTCGAAATGAGTACGAAAATCCTAAAGGAAAGGCCAAAATCTTTGGATCCAACCAAAATTTTGTTTTTATAGTGCATTAGGGTTGCCTTTTATATTTTGGGATGCCTTTTATATTTGGGACAACCTTAGAGTTTCAATCTGCCAACTGACATTTTTGAGGTTAAACGTTCTGAGAACCTTTTGGCATACGAGCGCTACATTGAAAAATATTGACCTAGTATGAAAGATTTTGCAACAGAAATTTTAGGACATGCAGTTCACTCAATATTAATAGCAAATTTCTTTAAAATAATGAAATTTTAATTAAAAGAAAGTTTATAAATTTTGTTTTAATCTTTTTTAATGAAGAAGAAAAATTTTACTGTTGAAGTTTATTTTATAATTTGGATTTTTAGATTGGCGTTTGTTTGTATGTGAATAGCTTTTTTAGTATATCGCAAAATTCGATAATTTCAACAAAATATTGACCTAATGAAACATTAAATATTGGAAATAGTGAAATTTTTAAAATAGCCAAAATTTTAATAAAAACAAATCATGATATTTTCTTAAAAAAATTTTTCTTTAAATTTACGACAGGAATCTTGAAAATTTTCCGCCCTTCGTTGAAGTCGTATGTTTTTAAAGTAAGGCAAATTTCCCTTAAAGGTGGGTATTAAGTTTGAGTTTAGCCGCTAAAAACGTCATTTTTTATACCCTCCATCATAGGATGTGGGTATATTAACTTTGTCATTCCGTTTGTAACACATCGCAATATTGCTCTAAGACCCCATAAAGTATATATATTCTGGGTCGTGGTGAAATTCTAAATCGATCTAAGCATGTCCGCCCGTCCGTCCGTCTGTATTTCATCCGATCCGGCTGAAATTTGGTACATGGTGTTGGTATATAGTCTCTAACAACCATGCAAAAATTGGTCCACATCGGTCCATAATTATATATAGCCCCCATATAAACCGATCATCAGATTTGGCTTGCGGAGCCTCAAAGAGAAGAAAATTTCATCCGATTCGCCTGAAATTTAGTACATGATTTTGGTATATAGTCTCTAACAACAATGCAAAAATTGGTCCATATCGGTCTTTAATTATATATAGCCCCCATATAAACCGATCCCCAGATTTGGCTTGTGGAGCCTCTAAGAGAAGCATATTTCATCCGATCCGGCTGAAATCTGGTACATGGTGTTGGTATATGGTTTCTAACAATCATGCAAAAATTGGTCCACATCGGTTCATAATTATATATAACCCCCACATAAACCGATCCCCAGATTTGGCTTGCGAAGTCTCCAAGAGAAGCAAATTTTATCCAAGCCGGTTGTAATTTGGAACATGGTGTTAGTATATGATCTTTAACAACCCTGCCAGAATTGGTCCATAGCGGTCCATAATTATATATAGCCCCCATATAAAACGTTCTCCAGATTTGACCTCCGGAGCCTCTTGGAGGAGCAAAATTCATCCGATCCGGTTCAAATTAGGAACGTGGTGTTAGTATATGGTCGCTAACAACCATACCAAAATTGGTCCAATCACACAAAAATTGGTCCATATTGGTTCATAATCATGGTTGCCACTAGAGCCAAAAATAATCTAAAAAAAATTTATTTCTATAGAAAATTTTGTCAAAATTTTATTTCTATAGAAAATTTTGTCAAAATTTTATTTCTAGAGAAAATTTTGTTAAAATTTTATTCGGTTCATAATAAAATTTTCATCATTTTCAAAATTTTATTTCTATAGAAAATTTTATTCAAATTTTATTCGGTTCATAATCATGGTTGCCACTCAAGCCAAAAATAATCTACCAGGATTTTATTTTTATAGAAAATTTTGTCAAAAGTTTATTTCTATAGAAAATTTTGTTAAAATTTTATTTCTGTAGAAATTTTTGTCAAAATTTTCTTTCTATAGAATATTTTGTCAAAATTTTTATTTCTATAGAACATTTTGTGAAAATGTTATTTCTATAGAAAATTTTGTTAAAATTTTATTTCTGTAGAAAATTTTGTAAAAATTTTATGTCCACTTTGTCAAACTGAATTTTATACGTATTGGATCGATCTTTTTTGATTTACTTGTTCAAGATTACTTTTCCGTATACACTTGTTCAAGATTACTTTTCTTTAATAATCCACTTTAAGGAATACAAACTTTGTGAAAATTTGCTCTGGGCTATTCCCCATCAAGTTCCATTAAAATTTGCATCAAATACGTGTAATTTCATGCATTTTCTTACTGATTTAGTTTTCACATTAGCGATTTTAGTGGCTAAACTCGAACTTAATACTCACCTTAAGTGAAGAAACAGATTTTGGATTTAAATAAAAAATCTTTAAATTAACTTAGATATTGAATCTTAAGACTTAATATAAAATCGCTTCATATATGGGATACGAATTATTTGGAGGATTTTGAATCTTCGCAAAAGGAATGAAAGCTCGATAAATGAGATCTGTATATTAATAAATTTTATTGATCCTAGATTTAAATTTAGATAGGTCCGTAAAAATGTCTTAAAGAAGTCGCATCTTTGGCTCGGAATCAATGCAAAACTCTTTACAGGAAGGTCAAAATTTTTGGATCCAAGTAAATTGTGCTAAAAAATGGAAATAAATTAACATTTTACCGTCAAATCAAGTACGGAAAGTCTAAAGTCGAATGAGACCGGCTTGTTGATCTACATTTTCGATACCATTTAAATTTGTTGTGTGCTATATATAAAGGTTTATGTTCCCATATACATATCATTAAATCTGACTAGATCTGGAAAAAAATTATTAGACCTCTACAAAATCTATAGATTTATCGGTCGATAGATCTGTATTAAAGGTATAAGATATTAAGAGACATTTTTACAAGTTTTCGACTTAGCATTGGCGATTTTACAAGGAAAATGTGGGAATTTTGGTCTATTTTTGACCAAATCGGAAAAAAATATGGGAGCTATATCTAAATCTAAACTGATTTAAAAAAAATTGTGTATGCATAGTAAGAATGTGAGTGTAAATCGGGCGAATGATATATGTGGGAGCTATAATGAAGTGATTTCAAGCCAAATCCAACAAAATTGCTCTCGTAACAAACAATTTCAGCTTTCTTCTTCAAAAAAAAAACTGGACATGTTGCAATCGCACCACTAAAAATAAGCCAAACATTCAATTGTGAGTGGTACACAATTATCAGAAAAACCAACCACCGAAAACAGATCACTCTTCACCACGGCGAGCTCTCACACATCGGCTCAAACTAGTGCATTAGCGACGGTCGGTGCTATCTCAGCAAATATCGGGGATGTCCGGATTCTTAAATAGTTACCTCTCCCTTCTAAATCCGGCAATTCAAGATGTTTACCCGAATTGTGGACAGTCACCCCACATCACGATGGGGCTGTCCTGCAAACACGATTACCACAGTACGTAGAATTCTACCAAAAAATGGTAGATTTCTTACTGTTTGGTACAATTTTTGATGATTTGGAAGATTTTGCTAAAAATTCCACTTTACCTTAAAGGTACTTCACAAATTTTCTAAAGAAATACAAGTTTGGCCAAATATTCTCTAGGAATAATATTTTGACAAAAATTTCTATAGAAATATAATATTGATAAAAGTTTCTATAGAAATGCAATTTTGACAAAATTTCGTATCGAAATAATATTTTGAAAAAAAATTTCCATAGAAATCAAATTTTGACAAGGTTTTTCTGCGAATATTTGGAGAAATTTTGTACGAAAAGATAATTTTAATAAAATTCCTTTAGGAATAAAACTTTAATGAAATTTCCTATAGAAAAGAACATTTTCTATTGAAATAAAATTTTGACAAAATTTTCTATAAAGTGAATATTAATTCAACATCTTTAAAAAAATCATTATCGTTTTAAATCATACTTTCAAAGTCCATTGTGGGTAAATATTCCCTTTTTGTAAAAGTATAAATTTTGCCTTGTTGGTGCAATATATATTTACAATTCAAGATATATTTATACACCCTACTAAATTTTCGCTATTAGGTGTGACCATAAAATAATAAGTAAACATCTAATATCAAATAATGAATAACTTTTTACAAAAAAAAAAAAAATAAATAAATAAATAATAAATAAATAAATAATCGGTGAAATCGTTTATTTAAAAAATCAAATTAAATTTCTTTTTCAAGTTCAATTAGTATAAAATTCAGGAAAAATATTCAGTTAGGCTTTCGCTTTTCCAAATCCGAATTGCCGGGCCTCACGCTTGACACCTGCCATCAGATTTTGTACAGCCACCTTGTCCACCTTCTTCGCCGCAGAAAGCCAGTTTGCCTTGAACTGCTGCTCGTCCTTAGCAGTTTTTTTGGTCTTCTTTCGGTTCCGCTTGACAATAGCCCAGTATTTCTCAATTGGGCGGAGCTCTGGCGTGTTGGGAGGGTTCTTGTCCTTGTCCAGTCCAGCTTATTTGCGGAATATCGGAGAGAGAGGTTAGGGTTTCGCTTGAAACTACCGGCAAATCTCTTTGTCGTCTCAGCGGCTTCCGGTTTTTGATTTCTCCCCGATCCAGACTTCCTGGCTGTCGACAAACGTTCCCCAAACACTTTAATTACATTTGTAATGGTTGATTTGGCAACTTTTAGCGATTTTGCCAGCTTTGCGTGCGAGTAACTCGGATTTTCGCGATGTGCGAGCAAAATTTTGATACGCTGCTCTTCTTGCTTGGACGGCATTTTGACAACTGAAGAGTGAATTCCAAACTCAAAATAGGAGCAACATTCTACACACACACACTTTCAAAATGAGGGGTGTTCAGGTTTTTTAAATGCAAAATTGAAAGAAATACGTCAAGTTTATATTGACCAAATTTTGACCGTATCACCCTTTAAAAATATATGAAATTGTTTTTAATTGTACTATTTTGGTACAAATTTCTTAAAGTTTTTTTTTATTTTTGGCTCAAGTGGCAACCGTGCCTTCTAAGCCGACAGTCCTGACATCTACTTCACTCTGGACTCAACCAGTAGAGGTAGCTCGCTTCTGCGAACTGGATGTTGGAGCCTAAATGTCTAATCCTACAACTGCATTTTTATATCCCCCACCATAGAATTAACCTTGTCATTCCGTTTGTAACACATCGAAATATTGCTCAAAGAATTAAGGTTCCGATCTAAGCATGTCCGTCCGTCTGTCTGACTGTTGAAATCACGCGAACTTCCGAACAAAACAAGGTATCGACTTCAAACTTGGCACAAGAATTTGTTATTGATGTAGGTCGGATGGTATTGCAAATGGGCAATATCGGTTCACTTTTACGTATAGCCCCCATATAAACGGATCCCCAGATTAGGCTTGCGAAGCCTCTAAGAGAAGCATATTTCATACGATCTGGCTGCAATTTGGTACACGGTATTGGAATATGGTCTCTAATAACCATGCACAAATTGGTTTATATCGGTCTATAATTATATATAGCCCCCATATAAACCGATTCCAAGATTTGGCTTGCGGAGCCTCAAAGGGAAGCAAATTTCATGCGATCCGGCTGAAATTTGGTACATGGTGTTGGTATATGGTCTCTAACAACCATGCAAAAATTTGTCTACATCGGTCCATAATTATATATAGCCCCCATTTAAACCGATCCTTAGACTTAGTTTGCGGAGCCTCAAAGAGAATCAAATTTCATCCGATCCGGCTGAAATTTGGTGCAAGGTGTTGGTATATTGTCTCTAACAACCATGCAAAAATTGGTCTACACCGGTCCATAATTATATATAGCCCCCATATAAACCGATCCCCAGATTTGGCTTGTAGAGCTTCAAAGAGAAGCAAATTTCATCCGATCCGGTTGAAATTTGGTACGTGGTGTTAATATATGGCCTCAAACGCCAATGCTAAAATTGGTCGAAATCGGTCCATTATTATATGTAGCCCCCATATAAACCGATCTCCAGATTTAACCTCCGAAGCCCCTTGGAAGAGCAAAACTCAACCCATTCGGTTGAAATTTGGTACGTTGGTATATGGTATCCAACAACCATGCCAGAATTAGCCCATATCGGTCCATAATTATATATAGCCCTTATATAAACCGATCCCCAGATTTGACCTCTGTAGCCTCTTGGAGGTTCCGGTTGAAACATCCGATCCGGTTGAAACTTAGTACGTGGTTTTAGTATATGGTCTCTAACAACCATGCAAAAATTCGTCCATATCGGTTCATAATTATATATAGCCCCCATATTAAGCGATCCCCATATTTGAAGAGGCTCCGGAGCCTCTTGGAGAAGCAAAATTCATCCGATCCGGTTGAAATTTGGTAGATTTCGCTAGTATATGGCCGATAACAACCATGCCAAAATTGGTCCGTATCGATCTATATTATATAAAGCCCGCAAATAAACTGATCCCCAAGTTTATTGCCATAGAAAATTCTGTCAAAATATTATATTTTTATAGAAACATTTTTCAAAATTTTATTTCTATAGAAAATTTTGTTAACATTTCATGTCTTTAGGAAATTTTGTCAAAATATAATGTCTATACAAAATTTTGTAAAAAATTCCTCATCAGCAAGTAGAGGATGCTGATGAGGAATGTGATAATTCCGAAACCTGCGTCCATCCATCTTGCAGTCTATAGGGCTGTGCCCAAATAAATTTGACAAGCATTCTTTTCCTCTGTTGGTTAAGCTACTCTTGTAGCTTAGACAACGTAATGGTTTTAAAGCTGAGATCAAAACAACAAATAAAAATTTATTTCTATAGAAAATTTTGTCAAATTTTTATTTCTATAGAAAATTTTGTCTAAATTTTATTTCTGTAGAAAATTGTGTCAAAATGTTATTTCTATGGAAAATTTATGAAGCATTTGATAGTTGGAGAGGAATATTTTGCAAAATCTTCAAAAACATCAAGAATTCTACCAACCTACCAAACAGTAAAAAATCTGCCAGTTCTGGTAGACTCGTGTTCATAATTGTATATAGCCCCCATATAAAGTGACCTCCATATTTCAATTCTGGCTCTATAATTACAGCACAAAAGTTTATATCGATTCGTAATTATTTCTCTCCTATATATATCGGTCAAGAATTGAATATATACGTATTTAATCGACCTTTCTTTTGTCTACTATATATCCCACATGGACTAACTTACAATTTAGAGATGATGTTAAGAAGTTTTAAGATGCTTGCCATCGGCCGCAATCCAAGTAAGTTAATAGTCTATGACCGTCTTTAGTAGAAGTTTATACGCAATCCATGGTGGCAGGTACAAAAGATTCGGCCTGGCTGAATTTACCACCGTATATACTTGTTCAGTACTTAAAACATCGATTTGATGGGTCATCTACCTGGTAGTCCTGACTTGCCACAGAATTACTTCTTTTTATATACGCACGTAAAATATAACAAGTATATAAAGCAGTTAATTCGGCCGGGCCGAATTTTAAATACCCACCACCATGAATTAAATATGATAGTTTACTTTGAAAACTCTTCGTCGTAGTGGGTTACTTGATAATATATAGAAATGTAGGGGATTGATGACAAATCTTCTCCCAAGGCAGTCAGCTCCCGAAGACAAACTTTAAAGATTCTACCTATGAAGACCACATAAGATTCTAGATTTATGAGAACCGATTTTGTTTGAGTTTTAGAGAAATTATAAACATATCGTGTATATGATTAAATTACGCCTTGATTTGAAATCTTAAATCTGTAGATTTTTTCCGCCATTATTTAAATAAATACGATGAGTAAAATCTGGAAATTTCACTTTCATTTTGAATCAATTTTCATGATCAGTGCGCCTGCTATTTTAGAGAATTTTAGAGTTGAATAAACGAAAATACTTTATAAGAAAAGGAAATTTCGTTTGTTTAAAATTTCATTATAGATTACAAATTTCCAGCAAATCGGATAAAAACTACGGATTCTAGAAGCCCAAGAAATAAAGCCGGGAGATTGGTGTAGGGGCTATACCAAAACATGGACCGATAGGTACCATTTGCTACTCACATATTTTTGATCTTAAAATACCTCCAGAATTTCAAACAAATCTGCTAGAAAACATAGTCTCTAGACGCCCAAGAAGTAAAAATCGAGAGATCAGTCTATATGGGGGTTATACCAAAAAATGGACCGATATACCTCAATTTCGGCACGCTTATTTGTGGTCTAAAAATACCTCTACATTTCGAATTTCAGGCAAATCGGGTAATAAATACAGTTTATAGAAGCTCAAGAATTTCAGGCAAAGCGGAAGCCCAAGAAGCAAAATCGGGAGATCAGTCTCTATGGGGCCTATATCAAAACATGGACCGATGAGCACCATTTTTGGCACACCTTTTTATGGTCCTCAAATACCTCTAGATTTCCAATTTCAGGCAAATCGTATTGTAAATATAGTTTCTAGAATCCCTAAAAGCAAAATCGGGATATCGGTCTATATGTGGGCTATACCAAAACATGGACCGATGGGCACCATTTTCGGCACACCTTTTTATGGTCCTCAAATACCTCAATATTTCCAACTTCAGACAAATTGGATAAAAATACGGTTTTTATAGGTCCCTGACACCAAATCGGGAGGTTGGTTTATATGGGGGCTATATCAAAACATGGACCGATACGGACCGTTTTCGACTCACCTCTTTATGGTCCCAAAATACCTCTAGATTTTCAATTTCATACAAATCGGATAGAAAATGCTGTTTCTAGACGCGCAAGAAGCAAAATCGGGAGATCGGTCTATATGGGGGCTATACCAAAACATGGACCGATACGGACCATTTTCGACACACCTCTTTATAGTCCCACAATACCTCTAGATTTCCAATTTCAGGCAAATCGGATGGTAAATATAGTTTCTAGACGCCCAAGAAGCAAAATCGGGAGATCGGTCTATATGGGGGCTATATCAAAACATGGACCGATACGGACCATTTTCGACACACCTCTTTATGGCCCCAAAATACCTCTGGATTTCCAATTGCAGGCAAATCTGATAAAAACTACGGCTTTTATAGGCCCAAGACCCCAAATCGGGAGGTCGGTTTATATGGGGACTATATCAAAACTTGGACCGATATAGCCCATCTTCGAACTTGACCTGCCTGCAAACAAAAAACTAATCTGTGCCAAATTTGGGTACGATAGCGCCATTATTGAAGGCTGTAGCGTGATTACAACAGACAGACAGACAGACATACATGCTTATATCGTCTTAGAATTTCTCCCTGATCAAGAATATATATACTTTATATAGTCGGAAATCGTCACCATTTTATAGTGGTGGGTATAAAAAGAGAGGTCAACGTTTTTAGACACCTGAAGAATCGGTTGATGTATTCTTAAATAATGTTTTGAAGATACCTCATGCAAAAGCATGCAAAAATTTGAAGCTCTTTTCGATTAATTAAATTTGTTTTTGTTCTTTAATCCCGTAATATAAAAAGCCACCCTCGTATAATCAAGATATTCTATTTCTTGATCTAGGATGGGAAATCCATATTTGTACAGAAACAAAAACATGCGATATTCTTGTTCTAAGGTTAATTTGCTGTCATTGTATAAAGACTAGAACATTTCGGAAGTAATATTTTCGGTTTTGTTGCAAAGTTAGCATATATTGTTCTCCCAAATACATATCTAGTCATATAAACACGTCCTTAACGACGAGGATAGACTATGACGTTAAGGGTGTGTGTGCTTATGAGTAAGGATTCAAACGATTGTATATTTTTCCAATGCAATAACAGAAAGGATTCCTTTGAAAAAAATATTAACATTTTTTGCTTGACTTTGTGTATTAGTCCTATGATCTGTTATTGATGGTATTCTATGTAGATATTACTGCTGCTGTTGTTGCTAGTAACACAGTTTGTTTGAATATGGGTGTGTGTGTGTGCAGTTATCCCTTTTGTGGTTGATGGGGCCTTCAATATTGTTGTTTTAAATCGATTTTGATGCGTTTGTGTTTTCTTTGTGCTGTAGTTTGGGTTTTTTTTTGTATAAATATGTTTGGTTGTTATTTATCCTGTTTTGCTATAGACATTGTGTTAGTGTCTTTCATTGTTTATTCCTTCATTTGTCGTCTTACTCGAATCCTTTCTATTGGGGCAGAAAAAAAAAACTCTGTCAAATAGGAAACAAAGAGTCTGTGGCTGCATGTGAGGTTCATCTATGGATGCCATTTTAAAGGTATTTTGAGATATCTTTATTACTCCTTTTTTTATCGATTACGGTTTTTTTGTCTTGGCCCGTTCGTCAAATGGTTAGGTGGTTGTTTTGTTGGCTGTCATTCATTGTTGGTTTCTTTCATTTTTTTTGTCACTGTCAGGATTTCTTTTCGTAACATTTCTTCCTACCGATATGGAATTTTCTTTGTCAGAGACATCATTTTCTTTTCACACATCATATCACATAACATAACTCGTTGGCTTTATTTCAAAATATGGCAAATTTTTTGATTATTTTTTTTTTCACTTGTGTTGCCCTACAGTAGGTCGATTTGATGAAGATGAAAAGTAAAAGACTATTCTATTTCTTTCGGCTGCAAGCAAGACGAACTATATCGGACCATGTTTTGATATAGCCTTCGCATAAATTGGTCCCTATTAGTATAGTTTAGGTTATGTAGGTTAGGTTAGGTTAGGTTATGTGGCAGCTCGATGTATCAGGCTCACTTAGACTATTCAGTCCATTGTGATACCACAGTGGTGAAATTCTCTCTTATCACTGAGTGCTGCCCGATTCCATGTTAAGCTCAATGACAAGGGACCTCCTTTTTATAGCCGTGTCCCAACGGCGTTCCACATTCCAGTGAAACCACTTTGAAACCCTAAGAAATGTCACCAGCATTACTGAGGTGGAATAATCCACCGCTGAAAAACTTTTTGGTGTTCGGTCGAAGCAGGAATCGAACCCACGACCTTGTGTATGCAAGGCGGGCATGCTAACCATAGTGACACACGGAAATTTCACTATTCAGTCAATTGTGATACCAAATGCGTAAACTTCCCAGCAAAAAAAAGCGTCGACAAAAAAGTAGTGAAAATGTTCTTCTTGGATCCGCAAGTGGTGCAAAATTGGCGCAGAAGCGATGTTTTTAACATGGGCTTGTCATAGGACGGATGCCCACCATTTCAACAGCCGTTGCACTGAAGTTGCATCATTTCTTAAGATGTGATGCGAATCCAGTGATTTGAATGTGAATAAAGAAATTTTTCAATATTGCATTATAACGCTTATCTGGAACGTTTGACATCAAATATTTTTAAAAATTCGCAATTTTTCTAGAATGGATTAAGCATTTTTTTCGGCAAAATTTAAATAATTTGCACTATTTTATTAATTTTTAATCTGTTTTAACCCATTTGAAACAATAAAATTTTAAATTTCCCATTAAAAATATAAAAAAGCGAGTTATAAAAAATTGACTCGAATGAACTACCTGTGCAGTTAAAATGAAGAACATTTTTGCGAGGACATTTTTGGAAATGCTTTTAAAGTTGTGCTTTAAGAAGAACTTCTATTTTTTCTTGCTGGGTTCTCGTTTGTCACTGAGTACTGCCTTGTTCTATATTAAGATCAATGACAAGCGACCTTCTTTTTACAAAATTTTATTTTTCTATAGAATATTTTGTCAAAATTGTATTTCTATATAAAAATTAAAAAAAAAAATATGTTTAAATTTTATTTCTGTAGAAGATTTTGTTAAAATTTTATTTCTAAAGAAAATTTCTTTTCAATAGAAAAATTTGTCAAAATTTTATTTCTATAAAAATTTTTCTCAAAATTTTATTTCTATAAAAATTTTTGTCAAAATTTAATTTCAATAGAAAATTATGTGAAAATTTTATTTCAATAGAAAATTTTGTCATTTATTTCTATAAAAAGTTTTCTCAAAATTTTATTACTATAGAAAATGTTGTCAAAATTTTAGTTCTATATAGATTTTTTTTTTATTTCTATAAAAAATTTTCTCAAAATTTTATTTCTACATAGAAAAGTTTGTTCAAATTTAATTTCAATTGAAAATTTTGCCAAAATTTTATTTCAATAGAAAACTTTGTCCAAATTTTATTTCTAAAGAAAATTTTGTCCAAATTTTATTTCTATAAAAAATTTTGTCAAAATTTAATTTCAATAGAAAATTTTGTCAAATGTAATTTCAATAGAAAATTATGTCAAAATTTTATTTCAATTAAAAATGTTGCAAAAATTTTATTTCAATACAAAAATTTGTCAAAATTTTGTTTCTATATAGAAAATTTTGTCAAAAATTGATTTCCATAGAAAATTTTGCAAAAGTTAATTTTCATTGAAAATTTATCATGTACCTCTTAGTAGGAGAGGAATAAATTGCAAAAAAAATGTTGAGATTTTATTTCTGTAGAAAATTTTGTCCAAATTTTATTTCTATAAAAAATTTTCTCACAATATTATGTCTATAAAAATATTTGTCAAAATTTTGATTTTTAGAAAATTTTTTTCATAATTTCATTTCTATAGAAAATTTTGTCAACATTTTATTTTCATAGAAAATTATGTCAAAATTTCATTTCTAAAGAAACTTTTGTCAAAATTTTATTTCTATAGAAATTTTGTCAAATTTTATTTCTATAGAAAATTTTGTCAAAATTGTATTGCTATTAAAAATTTTGTCGAAATTTGATTTCTATAGAAAATTTTTGCTAAAATATCATTTCTATAGAAAATTTTTGCTAAAATATCATTTCTATAGAAAATTTTGTCAAAATTTTATTTCCATAGAAAATTATGTCAAAATTTTATTTCCATAGAAAATTATGTCAAAGTTTCAGTTCTAAAGAATATGTTGTCAAAATTTTATTTCAATAGAACATTTTGTCAAAATTGTATTTCCGTATAGAAAATTTTGTCGGAATTTGATTTCTGTAGAAAATTTTGTTGAAATTTGATTTCTATAGAAAATTTTTGTCAAAATTTCATTTCTATAGAAAATTTTGTCAAAATTTTATTTCCATAGAAAATTATGTCAAAATTTCATTTCTAAAGTAAATTTTGTCAAAATTTTATTTCTATAGAAAATTTTGTTCAAATTTTATATCTATGTAGAAAATTTTGTCCAAATTTGATTTCTATATAGAAAATTTTGTTCAAATTTTATTTCTATAGAAAATGTTGTCAAAATTTTATTTCTATATAGAAAATTTTGTCCAAATTTAATTTCAATAGAAAATTTTGTCAAAATTTTATTTCAATAGAAAATTTTGTCAAAATTTGCATTACATCTAGTTTTACAATTAATAATCGAGCTTTAGAATCATGTTCTTTAATCTAATCCATAAAGCTCGATTAATAATTGTAAAACTAGATAAAAAATTTTCTCAAAATTTTATTTCTATATAGAAAAATTTGTTCAAAATTTTATTTCAATAGAAAATTTTGTCAAAATTTTGATTTCTATATAGAAAATTTTGTCAAAATTTTATTTCTACAGAAAATGTTGTCGAAATTGTATTTCTATCGAAAATTTTGTCGAAATTTGATTTCTATAGAAAATTTTTGCTAAATTTTCATTTCTATAGAAAATTTTTGTAAAAATTTCATTTCTACAGAAAATTTTGTCAAAATTTTATTTCCATAGAAAATTATGTCAAAATTTCATTTCTAAAGAAAATTTTGTCAAAATTTTATTTCTATAGAAATTTTGTCCAAATTTTATTTCTATATAGAAAATTTTGTCCAAATTTTATTTCTATATAGAAAATTTTGACCAATTTTTATTTCTATCAAAAATTTTCTCAAAATTGTATTTCTATGGACAATGTTGTCAAAATTTTATTTCTTTCATTCGTTTTGTTTTGTTATTGTTGGTTTTTGTTCTTTAATCATTGTTGTTGTTTTTTTGATTTCAGCTTAAAGCCATACATTGACTAAACTACAAGTATAGCTTAACCAACAGAGGAAAAGAATGTTTGTCAAATTTATTTGGGCAAAGCCCTATAGACTGCAAGATCGTTGGATGGACGCACGTTTCAGAATTACCACATTCCTCATCAGCATCCTCTACTTGCAGCAAAACTATCAACCAATTATCAGAATAAATTCAGGCAGTTCATTAAACCCAACAATAAACCACACTTGAACCCTCCGAAAAAAGGCTCTACATTGATAGCCGGCTTATGCCGAAATAAATTCGTACAAACATCTCTCGTTTCCTTTGCCACCATCAAATCATCGATTTGAGTGATTTTATTTCTATAGAAAATTTTGTCAACATTTTATCTCTGTAGACAATTTTGTCAAAATGTTATTTCTATAGAAAATTTTGTCAAAATTTTATTTCTATATAGAAAATTTTGTCAAAATTTTATTTCAATAGGAAATTTGGTCAAAATTTTATTTCAATCGAAAATTTTGTCAAAATTTGATTTTTGTTAAAATATCATTTCTATAGAGAATTTTTGTTAAAATATCATTTCTATAGAAAATATTTTGTAAAAATTTTATTTCTATAGAAAATTTATGGAGTACCTCTTAGATGGAAAGGTGTATATTGTAAAATCTGCCAAAACTTCAAGAATTCTAACAATCTACCAAAGATTAAAAAATCTACCATTTCTACAATCTACCATCAGCTAAACTTTGTTTAAGACTTTCCTTAATGTTTTCACTTTAAGTTTGAAAAAAATCTTGGAGTTAAAAATTGCAAAAATGTATTTTCGCAAAGTTCAAAAATGGACTATTTGTGATAAAATTTACCAATTTTATGTAACTGAACTATTTTGTAAGAAATACGAATGAAATAAATCTTTATGCTTCATTTGTGTCTAATTTTTGTTAATTTCGCTAAACTAATGTTCACAAAGAAAAAGGGTATAATCAACCGCTGGAAAATTTTGGCGATACGTGGGCAAACTTGAACCCATGAACCTTTGAGTGAAAGGCAAGAAAACCATTGCATCACTGTGACCCTCATTTGGTTTCTCGAGAATTTAAACACCTCAATTTTCATCCGATTTGCTTGAAATAGGAAATCTAGAGGTATTATAAGTCGATAAATAGGTCAGGCGTACACTTTACGTATAGGCCTTGTTTTGGTATATACCTCCATATACAATGAAACATGGATACTCTGAAAAATGACTTAGCTCAAAAGTAGACAATTGTCGTGAGACGACGGAAAACAAATATATTTGATTCGCGGTGGTGGGTCTTTATGACCAAGAATAATATGGTATAATATTAGTATATTCTGCAGCCTATTTTAGAAAATATTAACAAAAAAGATGTCTCCAAAACAGGAGAGAAGATTTTTTTTTTTGGAAGAAGAAGCGATAATGGGGTTGTCATAGGAATTATGTGATATTTTTGCAAATAAATATTTTTATAATTTTTATGATCATTAATGCATTCTAATGCTTATGTAAAACGTATGACTTCAAATACTTTCTAAATATCACAATTTTTTAGAATGGATTTTGCATTTCTTCCGACATAATTTTAATAATTTGTACCATTTTCTTAATTCTTACTCTGTTTTCAGCCTATATCAAAAAAAGGTAAAATAACCCCCTTAAAAATATGACAAAACGGGTTATAACTAATTTATTTAAAAGAACTTCCTGAGTAGTTAAAATAAAAAAACATCTGTGGGAGGAAGTGCTTTTAAAGTTATGCCTTTAGAAAAACTACAATTTTTTTTTTTTGGTGGAATGTATATTGAATAAATGACAGAAGCAAAGTTTATAACCAAATGATGTTACCCACCTATAACACTGTAGGGTATAACTTCGTGCCTTAAGAAAAATCTTAACTATTTTGTTCATGGTGATGAACAATCATATAGCAATCAGATAAAAAAGATTATTTGCTATGTTTTCAATTTCACTCGCAAAATGTTTTCTTTTTTTCATAATGAAGGATTTAAAAGGAGCCCATTTGTGATTTTTTTTTGTTAAATTTTTGCATCTTACAGCAATTTGTTTTTTATTAGGAAAATCAAAAACACACTATTTTGATAAGTTAACCAACTAAACCATAAATAACTATATTAATATAATAAAATCATTTACTGAGTCGTAAAATTAAATATTAAGCAAGTCAGTTACCGCAAGACACATCTCTAATAACAATGGATTCAATCCGAAAAAATATCGTAAAGACATACAATTACTTTCTTTGAACTCTTAGAATAAGATTTGTGACAACTTAGCATATTTTCCAGGAAAGTGGTAGGAGACAAAAGTTGTTTTCATTCCTAAAGCGGGAAAATCCTTTCATTCCAGTGTAAAGGATTTTCGACAAATCAGCTTATCCTTACTCCTTCTTAAGACTCTGGAGAGACTGATGAGGTGATCATATTCCTTGCGTGTAATATTGAAAAAAGGGGCGAGAAAAACCACGGAAACTTTGTACTCGTGCAAATTGTCAATAGGGAAAAAGTGGGAACTAAAACCGCAATGTTACATTAGCTATACGTGGTCTGGTGGACGACACAACTGCAGTTGACAAGTTGAGAACAAATTCAGCGAATGGCGTGTTTGTGTAGCTCAAGCACATTCAGTAAGCTAGGAAGAGATTCCCTTAATGTCGTGTTGCATCTATTGGCTTTAGACATATTGTCCAAACAGTCAATGGTTGAGCTTTAGACATATTGTCCAAACAGTCAGCTGCAACAATGGTTGAGCGAGCTGCCGCTGTGGTCGCCACAGTTCAGTTTTCAACGTAATCCCACAGTGGATAACACTTCGGCGAAATCCTTTTTCGACAAAAATATTTAAAACACTAATTCCCAACAGCGATGTGTGGTGTACACGATAATAGACAGGTTGATTGAAGGTGCCCGTAATAGTGGAGATTTCTGTGTGAAATAAGGCCATCACACATTTCTCTGAAAATTCACCGAGAGTTCTAATTTATTATACCCTCCACCATGGGATCCTTAACTTTGTCATTCCGTTTGTAAAACATCGAAATATTGCTCTAAGATCCCATAAAGTTTATATATTCTGGGTCGTGGTAAAATTCTGAGTCGACCTAAGCATGTCCGTCCATCGGTCTGTTGAAATCACGCTATCTTCCGAACGAAACAAGCTATCGACTTGAAACTTGGCACAAGTAGTTGCTGTTGATGTAGGTCCGATGGTATCGCCATCTCAACCGTTACAAATGTTGCCAAATCAACCGTTACAAATGTAATTAAAGTGTTTGGGGTTTGTCGACAGCCAGGAAGTCTGGATCGGGGGGAAATCGAAAACCGGAAGCCGCTGAGACGACAAAGAGAGTTGCCGGTAGTTTCAAGCGAAACCCTAACCTCTCTCTCCGAGATGCCGCAAATAAGCTGGGTGTATCGTCTACAACCGTGCATCGAGCCAAAAAACGAGCCGGACTATCGACTTACAAGAAGGTAGTGACTCCAAATCGCGATCATAAACAAAATACGACGGCCAAAGCGCGATCCCGGAGGCTGTACACGACGATGCTGACGAAGTTTGACTGCGTGGTAATGGACGACGAAACCTACGTCAAAGCCGACTACAAGGTGGCTGTACAAAATCTGATGGCAGGTGTCAAGCGTGAGGCCCGGCAATTCGGATTTGGAAAAGCGAAAGCCTAACTGAATATTTTTCCTGAATTTTATACTAATTGAACTTGAAAAAGAAATTTAATTTGATTTTTTAAATAAACGATTTCACCGATTTACACGCGTTTTCCCTTGACCAAATTTTGACCGTATCACCCTTTAGCCCCCATATAAACCGACGCTCAGATTTGGCTTGCGGAGCCTCTTGGAGGAGCAAAATTCATCCGATCCGGTAGAAATTTGGTACATGGTGTTAGTATATGGTCTCTAACAACCATGCACAAATTGGTCCATATCGGTCCATAATTATAAATAGACCCCATATAAACCGATCCCCAGATTTGGTTTGCGGAGCCTCTAAGAGAAGAAAATTTCATCCAATCCGGCTAAAATTTGGTACATAATGTTAGTATATGGTCTTTAACAACCATGTAAAAATTGGTCCACATCGGCCCATAATTATATATAGCCCCCATATAAACCGATCCCCAGATTTGACCTCCGGAGCCTCATGGATGAGCAAAATTTTTTCAATTCGCTTGAAATTTGGTACGTGGTGTTAGTATATGGTCTCCAACAACCGTGCAGGAATTGGTTCACATCGATCCATAATTATATGTAGCCCCCATATAAACCGATCCCAAGATTTGATCTCCGGAGCCTCATGGATGAGCAAAATTCTTCCGATTCGGTTGAAATTTGGTACGTGGTGTTAGTATATGGTCTCCAACAACCGTGCAGTAATTGGTTCACATCGGTCCATAATTATATGTAGCCCCCATATAAATCCCCAGATTTGACCTCCGGAGACCCCTGGAAGAGCAATATTCACCCGATCCGGTTGAAATTTGGTACGTGGTGTTAGTATGTGGTCTCTAACAACCATGTAAAAATTGGTCCATACCAGTCTTAATTATATATAACCCCCATTTAAACCGATCCCCAGATTTGACCTCCGGAGCTCTTGGAGGAGCAAAATTGACCCGATCCGGTTGAAATTTGGTACGTGGTGAAATTTGGTACATTTGTAAGTACGTATTCTTTTCGGGCAAGAAAAGATACTGGAGAAAAATTTTGAAATTGAATAGAGAAAAGTATTTGAAAAAAAGAGTCATGTTCGACTTTAAAATGAATTGCTAACTTTCATTTCGATAGTGCGAAAGGTAATGATGGTTAGATAAAGGATTTGTAATTCGTGGGCTGATATTGTTATGTCACCAGGTAGGGTGGGTAGAGAAATATGAGCCGCAGTTAAACACCTTAGCCGGCTCGTTTCAGCTAACGCCACTTTCATTTCTCGGTATCTACTACAAAGTTTTTGAGGCATGTCAAATACACAAGTACATACACACACACACCTTTAAGAGCTACTTTATCTTCTTAATTTCTGTATACGGATCCGTAATCTATCCCTGAAGGATAACGAACTCTCCCAAGACTGAGCAAGGCCGAGAGCCAGAAGGTAGCCATTTCCAGAGGAGACAGATTTATCGAGAGGATCGTTACACATTGCGCTAGTATATGGCCACTAACAACCATACCAACATTGGTTTATATCGTTCTATAGTTATATACAGCTGATCCCCAAAAATAATCTACCAAAATTTTATTTCTATAGAAAAGTTTGTCAAGATTTTATTACTACAGAAAATTTTGCCAAAATTGTGTTATTATAGAAAATTTTGTCAAAATTTTATTACCATAGAAAATTTCGTCAAATTTTTATTACTATACAAAATTTTGTCAAGATTTTATTTCTATAGAATATTTTATTTCTATAGAATATTCTATAGAAAATTTTGTCAAATTGAATTATATACGTATTTAATCGGCCTTTTTTTACCCCGTATGGACTAACTTACAAATGAGAAGACGGTGTTAAGAAGTGTTAAGATACCTTGCCATCGGCAAGCGTTACCGCAACTCAAGTAATTCGAATG
Organism: Haematobia irritans; assembly: GCF_050003625.1. Taxonomy (NCBI): domain Eukaryota; kingdom Metazoa; phylum Arthropoda; class Insecta; order Diptera; family Muscidae; genus Haematobia; species Haematobia irritans. The sequence goes on from NC_134399.1 coordinate 146,953,377, forward strand.
TGCATGACAGTCTCTAGTTCGGCCTGGCCGAACTTATGGCCGTATATACTTGTTGAATTTTTGCTCTCTTTGTGATATATTAATAAAATAATACACGTACATAAAAGTTCCAGTTTTAAAATCCAAATTATAACAGATACATCAATGGAAAAAATGTTTTCTTAATTCCAAAAAGAATTGAATCAAACATGCAAAGTCCTCAAACTAAGTCGTAGCCTATCATAAGCTTATCAGTTAATTAAAAAACGATTTCTATAAATTAAAAAAAATTTTCTTTGTTTTAATGAAGTTTTTCTTATTTCAAAGACATACGACTTTAAAGGTGCGAACATTTCTAATATTTGTGTCTTAAATTTAATGAAAACTAATTTTAGTAATTTTAAAATTAAGTGTATAAACTTTCTTTTAATTAAAATTTCATTATTAAAAAAAAAAATTGTCCATAATAATGTGTAAATAGCGTAAACAAAAATTTAAGTTGCATAATCTTTCATATTAGGTAAATATTTTTTTCGGTGTGGAAAAGGACAAACGGTCACATAACTGTGCGGCGTCTATAGGTCATTATAATAATAATAAAAATTTCCGTTCGTCTTACTTTGCCAACCTATTTATCTAAATTGACCAAATTCAATTATTTCGTGATGATAACAAATTCTCAATTATTCCGAATCACCTCTTACATAATTTCAGCCAATAGGTGTTGGTAATTGCGCCCCTAAGACAACATGAATTTTAATTGAATGCCCAGTGGACCGACCACATTAATGGCGATGAAAATACAATTCGAACATCATCATCATCATCATTGGCCACAATCTCATTGACTAACAATTTTGCAATGGAAATACCGAAAGATATCTATGCAAATTAATGTCTTTGATATAGTGTCAAAGAAAAAAAATGTTTTTATTTTTTCTTTATTTATTCATTTACAAACTTATTCTTCTGAACTCTAGACTTAAACTGCCTACTTAATATCTACAACCATCGCTTTTCATACATTTTCCAATATTATTATAGACGCAACGTCAGCTAAATTATGTTCCCATGCCGTCGCGATATATCGTTTTACAATTTGGCTGACCGTTGATTCAGCATTTAGTAACCGCGCGTGTATGAATCAAACATGCAAAAAAATATTACAGGTATGGGGTAACATACCTTAACTCCTCCCCCTGTAAAATCAATCGTCCCGATTGTTAGAAAGTTGGGAGTTCATTTGAGCTACAAAATCTTTGAGAAGAATTTTCACTAGTAGAAGTTTTTGATTTGATTTCTTCGTTAACTACTTTTATAATATTAACGTCTGAGTGAGATTTACTTTTGTACTTGTAAATAAATAAGCAAATTACAAAAATTAATAGGGTAAATAATCCGATATTAGTAGAAAGCATTACATTTCCTTTGGTAGATATTAAATTTATTTTATCAATATTATTAGCTTGTAGATTTTTCATCAATTCTAAAGATAACACTTCTTCGACTAGTGATTTATTGGAAGACATTTGTAAGAGAGGTGGAAGGGGTTTGAAATTTGAAATTTCTTTTGAAACGAATGTTTGATTGTCTATCTTTATTGATTCATTATGAAATTGTATTAAATATGTTCCCGATAGTTTATAACTTTTATCTTCGGATATTTCAATGGCGCCGTCAAATTTATTCAAAAAAATAGTTCCCGGATATAATTCTTCTGTTTTAGGAACGTGTTCATTATTAATAAAAGTACAATTATGAGCTTTGTTTCTAAAAAGTGATGGTACACAATTATTTTCACTTATGTCTATGAGATTATCATTATTGCAAATACATAATTTATTGATTTCAGTACAATTATTTTTGATTTCAAATATTTTGTTCTTACATTTAATTACAATATTTGTATTAATTTTTATGATTGTATTATTTTGTTTAACAGGCTTAATTAGTATTTTCTCACAATTTGTGTGGTCTATTGATGGCAAGTTAATTATATAGATTAGTGATGAGTGATCAGAAGCGATTTTAATCGTTGCGAATCCTAATGCTTCCTCTAAATTATTGTATGGAAATTCTTCTACATCCAAAAACTCTTTTATTTCATTAATTTCCTTTTCAGACAGTATAAACGAATTTACTATCCCTACCTTAGCCCATTGCAGAGCATATTCTATATTTGTCAGTTCAGTTTTTAAAATGTTTATTTTTGATCTTATAGAATCCTCTATAGTTCTTTGAATTTCTCCTAAGGATTGGAACGTCTTTAAAATCTTGTTCGTAGTATTAGTCAGTAGGTTTATTCTTTCTATTATGTCCTTATTTATTATCCTCTGTCTTGCGTTATTTCCCAATAGTCCGTTTATCTTTTGTACTACAATATTATGATCGTCATAGTCTGGTGAACCAGCAATCCATTTCCAGGCTGATCCCAGTATATTAATTGAACGTTTGGTCCTTGGTCTAATTTTTCTTAACTGTTCATTCAACTGGTCAATGTCGTGTAGTAAAAATGGTAGTATGGAACTGTTTCGTAAAATTTTCTCATGGATTTCACTTTTCAGGTTGTCAATGGTTCGTCCGTATTTGTCCAGTTCGATAATGTGAATTAGTTTAAAATTTCCGTTTTGAATTTTAGCTTGTCCTATATGGATTGTTACTAGTTGTGAAGTGGAGTAGTCTAGTATTTGCACTTCAGCTTTACAAATTGTGAAAAATATAAGCAGTAGTATCATAGAAGCCATGTTCTGAAAAAAAATTATTTTTAAATATTTGATTATGTTTTAATATTGTCTTTATGAATTATTCTGTCGCGATATTTAATTCTTATTTTATTACCTAAATCTTCCTTAACTATTTGCTTTTTAAATCGTGGTAATAACTTGTTTCTTTGTCCTATGATTTTCTCGTAAACCGTGTCACCTGGTTGATAAGTTTTTATTTGATTATCATTGTTCCGTAACAACATTTTTTCTTGAGCCTTTTTTAGAATTTCCATTAAATTGTGTTCTACCTTATTAAAAAATATATCTGTGGGTTTATTTTGTGTGACCGAATGGATGGTTTTATTGTATTGTTGAGCTGCTCTATAGAATGTTTCTTTATCTCCCAATAAGTGAAATTCGTCCTTGATACATCTAGCTATTTCTATTAAGGTAGAGTGGACTCTTTCTACTTGTCCATTGGTTGTACTATGGCGAGGTGTGCAATAATATAGTTCAATACCTAATCTGTGCAATAAAGATTTAAACTGCGGACTACAAAAGCCTGGTTCGTTGTCAAGTGTTATTTTTTTAGCATTTGGAAAGCCCTGTAGTAATTCTAAAAGTTTTTCTCCTAGGTTAGTTTTATCTTCAATATCTTTAATTATTAAAAATTTCGAATACGAATCAATACAAGTTAGAAATTTTAATCCTTCTGCATAAAAAATATCAACATTAAGGTACTCCCCCTCCTTGTTAGGAATTGGAGCCTCTCCAATTGGAACTTTCTGTGGATGTCTATTATATTTATTTTTATTACATATAGAACAATGTCTGATATATTCCTTAAAGTGGTCTGCCATTTTTGGCCAATAGTACTGTTTATATACTTGTTTATGGTTTTCTTTACAACTACGATGAGCTCGCGAATGTGTTTCCTTTATTATGCTTTGTTGGTCGTCTTCATTTATTACATCAATAGGAAATATGCGGGTAAATACAAATTTATTTGAAAATACGCTCTTTACAGTTTCTTTAAAATCATATAAATCTTCCGGTGTACAGTGTATCGCTGTCACTAAATTTGGATTGATATATTGCAAAAGAATGGATTTTAGATTTTCCCTAGTATCGTATTCAATAATATGACGAGTCCTTCCGAAGTTTACTATCATTTGATGTAATGAAAAATTTGACTTGCTTAGCAAAATTTGTTGTTTGAATTCATTTAAAGGTTTTGATGTTTCGGGGATGTTAAAATTATCACTACTTTCTGTAGAATGTTGGGTGTCCTGCAAAGAGTCTTCGTCCGAAATATTATTCAAATATTGTCGCGAAAGGGCGTCGGCTACCACGTTGGTAACACCTGGTTTATAAATCATTTTTGGCGAAAATTCTTCAATAAAGGAACGCCATCTTTTTATTTTTGCATTGGGATTTCGAGTGGACACGGCAAAAGTTAACGGTTGGTGATCTGTATGAATTTCTATATTTGAACTACCATATAAATAATTTCTTAAATTCTTTAAAGCCCAAACAATGGCATAAAGCTCTTTTTCATTAGTCGCATAGTTCCGTTCGGTTGAATTTAAAGTTTTTGATATAAATGTAATCGGTTTACCGTCTTGGCTAAGAACAGCACCTACTGCTTCATTAGAGGCATCGGTGGTAAGGACAAATGTTTTATTAAAATCAGGTTGGACTAATTCTACTTGTTCAGAAAGTATTTTTTTTAATTTTTCAAAAGTTAACACACCTTGTTCATCTATATTAATTTCAATTTTCTTTGACATATGTTGCGATACCTTTCCATTTTCACCAGATAAATATTTTGTCAGCGGTTTTGCTATGTTCGCATAATTCTTAATAAACTTTCGATAATATCCTATCATTCCAAGGAAACTTCGGAGTTGCCTTAGTGTTTTTGGTAAAGGATATTCATTTATTGTTTCTATTTTCTTCGGATCTGTTTTTATTACATTCTGCGCAACTACATAACCTAAAAATTCTACTTCTTTCTCATAAAACTTCGATTTTTCCAAGGAGATTTTCATGTTAGATTCCTTAAGTTTATTTATAATTATGTTCAAATGTTCAAAATGTTCCTTTAGAGATGAGGAGTAAACAATTATGTCATCTATATAAACATGACATATTTTCCCTATAAATTCTCGCAGGATATCATCCATAGCGCGTTGGAAAATACTTGGACTGTTTTTAAGCCCAAAGGGTAATCTGATAAACTCATATTTCCCGTTGTTGACGGAAAAAGCGGTTTTCTCTATGTCCTGTTCTTTCATCAAAATCTGATGGAATCCTGATTCTAGATCTATGGTAGAAAAATATTTTGCTGTACCTAAATTCGACAATATGACATTACAGTCTGGAATCGGATACTTATCACAAACTGTTTGTTCATTTAGTTTTTTATAATCTATTACCATACGCAATTTTGGTGTTCCGTTTTCATTTGTTCCTTTCTTTGGCACTACCCATATCGGGGAATTATAAGGACTTTTACTTGGACGAATAATACCGTCCTCTAGTAACCGTTTTACTTCATTATTAACAAAACTATTAGCGGAAAGTGGATAAGGATATTGCTTGCTCCATATTGGCGCTTCAGCAATTGTTCTGATCTCCGCTCTAATATCTGTTCTAAATGGCAAATTCATATCTATACTTGAATGTAGTTTTTCTATATAACGTATAACGTTCCTTCTTAAAACGTTTATTGATTCTTGTCTTTCATCGAAAAGGTTTTCACTTTGCAACTTATTTATAAAATTTTCATTAGAAATATCATTTTCACTTGTATTTTCACTTAAATTTTTGCTTGTACTTGGTTCACAATTTATAATTTTTTCGCGGTGTTCACCACAAATAAAAATTCCTTCTTTAAAATTCAATATAATGTTGGCCTTTTTCATAAAATTATAACCTATAAGAATATCAGCTTCTAAGTTTGATATTTCATAGAATCGCTCTTTAAAACCAAATGCTATCGCATCATAAAAATGTTCAATGATGGTAAAACCATTAATGGTTTTTACCCTCTTCTTAATAACTAGGTCCTGTCTGTTTGCTAAAACTCCAGGTTTGCAATAGCAGCTTGTTGCGCCGCTGTCAATTAAAATTCGGAGGTTCCGTCCTGTTGAGGCTGTCCTATAGATGTAGGGCAGTCCTGACCTACTTCTAAAAAAGATTCCTCGTGAAGGTTATTCATTCGTTGTGCCTTGTATTGTGGTTGAAAGCTATTTTGAGCACTATTGCTTATTGGTCTTTTAATTGTATTCACATTAAAATGATTTTGTTGTGTTTGTGGGAATCTATTGTTATAGTAAAAAGGTCTTCCTTGCCTTTGGTGTGTTTCATTGTCACGATTATATTTTGGATTTCTATTTACGATATTTACTGAACTACCTATTTCCATGGGTTCAGGTTTTTGCTCTGATTGGCGATTGTTAAATTGAAAATTTTGATCCTTTCGACCATGATTCGGAAAACGTAAATTATTTTGTGTCTTAAAATGGTTAAAATGGGGTTTACTGAACTGTAGCGCGAAATTTGCACGAGTTTTATTAGCTTCTAGTTCTTGAGCTTTTGCCAATGCATCAGGCAAACTATTTGGTGAGACGGAAAATAAAATATCATTTAAGGGGGAATTCAAACCTGTTACAAATACCCTGAGCGCGTATTGTCTGTTCCTGTTGTTCAGTTCCCTAGTTAGTTCGGAGTTCGTTCCGTGGGTCATTATCGTTTTGTTAATCAAGTCAGTTAATTTTTTATTTACTTCATTATAGTAAGTTAATAGTGGTTGTGGTCCTTGTCTCATGATGCTAAGTTCTTGTTCAATAAGGTGTAAAGGTCTTTTGTCTGCGTATGCAAAATCTAATCGGCTAATAATTGCGTCAAAATTTAGTACAGTCCCGTGATTCGTCAGTGTGTCGTTAGCTTCATCTATTATCTTATTTCGAAGTATTGTCAAGGCAGAATAGTAACGTTTGCTGCCTCTGGTATACAAATTCATAGAATGAGTTGCGGCCTCACGCCAGCTAACATACGAATGTTTACCGTCAAATGTTGGCATAGATTTTACCACATCTAACGGTTCGTCACAACGGATCGCAATGTTAATTTTTTCCTCTTGAAACTCACTAACTATATCGGACGATGTTAGTTGCCCTAAACATTTGCTCAACTCCTCAATTTTGGCTAGCAAAGGATTTGTCTGTGCTTTGATTAAAGCTTCTATTTGGTCAGACGTTGCCATTGTCTCTGTAGTCAAAGAACTAAACAAGTTGGATAAGTTATTAATTTCTGAATCCAGCTTAAAAAGAGTAATTTGTTTAGAAACTCAATCACAATCCTTATCTTAATGTTCAAGTAACTTAAAACATAAAATTAGTTTTTTTCGTTAAAGTACAAATTTTTACGTAATTCACAAACAAATTTAAATTAAAGAACAATTTTTAAAATAAATTACAACAGGATCTTCAAAATCTAAATTAAATATAAAAATAATCTGCTTACATTCAATAATTGTAGCTCTCCTGGGAAGTGGTGTTCTGGCAATTATTCTCCAACAAAGTTCTCAATGTAGTTGTCCTCACTGCAAGTTGTTATTGGCACTTCATTGCAATTTCCTTACTTAGAGTAACTCTTGAAGTTCTTTATTATTATTTTATTCTTTCTATTCCACCGCACAATTTTTGGGTTTTGCTTTTATTGTGTTTTTTTTTTTTACAGGATGATTCACTTATAGTTACTTCTTTTTATAAAAGAGTTTATTTCTGGTTACACAGTTTATTTCGTGTTGTTTTTTTACACGTTATTTCAAGTTTTTTTTTTTTTTTTTGAAGGGATAATTTTTCTTTTTACAATTGTTCACTTTTTCCTCCTTTTTGTAAGGATACTTATTCTTTATGATTATCCTTACTTTTAAATTTTCAGGATATTGTTCTTACAATTTTTCACTTTTTTCTCTTTTTTGTAAAGATACTTATTTTTTGTTACCACTATGGTTATCCTTACTTTTAAATTTTCAGGATATTGTTCTTAAAATTTTTCACTTTTTTCTCTTTTTTGTAAAGATACTTATTTTTTTGTTACCACTACCGTTATCCTTACTTTTACATTTTCAGGATATTTTTCAACGATAAGGAATCCTTATTTTTGTTACCGCTACCGTTATCCTTACTTTTACATTTTCAGGATATATTTTTTAACGATAGGGCATCATCCCGGTTGAGCCCCCAATTAATGTCTTTGATATAGTGTCAAAGAAAAAAAATGTTTTTATTTTTTCTTTATTTATTCATTTACAAACTTATTCTTCTGAACTCTAGACTTAAACTGCCTACTTAATATCTACAACCATCGCTTTTCATACATTTTCCAATATTATTATAGACGCAACGTCAGCTAAATTATGTTCCCATGCCGTCGCGATATATCGTTTTACAATTTGGCTGACCGTTGATTCAGCATTTAGTAACCGCGCGTGTATGAATCAAACATGCAAAAAAATATTACAGGTATGGGGTAACATACCTTAACTTGCATATCATTGATGCGAATATCATGTCGAACAGACTATGCCATAGAGGCTGTCATTTAATATAACCACTTAACATGCTGGATGTCGCCAATTATACAACAAGTGTTTCGAAGTGTTGTTCTCTTCAACCAAAAATCAGCCTGAATGCAAATGGACTCAGTTATAAAATGTTCACAACAATTTGGAAATGTAGCTCCAACATTCCAGCTATACATGGATAATGCAGTTTCAAACTAAATGAATACAAATTAAAGCATATTGTTCACAATATTGGGTACATAGATCATGCATCATAAAATATACCAAAATGAAGGCTAGTCTGTTCTACACTAAGCCATTTAATTTCAATTTTTGGACAAGGTAAATATTTTAAGTAGCTGCAAAACAACACAAATAGCGCTGGTATGTCAAAACGTTCACTGTAGGTAATAATTAAAAAATGTCAAGCTTTGTGATAAAGCTGTCAGTTGGTAGATTGCAACACTTGGGGTTGCCCAATCTCGAAATATAAAAGGCAACCGTAGTATCAAAATATTGATCTGTATTATTAATACGCTAAGTAACATAATATTAAAATACAAAATTCGGACAAATTCGATGAAAATTGCTGATTCCATATACTCAGGAGCAAAATAAAATCAACATGTTCGGATCCTCATTAAAAGACATAAAACACTTTCAATCGAATGATGTTGGAAAAATCTGAGATAAAAGTCTTCCCCACCATTTTGAAGAAAATTTAACCTTTCCATAACACTTGTAAAATCTGTAATCGTATACTGAAAAATCATTAAAATACGAATGCAAATTTTGCTTGGTATAGAAGACGCATTTCTCTGCACTGAAAAAAATATTGACGTGATATTAAAGATTACGCAACCTAAATGTTAGGATGCGAAATTTACAAAATATTAAGGACAAATTTCTTTAAAACAATGACATTTTAATTAAAATAAAGTTTATAATATTTGCTTCAAAAATTTGTATACCCTGCTCCACACTGTGGAACAGGGTATTATAAGTTAGTGCATATGTTTGCAACACCCAGAAGAAGGTGAGATAGACACATAGTGCCTTTGGCAAAAATGCTCACGGTGGGCTCCTGAGTCGATATAGCGATGTCCGTCTGTCCGTGAACACATTTTTGTAAAGTCTAGGTCGCAGTTTTAGTCCAATCGACTTCAAATTTGGCACAAGTATGTGTTTTGGCTCAGAATAGATCCCTATTGATTTTGGAAGAAATCGGTTCAGATTTAAATATAACTCCCATATATATTTCGCCCGATATGGACTTATATGGCCCCAGAAGCCAGAGTTTTACCCTAGTTTGCTTAAAATTTTGCACAAGAAGAACAATTAGTACTATAGTCAAGTGTGCCAAATTTTTTTGAAATCGGTTCAGATTTACATATAGCTCTTTCGCCCGATATGGACTAATACGGTCCCAGAAGCCAGAGTTTTACTTCGATTTAGTTGAAATTTTGCACAGGGAGTAGAATTAGCATTGTAGCTATGCGTGCCAAATTTGGTTGAAATCGGTTCAGATTTAGATATAGCTCCCATATATAGCTTTCGCCCGATTTACACAGAGGCCAATTTTTTGCTCCGATTAAGTTGAAATTTTGCACAGGGAGTAGAATTAACATTGTGGATATGCGTGCCAAATTTGGTTGAAATCGGTTCAGATTTAGATATAGCTCCCATATATAGCTTTCGCCCGACTTAAACTCATATGACCACAGAGGCCAATTTTTTGCTCCGATTTAGTTGAAATGTTGCACAGGGAGTAGGATTAGCATTGTAGCTATGCGTGCCAAATGTGGTTGAAATCGGTTCAGATTTTGACAAAAATGGTCAAAATACCAACATATTCCTTGTAAAATCGCCACTGCTTAGTCGAAAAGTTGTAAAAATTACTCTAATTTTCCTAAACTTCTAATACATATATATCGAGCGATAAATCATAAATAAACTTTTGCGAAGTTTCCTTAAAATTGCTTCAGATTTAAATGTTTCCCATATTTTTTTACTAACATTGTGTTCCACCCTAGTGCATTAGCCGACTTAAATTTTGAGTCTATAGATTTTGTAGAAGTCTATAATATTCTGTCCAGATCGAGTGATATTTAAATGTATGTATTTGGGACAAACCTTTATATATAGCACCCAACACATATGACGGATGTGATATGGAATCCAAAATTTTGATCTACAAAGTGGTGCAGGGTATAATATAGTGGGCCCCGCCCGACTTTAGACTTTCCTTACTTGTTTTCATTAAATTTAGGACACAAATTTTATAAATTCGCGTTCCTCCGTTAAAGTCGCATGTCTTTGAACTAAGAAATTTACAAAATATTAAAGACAAATTTTTTTAAAATGATGAAAATTTAATTAAAATAAAGTTTATAATCTTTGCTTCAAAATTTTTTTTCATTAAATTTAGGACACAAATTTTATATATTTGCGTCCCTCCGTTAAAGTCGCATGTCTGAAACACATTTTTTTATTTAAGGAAATTGTCCTTAAATTGACTGAAATATTAAACTTTAGATTTAAAATAAAAACGCTTCAAATATAGGCTAGGACTTATTTTGAGGATTAGCGTCTTTGGTCTAAAGTTTTTTTTTTTTGGAATTAAGAAAACATTTTTATACCCTGCGCCACACTGTGGAACAGGGTATTATAAGTTAGTGCATATGTTTGTAACACCCAGAAGGAGACGAGATAGACACATGGTGTCTTTGACAATAATGCTCAGGGTGGGTCCCTGAGTCGATATAACCATGTCCGTTTGTCCGTCTGTCCGTCCGTCCGTCCGTCTGTCTGTGAACACATTTTTGTGATCAAAGTCTAGGTCGCAATTTAAGTCCAATCGCCTTCAAATTTGGCACATATTCCTAATTTGGGTCAGAATAGAACCCTATTGATTTTGGAAGAAATCGGTTTAGATTTAGATATAGCTCCCATATATATCTTTCGCCCCATATGCACTAATATGTACCAGCAGCCAGAGTTTTATACCGATTTGCTTGAAATTTTGTACAAACATAACACTTAGTTACATGGTCAAGTGTGCAAAATTTGATTGAAATCGGTTCAGATTTAGATATAGCTCCCATATATATCTTTCGCCCGATATGGACTTATATGGCCCCAGAAGCCAGATTTTTGTCCCAATTTGTTTGAAATTTTGCATTGGGAATACAATTAGTAGTGAAGTTAAGTATGAAAAATTTGATTGAAATTGGTTCAGATTTAGATATAGCTCCCATATATATCTTTCGCCCGATATGGACTAATATGGTCCTAGAAGCCAGAGTTTTGGCCCAATTTGTTTGAAATTGTGCACTAGGAGCACAATTAGTAGTGCAGCATAGTGTGCAAAATTTTATTGAAATCGGTTCAGATTTAGATAAAGCTCCCATATATATCTTTCGCCCGATATGGACTAATATGGTTCTAATAGCCAAAGTTTTGGCCCAATTTGGTTGAAATTTTGCACAGGGAGTAGAACATTTTCCTTGTAAAATCGCCACTGCTTAGTCGAAAAGTTGAAAAAGTTACTCTAATTTTCTTAAACTTCTAATACATATATATCGAGCGATAAATCATAAATAAACTTTTGCGAAGCTTCCTTAAAATTGCTTCAGATTTAAATGTTTCCCATATTTGTTTACTAACATTGTGTTCCACCCTAGTCCATCTTAAATTTTGAGTCTATAGATTTTGTAAAAGTCTATCACTTAAATTTTGAGTCTATAGATTTTGTGGAAGTCTATCAAATTCTGTCCAAATCGTGTGATATTTAAATGTATGTATTTGGGACAAACCTTTATATATAGTACCCAACACATTTGACAGATGTGATATGGTATCGAAAATTTAGATCTACAAAGTGGTGCAGGGTATAATATAGTCGGCCCCGCCCGACTTTAGACTTTCCTTACTTGTTTACTTTGAAGTATCCATTATAATTTGGATTTTCAAACTGGCATTTGTTTGTACGTGAGTGCCTTTATTAATAAACCGCGAAAAGAGAATGACAATTTGGTAAATGAGATCTATATTGGTCCTAGATTTAAAACCAGATAGGTCACTAAAAAAATCTTTATTTTAAGGAAACCGCATCTTTGGCTCGGAATCAAGGCCAAAATCCATAAGGGAAGGTCAAAATCTTTGGATCCAAGTAAACTTTTTTTTGGAGTGTGATATAAAGTTTTATCCTTGTCCACAATTCGGTAAAGTTTTTAATGAAATTGTTTTGTCCATACAGTTAAGGCTTGACCTCAGTAAATTTGGTTTTAATAATTCTGCAAAGTTATCCAAAACTAATAAAATCGTCGTTTAGTTTGTTGGCATTTTGTGTATTGACTCAAAGCAAAAAATCGTTCAAAAATTTTAAATACGTTTTTTACTTGAAACATAGCATAATTTCTACTTGAAGTCGAGTCTGATTTTCGAAATGTAAGTTTCAATTTGTTTGTAAAAGATTTTGATAGCACATGGAGAAAAATCTGAGAAATGAATAAACTTCTTTTTTTTGGCTCGGAATCAATATCAAAACCACTAGAATAACGACGACATGTTTGGAACCGGACATGCTTTTTACCCTCCACCTTAGGATGGGTATATTAACTTTGTCATTCCATTTGTAACACATCGAAATATTGGTCTCAGACTCAACGAAGATATATATATATATATATATATATATATATATATATATATATATATATATATATATATATATATATATATATATATATATATATATATATATATATATATATATATATATATATATATATATATATATATATATATATATATATATATATATATATATATATATATATATATATATATATACATATGGACTAATATGCCCACAGAGGCACACGTGCTACTCTGATTTACGTGAAATTTTGCAGAGGGAGTAGAATTGAACTTTAAACTTTGCACAGGCAGCAGAATTAAGGTTCTGCATATGCGTGTTTATTTTGGTTGAAATCGGTTCAGATTTTGATATAGCTCCCATTTATTTCTTTCTCAGAACTCTGTACAGATCTGCTCAGATATACAGAATATAAGTGTATGGATTCATATAGCATCCAACACATTGGACGGATTTGATACGGTATCGAAAATGTGGACTTACAAAGTGGTGAAGGGTATAATATAGTCGGCCCCGCCCGACTTTAGACTTTCCTTACTTGTTTGAAACCATTTTGGTAGTACTCCGTCGATTTTGCCTCAAAATAGGCCTCAATTTCGCTCACCTCTTCATTGCAGCCAAAATTTTTCCCTGCGAGCATCCTTTTGAGGTCTGAGAACAAGAAAAAGTGGCTGGGGGCCAGATCTGGAGAATACGGTGGGTAGGGAAGCAATTCGAAGCCGAATTCATGAATTTTTGCCATCGTTCTCAATGACTTGTGGCACGGTGCGTTGTCTTGGTGGAACAACACTTTTTTCTTCTTCATATGGGGCCGTTTTGCCGCGATTCCGACCTTCAAACGCTCTAATAACGCCATATAATAGTCACTGTTGATGGGTTTTCCCTTCTCAAGATAATCGATAAAAATTATTCCATGCGCATCTCAAAAATAGAGGCCATTACTTTGCCAGCGGACTTTTGAGTATTTCCACGCTTCGGAGACGGTTCACCGGTCGCTGTCCACTCAGCCGACTGTCGATTGGACTCAGGAGTGTAGTGATGGAGCCATGTTTCATCCATTATCACATATCGACGGAAAAACTCGGGTGTATTACGAGTTAACAGCTGCAAACACCGCTCAGAATCATCAACACGTCGTTGTTTTTGGTCAAATGTGAGCTCGCGCGGCACCCATTTTGCACAGAGCTTCCGCATATCCAAATAATGATGAATGATATGACCAACACGTTCCTTTGATATCTTTAAGGCCTCAAAATCCTTTTGTGGATTTTTTTGATGTTTTCGTCGGTAACCACCTCTTTCGGGCGTCCACTGCGTTCACCGTCTTCCGTGCTCATTTCACCTCGTTTGAATTTTGCACACCAATCAATTATTGTTGATTTCCCTGGGGCGGAGTCCGGAAACTCATTATCAAGCCAAGTTTTTGCTTCCAACGTATTTTTTTCTTTCAGAAAACAGTGTTTTATCAAAACACGAAATTCATTTTTTCCATTTTTTTTCACAATAACAAAAGTTGCTTCACAAAAGACGCTCTATCTCACAAACTAATTGACTTACAGACGTCAAATTTTGTCACGAATTATTTGAAGGTTGGTACTATATAAAAATAATATGCATTTAATAATAGCGACGCCATCTATGTGTCAGGCCGGGGACTTATCAGCCAACCTGTTATTTTATGGTGTCTAAAATCAATATTTCTGGTAGGTACATTTTTTGGCAGATCAAACTTATTATACCTTGACCACTATGGGGTTTAGTGTATAAAAATACATCAGTGCAGTACATTTTCCTGGTTTTAACAACGCTTTGTGGAAGTCTCAAAAGTACGCTAAGTGTACTTCATACAGTCTCAAATGCAAATCATAGATGCATTTTAAAAGACTACTTCAAGTTAATCCCAAATTTTTCTGATTTCTTATACTGTTAAAAAATTAATGTATTTTTTTTATTTTTGAAAATTTTAAATCTTGAGATTTATCAATTGTCTGCTATGGAGAAGACAGAATAAAAGTACATTGCTACGTAAGTTTGCAACAAAATATGAAAACTCTTTGAAAGTACACATGACACTTTTAGACTTATTCATAACACAATGGGAATCTCTTTAACATCCTTTCAAAAATAAGCTACCATAGAAATAAAATCTGTTTTTGTAGTTTTTCAATGGGACAAATCTTGACAGCAACAGATTGAAATCTCCGTCATAGAAATAAAAGACAAAACTTTCCACATGATTTCAAAAACACACTCGTCATCATAATTTCTATTTGTCTGGTGTGTTATGTGTTTACAGACTCTTTCAATGGTGATGATTATTATTGTTGTTAATACGGCTGACTACTAGTCGTGTCCACTGATTGGTCCTGGACACATGCTGGACATTTCAGATTGAATAAGTGTTAAAATAATTTTTCAAAATAAAACAAAATGTTTAGTATATCATTCAAGACACTTTTGTTGATGTTGATGCTAGTTAGCACAATGTCACAAGGGGAAATAAAACAAGTATATACGGCCGTAAGTTCGGCCAGGCCGAATCTTATGTACCCTCCACCATGGATTGCGTAGGACCTTCTACTAAAGGCTGTCATCCACAATCGAATTACTTGGGTTGCGATAACACTTGCCGATGGCAAGGTATCGTAAAACTTTTTAACACTGTCTTCTAAATTGTAAGTTAGTCCATAAGGGGTGTATATTAAACAAAAAAAAAAGGCCGATTAAATACGTATATAATTCAGTTTGACAAAATTTTCTATAGAAATAAAATTTTGACAAAATTTTCTATAGAAATAAAAACTTGACAAAATTTTCTATAGAAATAAAATGTTGACAAAATTTTCTATGGAAGTAAAATGTTGACAAAATTTTCTATAGCAATAAAATGTTGACAAAATGTTCTATAGAAATAAAATGTTGACAACATTTTCTACAGAAATAAATTTTTTACAAAATTTTCTATAGAAATAAAATTTTGACAAAATTTTCTATGGAAATAAAATGTTGACAAACATTGCTATAGAAATAAACTTTTTACAAAACTTTCTATAGAAATGAAATTTTGACAAAACTTTCTATAGTAATAAAATTTGACAATTTTTACATGGCTGTTAGGGGCCATATACTAACGAAATGTACCAAATTTAAACCGCATCGGCTGACTTTTGCTCCTCCAAGAGGCTCCGGAGGTCAAATCTGGGGATCGGTTTATTTGGGAGCTATATATAATTATGGACCGATATGGACCAATTTTTGCATGCTTGTTAGAGACCGTATACTAACATCAGGTACCCAATTTCAAACGGATCGGATGAATTTTGCCCCTCCAAGAGGCTCCGGAGGTCAAATCTGGGGATCGGTTTATATGGGAGCTATATATAATTATGAACCGATATAGACCAGTTTTTGCATGGTTGTTAGAGACCATATACTAACACCACGTACCAAATTCAATCGGGTAGGATGAAGTTTGCTCCTCCAAGAGGCTCCGGAGGTCAAATCTGGGGATCGGTTTATATGGGAGCTATATATATTTATGGACCGATATGGACCAATTTTTGCATGGTTGTTAGAGACCGTATACTAACATCAGGTACCAAATTTCAACCGGATCGGATGAATTTTGCCCCTCCTAGAGGTTCCGGAGGTCAAATCTGGGGATCGGTTTATATGGGGGCTATATATAATTATGGACCGATATGGACCAATTTTTGCATGGTTGTTAGAGACCGTATACTTAGACCACGTACCAAATTTCAACCGGATCGGATGAATTTTGCTGCTCCGGAAGGCTCCGCAAGCCAAATTTGGGGATCGGTTTATATGGGGGCTATAAGTAAACGTGGGCCGATATGGCCCATTTTCAATACCATCCGACCTATGTCAATAGCAACTACTTGTGCCAAGTTTCAAGTCGATAGCTAGTTTCGTTCGGAAGTTAGCGTGATTTCCACAGACGGACGGACAGCCGGACAGACGGACGGACGGACAGACGGACGGACGGACGGACATGCTTAGGTCGACTCAGAATTTCACCACGACCCAGAATATATATACTTTATGGGGTCTTAGAGCAATATTTCGATGTGTTACAAACGGAATGACAAAGTTAATATACCCCCATCCTATGGTGGAGGGTATAAAAATATGTCTTTCATTTACAGCACTTAAATTTGAGCTTAATACAGTGGTGCTGTAAATAGTAAGAGATTACAATGGGTTAAGACAACATAACAACATATGTGTATGCATATACAATGGTCATTCGAACACGGCTACAAAAGGAGTTCCACTGTCATTGAGCTAAACATTAATATATATTCTGAACGTATCAACCGGCGCCGAACAGTCTACAGTTCTATACTTTCGGCCTCATATGCATAAATCACCTTTCACGATGTCATAGAGCGTTTTGAAGCACCGCTTTCGTATTTTAGGAGCATTGGAGCAATTGACAAGCTGTGTGGGAACCAAAGCGAACAAATTTTTTGAACGGTAAAATACGAGGGCGGTTCGGAAACTTCTTAGCCTATCAATGAAAGAGAATAGTTAGCTTTTCAAAAATAGTTTTATTATACCCTCCACCATAGGATGAGGGGTATATTAACTTTGTCATTCCGTTTGTAACACATCGAAATATTGCTCTAAGACCCCATAAAGTATAAATATTCTGGGTCGTGATGAAATTCTGAGTCGATCTGAGCATGTCCGTCTGTTGAAATCACGCTAACTTCCGAACAAAACAAGCTATCGACTTGAAACTTGGCACAAGTAGTTGTTATTAATGTAGGTCAGATGGTATTGCAAATTGGCCATATCGGTCCACTTTTACGTATAGCCCCCATATAAACCGATCCCCCGATTTGGCTTGCGAGGCCTCTAGGAGAAGCAAATTTCATCCTATCAGGCTGAAATTTGGTACGTGGTGTCAGTATATGGTCTCTAACAACCATGCAAAAATTGGTCCACATCGGTCCATAATTATATATAGCCCCCATATAAACCGATCACCAGATTTGACCTCCGGAGCCTCTTAGAAGACCAAAATTCATATGATTCAGTTCAAATTTGGTACGTGGTGTTTATATATGGCCTCAAACTCCCATGCAAAAATTGGTCGGTCCATAATTATATATAGGCCCCATATAAACCGATCCCCAGATTTGACCTCCAGAGCCCCTTGGAAGAGCAAAATTCATCCGATTCGGTTGAAATTTGGTACGTGATGTTAGTATATGGTATCCAATAATCATGCAGGAATTGGTTCCTATAAGTCCATAATTATATATAGCTCCCATATAAACCGATCCCCAGATTTCACCTCCAGTGCCTTTTGGAGAAGCAAAATTCATCCGATCTGCTTGAAATTTGGTACGTGGTGGTAGTATATGATATTTAACAACCATGCCAAAAGTGGTCCATATCAGTCCATAATCATACATAGCCCCATATAAACCGATCCCGACATTGTACGTAGAGGGCCATAATTGAAATATGGGGGTCGCCTATATGGGGGCTATATACAATTATGAACTTGATATGGACCACTTTTTGTGTGAATGGGTATAGATTTATCTGAGGGCTATATATAATTATAGACCAATAGGGACCTAGTTAGGCATGGTTGTTAACGGCCATATATTGGGATCAACTGAATCAGATGAATTTTGGTCTTTCCAGAGGCTACGGAGTTCAAATCTGGTGATCAGTTTATATGGGGGCTATATATAATTATGGACCGATGTGGACCAATTTTTGCATGGTCATTAGATCCCAGCAAAAAAATTTGGAAGTTCTTCCAAAGGCACAACTTTAAAAGCACTTCCAGAAGATGCACTCCCAGTGATGTTCTTTATTTTAACTACCCAGGAAGTTCTTTTAATTCAATTTTTTATAATTTGTTTCTTTCATACTTTTAATGGATAATTTAAATTTTTTTTTGGTTTCAAATAGGTTAAAAGCAGAGCAAGAATTCATAAACTTTTACAAATCATTTTAATTTTTCGACAAAAATGTAAAATCCAATCTGAAAAAATTTGAATTTTTCAAAATATTTGAGGTCAAACGTTTCCGACAAGCGTTAGAATCCATTAAAAATTATAAAAAATAAAAATAAATTATTTATTTGAAAAAATATCACAGAATTTTTTAATTTACATCCAAAACATTGAATTCGGATCACACCTAAAGAATTGATGCAAATTCAGTGCAAAGGCTGTTGAAGCGGAGGACTTCCGTCCTATGACAAGCCCATGTTAAATTCATCGCTTCTGCGTCAATTTTGCACCACTTCCGGATCCAAAAAGAACATTTTCATTACTTTTTTGGCGACGCTTTTTTCGCTGGGATACCATATACTAAAACCATGTACCAAATTTCAGCCGGATCGGAAAAAATTTGCTTCTCTTAGAGGCTCGGTCCGTCTGTTGAAATCACGCTAACATCCGAACGAAACAAGCTATCGACTTGAAGCTTGGCACAATTAGTTGTTATGGATGTAGGTCGGAGGTATTGCAAATGGGCCATATCGGTCCACTTTTACGTATAGCCCCCATATAAACGGACCCCCAAATTCGGCTTGCGGAACCTCTAAGAGAAGCAAATTTCATCCGATCCGGTTGAAATTTGGAACATGATGTACTATATGGTCTCTAGGTTAGGTTATCTTGTAGGTTAGGTTAGATTATGTGGCAGCCCGATGTATCAGGCTCACTTAGTCTATTCAGTCCATTGTGATACCCCATTAGTGAACTTCTCTCTTATCACTGAGTGCTGCCCGATTCCGTGTTAAGCTCAATGACAAGGGACCTCCTTTTTATAGCCGAGTCCGAACGGCGTTCCACATTGCAGTGAAACCACTTAGAGAAGCTTTGAAACTCTCAGAAATGTCACCAGCATTACTGAGGTGGGATAATCCATCGCTGAAAAACTTTTTGGTGTTCGGTCGAAGCAGGAATCGAACCCACGACCTTGTGTATGCAAGGCGGGCATGCTAACCATTGCACCACGGTTGGTCTCTAACAACCGTGCGAGAATTGGTCCATATCAGTCCATAATTATATATAGCCCCCATATAAATCGTTCTCCAGATTTGAACTCCGGAGCATCTTGGAGGAGAAAAATTCTTCCGACCCGGTTCAAATGTGGAACGTGGTTTTATATATGATCTCTAACATCCACGCAAAAATTGGTCTATATCGGTCTATAGTTATATAGCCGATCCCCAATAACACAAAAATTGGTCCATATCGGTTCATAACCATGGTTACCACTCGAGCAAAAATAATCTACCAAAATTGTATTTCTATAGAAAATTTTGTCCAAATTTTATTTCTATAGAAAATTTTGTCAAAATTTTATTTCTATAGAAAATTTTGTCAAAATTTTATTTCTATAGAAATTTTTTTTAAAATTTTATTTCTGTTCTATATCGGTCTATAGTTATATAGCCGATCCCCAGTCACCCAAAAATTGGTCCATATCGGTTTATAAACATGGTTACCACTCGAGCCAAACATAATCTACCAAAATTGTATTTCTATAGACAATTTTGTCAAAATTTTATTTCTATAGACAATTTTGTCAAAATTTTATTTCTATAGAAAAAATAGTCAAAATTTTATTTCTATAGAAAATTTTGTCAAAATTTTATTTCCATAGAAAATTTTTTCAAAATTTTATTTCTATAGAAAATGTTGTCAAAATTTTATTTCTATAGAAAATTTTGTCAAACTGAATTACATACATATTTAATCGGTCCTTTTTAATTTAATATATACCACGTATGGACTTACTTACAATTTGGAAGACGGTGTTGGGAGGTTTTAAGATACCTTGCCATCGGCAAGCGTTACCGCAACTCAAGTAATTCGATTGGGGATGGCAGTGTTTAGAAGAAGTTTCTACGCAATCCAAATCGGCCTGGCTGAACTTACGCCGTATGTACTCGTTTTAAAGAACTTTGTCTTAAAGTTGGATAATATTTAATATTAGGTCAAGATTTTTTTCAATGTGGTGGGCATTATAAATTGACTCTTGGCTGACACTGAGAACCTATGCTTTAAATATGCACTAACCTATTATACCCAATGTAAGAGTAAATTTGCATTGAATAACGCTGAAAATAAAAATTAATTTAATTAAATAGTAGATTAAATCAGTGTTCTATTAAAAGAATGTTTATATGTATATTAGCCTCTATTTATGCTTCCTTTCATGTTTTTTTTTTTTTTGGTTTTTTTTTGTTACTAACATTTGGTAGTTATTCACTTTTGATCGTTCCTGTGACCACATTCATTTAAAAAGTTTAATAGTTTGTGAAATTTGTATGACAAAAAGTTTTCATTCACATTTTCCGTTCCGAAGAGAGGGGTGTTTGCTTTAATTTGTTTTTTCTCTTAAAGAATGCAAGATTGAACGAATGACTGAATGAATGTTTATATGAGCATGCAATTGACGTAAGTAGTAAATACGAAAAGTTTTTATTTGAAACCCTCCTTTAAATCGACAACAACAACAATAACCCATATGTTGCACAACACCCCCATGCTAGCATAATTTGTTAATTTGTTTACTAATGTGCATATGAGTATCAACAACAACACCACTACCACTACCAACATCATCATCATGTGTAATGGTGGTGGCGCCTTCGTCATACTTGTCAACATGTCGCAATTATCATCTCGGGCCTTATCGCCAGTGTTGTCGTCCAAACGACAAATACAACAAAACGATATTTGTTGTTGATGATGGTATTAAAAAGTTTTTACAAAAATATGCCTGTTTCTATTTTGTTGTTGCGGTACCTATTTTTTGTTAGCTAAATAAAAGTCAATGAACCTCATCTGGTTGTGGATTTTTTTTAGTTGTTTTTCTCTCAAAACGTAAAAATCATACCACACAAGGAATACAGGACCTCTGGGAAGATTATGTTAGCAAGCAATAACAGCAGTTGCACAATAAGCAGATACATGGAAGAGGTTTAAGAAATAAATGAAAAGGCCTTTGCAAATATTGCAAAATAAATGAAACACAATCATTGAAAACAAATAAATGAGATTACCTCTATATACGAAAATACCTGAAGCATATCCGTCTGTCTGTTGTAGTCACGCTACAGTCTTCAATAATGGCGGTACCGTCCTCACATTTAGCACATATTCATGTTTTGTCTGCACGCAGGTCAAGTTCGAAAATGGGATAAAAGTGGTGGTATACGCAGACGATGTGGCTCTAGCAGTCAGTGGAAAATTCCCATCCACAATCAGATATGTTATACAGAGAGCCCTCCCGATGACTGAGAAATGGGCGAAAGAGAATGGTCTTACCCCAAGACCAGCAAATACAGAATTAGTCATGTACTGCAAAGATCGCAAGACTCCCACGGTTAAGCCCTTATCCTTAGGGGGTATTGAAGTTCCCTTTGGTGAGTGTGCAAAACAGGGATGGAAAATACAATTTTTAGGAGAGTACAAAAAAGGTACTTTTTTGAGTGAAACAGTACTTTTCACTAAATTTAAGTCTTCGCTTACAAAGACTTCCGTAGTATTGTAATCGCGGCTGCCGCAGCTCTTCTTTATGGTACTACGTACATTTTCTGTGGATAAATAACAAAAAAAATTTTGACAAAATTTTCTATAAAAATAAAATTTTGACGAAATTTTCTATAGAAATAAAATGTTGACAAAATTCTCTATAGAAATAAAATGTTGACAAAATTCTCTATAGAAATAAAATGTTGACAAAATTTTCTATATAAATAAAATTAGGACAAAATTTTCTAAAGAAATAAAATTTTGACAAAATTTTCTATAGAAATAAAATTTTGACAAAATGTTCTAAGAAATAAAATGTTGACAAAATTTCCTATAGAAATAAAATTTTGACAAAATTTCCTATGGAAATAAAATTTTGACAAAATTTCCTATAGAAAGAAAGTTTTGACAAAATTTCCTATAGAAATAAAATTTTGACAAAATTTTCTACAGAAATAAAATTTTGACAAAATTTCCTATAGAAATAAAATTTTGACAAAATTTTCTATAGAAATAAAATTTTGACGAAATTTTCTATATAAATAAAATTTTGACAAAATTTTCTATAGAAATACAATTTTGACAAAATTTTCTATAGAAATAAAATTTTGACAAAATTTTTTATAGAAATAAAATTTTGACAAAATTTCCTATAGAAATAAAGTGTTGACAAAATTTCCTATAGAAATAAAATTTTAACAAAATTTCCTATAGAAATAAAATTTTGACAAAATTTTCTATAGAAATAAAATTTTGACAAAATTTCCTATAGAAATAAAGTGTTGACAAAATTTCCTATAGAAATAAAATTTTGACAAAATTTCCTATAGAAATAAAATTTTGACAAAAGTTTCTATAGAAATAAAATTTTGACAATATTTTCTATAGAAATAAAATTTTGACAAAATTTCCTATAGAAATAAAATTTTAACAAAATTTCCTATAGAAATAAAATTTTGACAAAATTTTCTATAGAAATAAAATATTTACGAAATTTTCTATAGAAATAAAATGTTGACAAAACTCTCTATAGAAATAAAATGTTGACAAAATTCTCTATAGAAATAAAATGTTGACAAAATTTTCTATAAAATAAAATTTTGACAAAATTTTCTAAAGTAATAAAATTTTGAAAAAATTTTCTAGAGAAATAAAATTTTGACAAAATTTTCTATAGAAATAAAATGTTGACAAAATTTCCTATAGAAATAAAATTTTGACAAAATTTCCTATAGAAATAAAATTTTGACAAAATTTCCTATAGAAATAAAATTTTGACAATATTTTCTGTATTTTTGCAAAATAAAAATTTTTGTTAAATTTTTCTCCAAATTTTGGTAGATTACTTTGACAAAATTCCCTATAGAAATAAAATGTTGACAAAATATTCTATAGAAATAAAATTTTGACAAAATTATCTGTAGAAATAAAATTTTGACAAAATTTCCTATAGAAATAGAAATAAAATTTTGACAAAATTTTCTATAGAAATAAAATTTTGACAAAATTTTCTATAGAAATAAAATGTTGACAAAATTCCCTATAGAAATAAAATTTTGACAAAAGTTTCTATAGAAATAAAATTTTCTATAGAAATAAAATTTTGACAAAATTTCCTATAGAAATAAAATTTTGACAAAATTTTCTATAGAAATAAAATTTTGACAAAATTTTCTATAGAAATAAAATTTTGACAAAATTTCTTATGGAAATAAAGTTTTGACAAAATTTCCTACAGAAATAACATTTTGACAAAATTTCCTATAGAAATAAAGTTTTGACAAAATTATCTGTAGAAATAAAATTTTGACAAAATTTCCTATAGAAATAAAATGTTGACAAAATTTCCTATAGAAATAAAATGTTGACAAAATTTCCTATAGAAATAAAATTTTGACAAAATATCCTATAGAAATAAAATTTTGACAAAATTTCCTACAGAAATAAAATTTTGACAATATTTTCTTTATTTTTGCAAAATAAAAATTTTTGTTAAATTTTTCTTCAAATTTTGGTAGATTTTAGAGGTCTGCACAGTTCCCTTTGTAAATGCAGAGTACACGTGTACTTGCTACATGAGTACATCTATTTGAAAGAGTCGCAAAACAATTGGTACACATTTTGATGAACACCAAAAGCCACGAGTAACTTCTTGTTGCTACTCTGATGTCTTCACTATCAACAAACACATATTCCTCTTTCTCTCTTATTGAAGTATACTCAGAGTGATCACGTCGAGTATGTTGCGAGAACAAAACTTCATAGAGTACTCCATGTACCACATGCAGTTTCAGAAATACAAAAAAAAACAGTTACTCTCCATAATATATGTTTTGGTTTGTTATAAAGAGGGGCAAACGTTAAGGTAAGTGTGTGACATACATAAATATATGAAATATGTGATATACATACATATCTATGATTAATAATAATGGAAAGTTTTGCTTCGCACATACTGAGAAATACTTGTGGTACCACGTGAAGTGAAGAGAATCCATGTTGTACTTTTTCTCAAGTACTTACATTTTTGTTGTTCCTTTTTTTCGGAACACATATTGTTTCGGATAAGTGCTTGGTGGTATTTGACAAGCAAGTGTTCTCTTCACTTCACTACTTGCGCTCTGAGAGAAAGACAGTGTATGTACTATATTCGACAGCGAAGTGCATACATGCAGTGAAAAGTTATTCGATGCAGACCTCTACTAGATTACTTTTGTCTCAAGTTTCGACATTAATAGTAATGTTTTGCATTCCTTTAGAATGCGATCGAGATAGTGTTCGTGTGGAAGAATTACGTGATTTTTCGACTAAAACACTATTGAAATACAAGCAAATCGTATTTGTGACTATGGCTTTTACAATATCGAGATTTTCTTCCCGCATGAACTAGTCTGTTTTGCCGAATTTGTAAATGACTATTAGCAAATAAGTTTGTTAAAGACTTTCTCAAAATATTAAAATATTTTGACAAAACTATTGTATCATATATCTGATATCGGCTCAAAACTGTCTACACAAAAGGTACTAAATCATTCGCGGGGGTACTACGGTACTGACCAGAGTGAAAAAGTATTGAAAAAAGTACTATAGTACTGCATTTTCCATCCCTGGTGCAAAATACCTTGGCGTTATTCTGGACAGGAAGCTGAACTTTAAGCTTAATATTGAAGAAAGAGCGAGAAAAGCCACAATAGCTTTGTACTCGTGCAAAAAGGTAATAGAAAACAAGTGGGGACTAAAACCGAAAATTGTGTATTGGCTATACTCGGCAGTGGTTACACCTATAATGCTATATGGTGTTGTAGTCTGGTGGCCGGCACTTCAGCAACCGACAGGCTTAGAAAAGTTCAGCGTATGGCGTGCTTGTGTATCTCAGGCGCATTCAGTAAGACTGGAACAGATTCCCTTAATGTCATGCTGAATCTATTGCCTTTAGACATTTTGGCCAAACAGTCAGCTGCAACAACGGCTGTGCGGTTGCGCGAGCTATCGCTGTGGTCGGAAAAAATGTACGGTCACAGTTCGGTCCTCAAAATAATGGCAGATGTACCTAGGTTAGGTTAGGTTAGGTGGCAGCCCGATGTATCAGGCTCACTTAGACTATTCAGTCCATTGTGATGTACCTAACGTATTTAGTGGATTACACCCTGGCGAAACCACTTTTCAACAAAAAGTTTGAAACTCTAATTCCCAACAGTGAGACGTGGTGTACACAGACCCCGGGGAATAAAAGATATATCGATTTCTACACTGATGGCTCCAAATTGGATGGACAAGTGGGTTTCGGAGTATATTCTAAAGATCTGGAACTTCGAATAGCGAAAATATTACCTAATCACTGTAGTGTTTTTCAGGCTGAAATATTAGCAATAAGAGAGGTGGCGAATTGGCTGAGAAGTAATGTTCCAAAAAATGTTGGCATTAATATATACTCAGACAGTCAACCTGCAATAAAATCCTTGGACTTTGTGTTCCTTAACTCGAAAACGGCCATCGACTGCCGCAAATCTATCAACGAGATGGCTAAGCAGTACAGTATACCGGGGAACTGCGAAGCAGATGAGTTAGCAAGGCTAGGAACTACCTTACATATTCCAGGGGCACTAGAATCTTTTGGTATGTCTTTGGCTACCTGCAAGCTCTTACTGCGTGAGAAGGCTGTCATGATGGCAAATGTTCGATGGGAGAATTGCAAGGGTTGTAACGACACCAAGCAAATATGGCCCCATTTAAACTTGGACCGCACACTAGATATGCTAGTGTTCTTAAGACGTCAGATATCACTTCTGATATCTGCTATAACGGGTCGCTGCCTGATAGGCGAATTTGCAAAAACTATTGGTGCGAAGTATAATTACTACTATATGAGCTGTCATGATGCGGAGGAAAAAGGAATCAATTAAACACCTCTTGTGTGAGTGTCCTGCATTTTGTGTAGGTTAGGTTAGGTTAGGTGGCAGCCCGGTGTATCGGGCTCACTTAGACTATTCAATACATTGTGATTGGTGAACTTCTCTCTTATCACTGAGTGCTGCCCGATTCTATGTTAAGCTCAATGACAAGGGACCTCCTTTTTATAGCCGAGTACGAACGGCTTTCCACATTGCAGTGAAAACACTTAGAGAAGTTTTTGAAACCCTCAGAAATGTCACCAGCATTACTGAGGTGGGATAATCCACCGCTGAAAAACTTTTTGGTGTTCGGTCGAAGCAGGAATCGAACCCACGACCTTGTGTATGCAAGGCAAGCATGGGAGCCACCGTGGTGCAATTGTTAGCATGCCCGCGTAAACGAATTTTAGGGGCATATAGCTTTAACGTTAACTTAAGCAGTCTGTTAATGTTTTTGGAACAATCTGGTTGGTTCAACAAAAGAAAATAATAGTGAAGGTTCAGTGGTTAAAACTAGAAGTGCCCATATGTAATAGGTACTTTTAGTTAAATGTGGTATCACAATGGACTGAATAGTCTAAGTGAACCTGAAACTTAATCTGACCTAACCTAAACTATCGGACCATTTGGGGTCTTGGGCTTTTAGAAACCGTGGTATTTATTCGGTTTGTGTGAAATTGTAAATCTAGAGGTATGTTGAAAATGGTGTGTATCGGTCCATGTTTTGCTATAGCCCCCATATAAACCGATCTCCCGATTTTACTTCTTTGGCTTCTAGAAACCGTAGTTTATATCTGAAATTGGACATCTAGAGGTATTTTAGGACCACAAAATAAGTGTGTCGAAAATGGTATGTAAATGGTGTCTATTCGATCGGAAATTTAGAGGTATTTTACGACCACAAATAGGTGTGTCGAAAATTATGGATATAGGTCAATGTTTCGGTATAGCCCTCATATAGCCCGATATCCCGATTTGACTTATTGGGCTTCTAAACACCGATTTACCTAAAATTAAAAAGCTAGAGTTATTTTGTGTCCATAAAAAGGTGGACGGAATATGATGTATATCGGGCCAAGGTTTAGTTTAGCCTCCATATAGTCCTTTCTCCCGATTTGACTTCTTGAGCTTCTAGACATCCCAACTTTTATCCGATCTGCCTGAAATTCAAAATCGAGAAGTATCTTGGGTTCACTAATAAGTGTGCCGAATATGGTGTGTATCGGTTCACGGTTTAGTATACCCATATAGCCCGATTTGACTTCTTGGGGTTGTAGACACCGCAATTTTTATTCGATTTACCTGAAATTCAAAATCTGGAGATATTTTGGGTCTATGCATAAGTACGCCGAATATGGTGTGTATCGGTTCATGTTTTCGTATTTACGTCATATAGACCGATATCCAGATTTGACCTCTTAGGTGTGTAGACATCCCACTTAGCTTGAAATTCAAAATCAAGAGGTATTTTGGGTCCATACATAAGTAAGCCGAATATGGGATATATCGATCGATTTTGATTTACCCCACATATAGACCGACCTCCCGATTTGACTTCCAGACACCGAAATTCTTATCCGATTTTTCGGAAATTCAAAATTTTGATGTATTTTTGGTCTGTAAATAGGTGTAGCGAGTATGGTGTGGAACAGTCCATGTTTTGGTATAACTGCCATGTGTTAAGTCTCCCGACTTCTAGGTTGGTATATATGTTTGCTTGCCAGAGTATCTGTCATCAAATCCACCTGAAAATCTATATATGTATTTTCAAGTAACTTGACGGAGAGTTTTCCACACCGCAAAAAAGTAAACTGTTTAATAGGAAGAATGAACTATCTCTTGCGAAATACTCCAAATTTTGAGATTCTGACACTACTACACTACAACACACTATACCCTTGGCTACGTAGCTGTTATTTTTATCAACAAACAAATATCGCTATAGCCATCAACACATAAGCAATGCGTACAGTCAAGCAGTCATATTTATAGAGCATAGTTTTGGGCGCCCACGATTCGATGTTAGTTGGTCACTTTCTTATACAACTTTTCGAAACGGAAATAATGTAGTTTTATATATGTTGCAAAAATGAACAAAATTTATTGTTTTTATTGCAAAAATAAAAATTTTATAACAATTCTTTTGGTGGTTGGAAAGCTCTAACAAAAGAACAACGTTTTCGACACACGTTTGTTAAAATTTGCATAGCTGAAGCTTAAAGACAGTATTGCAGCTGTGAATATACAAATATTTCGGTCTTAAAACATGGACATTCGCAATAATAGCTTAAAAAGGAGCTTCCTTTCTTCGTTTCTACCGCCAAATGGCCACTAAAATCTCCGGATTCTAATCCGTTGTACTTTTGACTATAAGGCATTTTGAGTGTCGAACATTTAAAGACACCGCTACGCTGGGAATGGAAAGCCAAATACCGCAGAGCTACTTTCGTGCAGCGTGCGAAGGCTTTCTCGTGTGTTTTAACACATTCTTACAAATAACAAGTATATACGGTCGTAAGTTCGGCCAGGCCGAATCTTATGTACCCTCCACCATGGATTGCGTAGAAACTTATACGAAAGACTGTCATCCACAATCGAATTAATTGAGTTGTGGTATCTTAAAACTTCTTAACATCGTTTTCTAAATTGTGAGTTAGTCCATACGTGGTATATATTAGACAAAAAAGGTATTTTAGGAAAGTCTACAAATAATTCCGAATCGAAGTGGACTGTTGCACGGTACGTAGAGAGCCAGAATTGAAATTTGTGGTTATATACAATTATGAACTTGATATGGACCAATTTTTGTGTGATTGGGGATCGATTTATATGAGGGCTATATATAACTATAGACCAATATGGACCTAGTTATGGCATGGTTGTTAATGGCCATATACTAGCAGAATGTACCAAATTTCAACTGACTCGGATGAAATTTCCTCCTCCAAGAGGCTCCAAAACCAAACCTCGCTATCGGTTTATATGGGGGCTATATATGATTATGGACTGATATGGACCACTTTTGGCATGGTTGTTAAATATCATGTACTAACATCACGTACCAAATTTCAACCGAATCGGATGAATTTTGCTCTTCCAAGGGGCTCCGGAGGTCAAATCTGTGGATCGGTTTATATGGGGGCTATATATAATTATGGACCGATTTCGACCAATTTTTGCATGGGTGTTTGAGGCCATATATCAACACCACGTACCAAATTTCAACCGAATCGGTTGAATTTTGCTCTTCCACGAGGCTCCGGAGGTCAAATTTGGGGATCGGTTTATATGGGGGCTATATATAATTATGGACCGATGTGGACCAATTTTTGCATGATTGTTATAGACCATATACTAACACCATGTACTAAATTTCAGCCGGATCGGATGAAATTTACTTTTCTTAGAGGCTCCGCGGGCCAAATCTGGGAATCGGTTTATATGGGTGCTATATATAATTATTGACCTATGTGGACCAATTTTTGCATGGTTGTTAGAGACCATATACCAACACCATGTACCAAATTTCAGCCGGATCGGATGAAATTTGCTTCTCTTATAGGCTCGGCAAGCCAAATCGGGGGATCGGTTTATATGGGGGCTATATATAATTATAGACCGATGTGGACCAATTTTTGTGTGGTTGTTAGAGACCATATACCAACACCATGTACAAAATTTCAGCCGGATCGGATGAAATTTGCTTCTCTTAGAGGATCGGCAAGCCAAATTTGGGGGTCCGTTTATATGGGGGCTATACGTAAAAATTGACGAATATGGCCCATTTGCAATACCATCCGACCTACATCAATAACAACTACTTGTGCCAAGTTTCAAGTCCATAGCTTGTTTCGTTCGGAAGTTAGCGTGAATTCAACAGACGGACGGACGGACGGACGGACGGACGAACATGCTCAGATCGACTCAGAATTTCACCACGACCCAGAATATATATACTTTATGGGGTCTTAGGGCAATATTTCGATGTGTTACAAACGGAATGACAAAGTTAATATACCCCCATCCTATGGTGGAGGGTATAAAAACAGATTCGCAAATTCGATGTTATATCCGACATGTTGCTGTTGAACAATAAAATTAAAAACAAATATATACAAATATATATATACTAACACCATGTACTAAATTTCAGCCGGATCGGATGAAATTTACTTTTCTTAGAGGCTCCGCGGGCCAAATCTGGGAATCGGTTTATATGGGTGCTATATATAATTATTGACCTATGTGGACCAATTTTTGCATGGTTGTTAGAGACCATATACCAACACCATGTACCAAATTTCAGCCGGATCGGATGAAATTTGCTTCTCTTATAGGCTCGGCAAGCCAAATCGGGGGATCGGTTTATATGGGGGCTATATATAATTATAGACCGAAGTGGACCAATTTTTGTGTGGTTGTTAGAGACCATATACCAACACCATGTACAAAATTTCAGCCGGATCGGATGAAATTTGCTTCTCTTAGAGGATCGGCAAGCCAAATTTGGGGGTCCGTTTATATGGGGGCTATACGTAAAAATTGACGAATATGGCCCATTTGCAATACCATCCGACCTACATCAATAACAACTACTTGTGCCAAGTTTCAAGTCCATAGCTTGTTTCGTTCGGAAGTTAGCGTGAATTCAACAGACGGACGGACGGACGGACGGACGGACGAACATGCTCAGATCGACTATGAATTTCACCACGACCCAGAATATATATACTTTATGGGGTCTTAGGGCAATATTTCGATGTGTTACAAACGGAATGACAAAGTTAATATACCCCCATCCTATGGTGGAGGGTATAAAAACAGATTCGCAAATTCGATGTTATATCCGACATGTTGCTGTTGAACAATAAAATTAAAAACAAATATATACGGCCGTAAGTTCGGCCAGGCCGAATCTTATGTAACGTAGAAAGTTCTTTTGAGACTGACATCCGCAATCGCATTACTTGGGATGTGGTAACACTCCAGAATTCAAATTTGAGGGTCAATGTATATAAGCCGATATAAATTAATTTTTGGATGAATCGTAGAAAGCCTATACTAACATATAAAATTTCAACCGCCACAAATGAATTTTGCTCCTCCAGGAAGCCCCGGAAATCAAATCTGTCGGTTTATATTAAGGCAAAATATAATTATGAAGTGATATGTACAAAGTTTTGCATGGTTATTAGAGGCCATATACTAACTCCAAGTACCAAATTTCAATCGGATCGGATGAAATTTGCACTTTCGGAAATCAAATTCGGGAATTAGTTTTTATGGAGGCTATATATAATTAGGAACCAATATACATCAAGTTTTCATGATGAGTAGAAAGCATATACCGAAATCACCAACTTTCAACAGCATCGGATGAAATTTGCATCTCCAAGAGGCTCCGCAAGCCAAATCTGGGGATCGGTTTATATGGGGGCTCTATGTAATAGGTCTATATCGGACCAATTTTCGCATGCTTGTTAAAAGCCATAGAATTACAAATACTACCGGGGATGAAATTTTTATTATTATTCCTTACTTTTTTTATTAATTATATGTACTTTTTTCGAAATTTAATTGTCCAGAATTTAAATTTTCATATAAAGCGGTATTATTGTTGTCTTAAAAAACTGAATCGAAAGTGGACAAAATCGATGACGGATACCGAACAATTTCCAAATATTTTTCGTGGGATTCCTTTACGAATTCTACAACAGCAAAAATTTCCATCCTTTCGTAACTAAGCACCTCTAATAAGGCCCTAAAAAAAATTGATAAACATTTAAACTATCACAAAAATCGTACAATGTGCGTTGAAGTGTATCAGTGAGTGAGTGTGTTGGACTGGGTGAGTTCAAAGAATGTTTCAACAAAATATGTGCCTGTGACAGGCAGTAGTCAACCAAAAGAACCAGCCAGAGTCAGTACCAATCAACAGACCAGCATAGAGCAGTAATATAAAGTCATGTGTCCTTTATGAATGGTCGGTATAGGACAGAGCCAACAGCAGCTGCTGCTGTTGTTGCTGTTGCCGTAGTTGTAAATGTTGTTTCTGATATTTCACTGTGGTGAATAACAAAAGACAAGTTAGAGAATTCCCCCAAAAGCGGGATCACTGAACTTTTATGAATGACCACACAAATAGTTTGTATGTCGTTTGGTTTTCCGACTTAAGGTTTATTAGTCAATCTCTACACAGTTGTGAATAAATCTGAAAATTTTACTTTGTGAATGTGTGTGTGTGTGTGTGGATGCACGCTCTCAGCAAGAATGAGCGCTTTATGAATCAACACATAACAAAAACTTAATTAAAATGATAAATATCAACATTATTTACGTTTTGTGTTGTATAAAAAAATACTAATTAATAATAAAATGTATCATATGACTGGGACATCTTGGATTTTGAGCTAGAGTAAAGAGTAAAGTTAATAAAGCTACCGATGTAACGATGTGCCAGAAACCCATATTTTTATCGGAGGTAAAAACTGGGTTTGCGGACATAGAATCCTATAGTAGAAGAGATTTGTATTAATCTAGGTATCGGTTTACCAGTAAGAAGTTTTTATGTGAAATTTTTTTATGAAAAATAAACAAGTAACATATATACGGCCGTAAGTTCGGCCAGGCCGAATCTTATGTATCCTCCGCTATGGATTGCGTAGAAAGTTAATAACTTAATAATACTTACGCACCGATATGAATTTTTGCGCGGTAAATAGAGAACCAGAATTGAAATATGAAATAAATATAGACCGATAGGGATCCAGTTTGGCATTTGGTTGTTAGCGGCCATATACCAAAGGGTGGTTAAAATTTCAAGGGCCAATGTTGATTTTGAATAAAACACAAACTATTTAGGAAATTATTGTAATTTTACTTTATTGTGATATATTGGTATTACTCAATTATGTATGGAACAATATATCGGCCAAATGGGTGCCGCGACCTCGGTGGCACACCTTCATCCGATGGTCCAAATTTTCGATGACGCTGAGGCATAATGGGGGATCTATGCCGTTAATGTGCCGAATTATCTCATCCTTTAGCCCTTGAAATGTTGCTGGCTTATCGACGTACACCTTTTCTTTCAAATAACCCCAAAGAAAAAAGTCCAACGGTGTCAAATCACATGATCGTGGCGGCCAATTGACATGACCATTACGTGAGATAACACGGCCATTGAATTTGTTGCGCAAAAGGAGCCATTGTTTCGTTAGCTGTGTGGCAAGTGGCACCGTCCTGCTGAAACCACATATCGTCCCCAATTCGGGCCATAAAAAGTTCGTTATTATCTCACGATAGCGAACACCATTCACAGTAACTGCTTGACCGGCCTCAGTTTGGAAAAAATACGGCCCGATGATGCCGCCAGCCCATAAACCGCACCAAACAGTCACTCTTTGTGGGAACATTGGTTTTTAGACTATCACTCTTGGATTCTCATTTGCCCAAATGTGGCAATTCTGTTTATTGACGAATCCGCTGAGGTGAAAATGTGCCTCATCACTGAAGATGATTTTCTTCGAAAATTGATCATCCACTGTTGCCATTTCTTGGAACCATTCTGCCCATTCACGACATCCATGGTTCAAATTGAGTAAGTCTGAAATAGAGAAATGTCAAATAAAATTCGGAAAAAAACTTGGCGTTTAGGTGTGGTTCACATTCAACATCGGTCCTTACAATTTAACCACCCTTTAGTAGAATGTACCAAATTTCAACCGAATCGGATGAATTTTGCTCCAAGGAGGTCAAATCTGGGAATATGGTTAAGGACAGATATGGACTTACTTTTGTCTGGTGGTTAGTGTCTATATACTTACACAAAATACAATTTTTATCTGAAATTGATGAAATTTGCTCCTTCAAGAGGCTCCGGAGTTCAAATCTGGGGATCAGTTTAAATGGGGCTATATATAATTATGGACGGATATGGACCAATTTTTGCATGATTGCTAAATACCATATACTAACATTACATACCAAATTGCAAACGGATCGGATGAAATTTGTTTCTCTAAAATCTGGGGTTCGATTTATATGGGGGCTATACGTAAAAGTGGTCCAATATAGTCCATTTGCAATAACAACCGACCTACATCGATAACAACTACTTATGCCAAGTTTCAAGTCGATAGCTTGTTTCGTTCGGATGTTAGCGTGATTTCAACGGTCGGACGGACGGACGTGGCTAGATCGACTCAGAATTTCACCACGACCCAGAATATGTATACTTTTTGGAGTCTTAGAGCACTATTTTGATCAGCTGCAAATGGAATGACAAAGATAATATACCCCCCATCCGATGGTGGAGGGTATACAAATAATGAAATATTTTCTGCTTTAAGAAATCAGTACCTAATAATTAATATAACATAACATACATCCTTGCGAGCTACAATAGGATTAAGATTTCGAAACACAAAATCAGGAAATGAAAATAGGAGTTCAGTCACTATGCATATACACTGCAAAAAAAAAAAACAAGTATATACGGCCGTAAGTGCGGCCAGGCCGAATCTTATGTACCCTCCACCATGGATTGCATAGAAACTTGTACTAAAGTCTGTCATCCACACTCGAATTGCTCGGGTTGCGGTAACACTTGCCGATGACAAGGTATCTTAAAATTTCGTAACACGGTCTTCTCAATTATAAGTTACTCCATACGGGGTATATATATTAAACAAAAAAGGCCGTTTAGATACGTAAATAATTCAGTTTGACAAAAGTTTCTATAGAAACAAATTTTAACAAAATTTTCTATAGAAAAAAAATTTTGACAAAACTTTCTATAGAAATAAAATTTTGACAAAATTTTTTATAGAAATAAAATTTTGACAAAATTTTCTATAGAAATAAAATTTCGACAACATTTTCTATAGCAATAAAATTTTGACAAAATTTTCTATAGAAATAAAATCTTCACAAAATTTGTATAGTAATAACATTTTGACAAAATTTTCTATAGAAATAAAATTTTGACAAAATTTTCTATAGAAATAAAATTTTGACAAAAATTTCTATAGAAATAAAATTTTGACAAAATTTTCTATAGAAAAAATTTTGACAAAATTTTCTATAGAAATAAAATTTTTACAAAATTTTCTATAGAAATAAAATTTTTACAAAATTTTTATAGAAATAAAATTTTGACAAAATTTTCTATAGAAATAAAATTTTGACAAAATTTTCTATAGAAATAAAATTTTGACAAAATTTTCTATAGAAATAAAATTTTGACAAAATTTTCTATAGACATAAAATTTTGACAAAATTTTCTATAGAAATAAAATTTTGACAAAATTTTCTATAGTAATAAAATTTTGACAATATTTTCTATAAAAATATAATTTTGGTAGATTATTTTGGGGATCGGCTCTATATAACTATTGACCGATATGGACCAATTTTGGCAAGGTTGTTAGCGGGCATATACCAATATGGACCAATTAAGACAGGTATAACACCAGGTACCAAATTTCAACCGGATCGGGTGAATTTTGCTCTTCCAAGGGGCTCAGGGGGTCAAATCTGGGGATCGGTTTATATGGGGGTTATATATAATTATGGACCGATGTGAACCAATTTTTGCACAGTTGTTACAGACCATATACTTACACCATGTACCAAATTTCAGCCGGATCGGATGGAATTTGCTTCTCTTAGAGGATCCGCAAGCCAAATCTGTGGATCGATTTATATGGGGGCTATATGTAATTATGGACCTATGTGGACCAGTTTTTGCATGTATGTTAAAGCTCATATACTAGCACCATGTACCAAATTTCAGACGGATCGGATGTGTTACAAACGGAATGACAAAGTTAATTCGATGTGTTACAAACGGAATGACAAAGTTAATATACCCCCCATCCTATAGTGGAGGGTATAAAAATATTGGAAATATTTAAATTTCATAAAATTTCGCAAATCTTCATTTTCTGGGTCGTGGTGAAATTCTGAGTCGATCTGAGCAAGTCCGTCCATCCGTCCGTCTGTTGAAATCACGCTAACTTCCGAACGAAACAAGCTATCGACTTGAAGCTACCGAATCGGATGAAATTTGGTACATGGTGTTAGTATATGGTCTTTAACAACCATGCGAAAATTGGTCCATAATTATATATAGCCCCCATTTAAACCGATCCCCCGATTTGGCTTGCGGAGCCTCTAAGAGAAGAAAGTTTCAACCGATCCGGCTGAAATTCGGTACATGGTGTTAGTATGTGGTCTCTAACGACCATGCAAAAATTGGTCCACATCGGTGCATAATTATATATAGCCCCCATATAAACCGATCACCAGATTTGCCCTCCGGATCCTCTTGGAAGACCAAAATTCATCTGAATCAGTTGATATTTGGTACGTGGTGTTTATATATGACCTCAAACACCCATGCAAAAAGTGGTCGAAATTGGTCCATAATTATATTTAGGCCCCATATAAACCGATCCCCAGATTTGACCTCCGGAGCCTCTTGGAAGAGCAAGTTTCATCCGATTCGGTTGAAATTTGGTACGTGATGTTAGTATATGGTATTCATCAACCATGCAGTAATTGGTTCATATCAGTCCATAATTATATATAAGCCCCATATATACCAGATTTGACCTCCGGTGCCTTTTGGAGAAGCAAAATTCATCCGATCTGGTTGAAATTTGGTACGTGGTGGTAGTATATGGTATTTAACAACCATGCCAAAAGTGGTCCATAGCAGTCCATAATCATATATAGCCCCCATATAAACCGATCCCGAGATTTGGTTTTGGAGCCTTTTGGAGGAGCAAATTTCATCTGAGTCAGTTGAAATTTGGTACATTTTGCTAGTATATGGCCGTTAACAAACATGCCTAACTAGGTCCATATCGGTCTATAGTTATATATAGCCCTCAGATAAATCGATCCTCAATCACACAAAAATTGATCCATATCAAGTTCATAATTGTATATAGTCCCCATATAAGCGACCCCCATATTTCAATTCTGGCTCCCTACATACCGTGCAAAAGTCCATGTCGATTCGTAATTATTTGTAGTCTTACCTATACATAACTTTTTTTCTAGTATATACCACGTGGACCATGGACTAACTCACAATTTAGAAAGCGATGTTAAAAAGTTTAAAGATAACACAACCCAAGTAATTCGATTGTGGATGACAGTCTTTCGTAGAAGTGTCTACGCTATCCATGGTGGAGGGTATATAAGATTCGGCCTGGCCGAACTTACGGCCATATATACTTGTTTTTGCTAACATTGTGGTCCTTCCCACTCATCAACCAATTTAAATTTTGAGTCTATACAAAGCAAAAAATCGTTCAAATATAGGACACGTTTTTCAAAACTTTATTTTAAAGAAGTTTTTTACTTCAAACATAGCATAATTTCTACTGGAAGTCGAGTCTAAATTTGGAAAATAAAGTTGCCGTTAACTCGTTTTTAAAGGACTTTGATAGCATATGATGAAAAAAAGCTGAGAAAGCGAACAATTAAAATTTGCTTCCTAGAAGCAAGTACACAAAACCTAAATTTAAAAGAGAAATGTGTCTTAAAAGTATCTTTACTTGTATTCTCCGCTTCTTTGGCTCGGAATCAATACCAAATTTTTTAAAGTAAACACAAAATCTTTGGAACCGAGTATGCTTTTTTTTCAGTGTAGTGGTGAAGGGTATAATATAGTCGGCCCCGTCCGACTTTACAGACTTGTTTTTACTGACATTGTGCTCTGGCGCCAGGGCATTAACCGATTTAAAATTTGAGTCCAGAGATTTTGAAGAATTTGACATAGTATCAAAAATGTAGATTTACAAAATGGTGCAGGGTATAATGCAGTCGGCCCTTTAGACTTTTTTTTTTACTTCTTTAACAATGTCTGTGAAAATGTTCGTATGAAAATATATAATAATTCATACAAATTGATTGGATAGACAAATGATCCCCATGGTGGGAATTTAAGGTTCATTATCCTCATTTGACAAAGCATGTCTCTGTTAACATCCTGTGCGAATGAATTGACGCTATTCATGAAAGTTGATATAAAATTTAATTGTTATATGGTACTATTTTATGTGTTATAATAATAATAATAACTATTATATACTTGAAAGAAGAAAAAACAAAACAAACAGCATGTATCTATCGTCTATTTAATTGTCTATGTATGAAGTTACTCTACTATTATTAAAGTTCATTATAGAATTTATTTATACATATTTTACATTCATTGAATATCCATGGGAATTGTAGTACAAGAATATGATACCCTTTCCCTTCAGTTCATATGACATGATAATGGTTAAAGTGGCAACTCGATTTATTTCAGACTCACTTAAACTATTCAGTCCATAGGCATGATAATGAGGGAGGTTGGTAATAATAGTTTTTTTTTTTTTGTAATGGCAAATCACATTAAACAATAATTCATTTATTTTAGGTATAGTATTCACAATGTTGGAATTCATAAATTTTATGAACAAATGTCATACATTAAAAACATACTGGTTTTGAGTGCATACATGATGCATACATAAATGGATAGTTAATGAAATATATTTACATTCCTTGTGAGAGTGAACATTATTTACGAGAAGTGTCATACTTTAAATAAAACGTTATTATTTTCTTTTAGATTTTTTTCTCTGTATTAGAAAATCTCACTAAGATTAGTCGATACACTGTGATTTCAAAAAGAAACAAAATTTCTGCACCATCAAGATATACGCTTATAATAATATGTATGTGCACTGATAAAAACCATGATTGGTTTCAAAGATTTTGTCTTTACAATAATGATTTAGGTATTGGTTCCGATCCAAAGACTGGGAGAATTCAAGCAAGGATATATTTAAGACACAATTCTCGTTTACATTTAAGTTTTGAGTACTTGATTCTAGGAAAAAAAGAGTTTTTTAAGTTTTTTTCTTCGTGTGCTATCAGAGTCTTTTAAAATCATGTTAACGACAACTTGAATTGAAAAATCCGGACTCGAATTGAATTGAAAAATCCGGACTCGAAATTATGCTTTATTCTCCTATTTTTTTACACATTTTTGCTTTGTAGTCAAGATGAAAAAGGCAACAAATTCAAAGACGATTTCATTAATTCTGAATAATTTTTCAGAATTATTAAAGTCAAATTGACCTTATTCATACAAAATTGTCTTTCATTTTAGGATACCCAATTTTAAGTCGAATCACCTAACTACAAGGACAAAACGAGTTTATTGAATAGTTTTTTGACTTTTGAACATGTAGAAAAATTTTATATCAGCGAAATGCGTCTTCTATAATAAGCAAAATTCGTAGTTTTTAAAGACATAAAATCTTTGGCCTCACGACAATATTTTTTTCAGTGTGCTGCGAACCGAATGGCAATCTATAGAAAATTTGCCAATTTTTGTTTCTATAGATTTTTTTTTTCAAAATTTTATCAAAATTTTATTTCTATCGAAAAATTTGTCAACATTTTATTTTATAGAAAATTTTGTCAAAATTTTATTTCTATAGCTAATTTTGTCAAAAATTTATTTATATAAAAAAATTTGCCAAATTTCAAATTCTATAGAAAATTTTGCCAAAAGTTTATTTCTATAGAACATGTTTTTAAAATTGTATCACAATTTTATTTCTATAAAAAAAACTGCCAAAAGTGAATTTCTACAGAAAATTTTGTCAAAATTTAATTTCTATAGGCAATTTTATCAAGATTTTATATCTATAGAAAATTTTGTCAAAATTTTATGCCTATAGAAAAATTTGCCAAAATTTTATTTTATAGAAAATTTTTTTCAAAATGTTATTCTCATAAAAACTTTTGTCAAAATTTTGTTTTTATAGTAAAATTCACCAAATTTTATTTCTCTAAAAATTTTTCTATAGAAAATTTGGCAAAAATTTTATTTCTCTAGAAAATTTTATCAAAATTTTATTTGTATAAAAAATTTGTCAAAATCTTATTTCGGTAGAAAATTTTGCCAAAATTTTATTTCTATAGAAAATTTTATAACACTTTTATTTTTATAGAAAATTTCACCAACATTTTATTTCTCTAGAATTTGTTGTCAAAATTTTGATTCTATGGAAAATGTTGTCAAAATTATATTTCAATAGAAAATATTGCCAAAATTTTATTTCATAGATAATTGTGTCAAAATTTTATTCATATAGAAAGTTTTGCCAAATTTCAAATTCTATAGAAAATTTTGCCAAGTTGTTAGAATAGGTTGTTAAAATATCACAGTTTTATTTCTATAAAAAATTTTGCCAAAATTTTATTTCTATAGAAAATTTTGTCAAAATTTTATTTCTATCGAAAATTTTGCCAGAATTTTATTTTGTAGAAAATTTTGTCAAAATGTTATTGCTATAAAAAATGTTATCAAGATTTTATTTCTACAGAAAATTTTGTCAAAATTGTATTTCTATAGAAAATTTTGCCAAAATTTTATTTCTCTAGAAAAA
Source organism: Haematobia irritans (assembly GCF_050003625.1). Classification (NCBI taxonomy): domain Eukaryota; kingdom Metazoa; phylum Arthropoda; class Insecta; order Diptera; family Muscidae; genus Haematobia; species Haematobia irritans. The sequence continues at coordinate 146,994,691 of NC_134399.1, forward strand.
ATTGTCAAGATGTTATTTCTGTAGAAAATTTTGTCAAATTTTACTTTTATAGAAAATTTCACAAAATTTTAGTTCTCTAGAATTTTTTCTATAGAAAATTTTGCCAAAAATTTTATTTCTCTAGAAAATTTTACCAAAATTTTATTTCTACAGCAAATGTTGTCAAATTTTATTTGTATAGAAAATTTCATCAACATTTTATTTCTCTAGAATTTTTTGTCAAAATTTTATTTTTATAGAAAATGTTGTCAAAATTCTATTTCCATAGAAAATATTGCCAAAATTGTATTTCTATAGACAATTTTGTCAAAATTCGATTTCTATAGAAAATTTTTCTATAGAAAATTTTTTTTCTATAGAAAATGTTTTTAAAATTTTATCACAATTTTATTTCTATAGAAAATTTTGCCAAAATTTTATTTCTATAGAAAATTTTGCCAAAATTTTAGTTCTATAGCAAATTTTGTCAAAATTTTATTTCTCTAGAAAATTTTACCAAAATTTTATTTCTATAGCAAATGTTGTCAAATTTTATTTTTATAGAATTTTTGTCAAAATTTTATTTCTCTAGAATTTTTTGTCAAAATTTTATTTCTATAGAAAAATTAGCCAAAATTATATTTCTATAGAAAATTTTGGTAAAATGTTATTTCTATAAAAAATTTTGCTTAAATTTTATTTCTAGAGAAAAATTTTCCAAACTGTTATTTTTACAGAAATTTTTATCAAAGTTTTATTTCTCTAGAATTTGTTGCCAAAATTTTATTTCATTCGTTTTGTTTTGTTATTGTTGGTTTTGTTCTTTAATCATTGTTGTTGTTTTTAATTTCAGCTTAAAACCATGCATTGAAGAGGAAAATAATGTTTGTCAAATTTATTTGGGCAAAGCCCTATAGATTGCAAGATGGTTGGATGGACGCACATTTCGGAATTACCACATTCCTCATCAGCATCCTCTACTTGCAGCAAACCTATCAACCAATTATCAGAATAAATTCAGGCAGTTCATTAAACCCAACAGTGAACCACACTTGAACCTTCCGAAAAAAGGTTTTACATGTTAGCCGACTTATGCCGAAATAAATTCGTTCTAGCATATCTCTTTTCCTTTTCCTGATAGTTTTGCTGCAAGTAGAGGATGCTGATGAGGGATGTGGTAATTCCGAAACGTGCCTCCATACAGCCAAAATTTTATTTCTATAAAAATTTTTCTATCCAAAAAAAATTGCCAAATTTATTTCTATAGAAAATTTTTTTAAACTTTTATTTTTGTAGAAATTTTTTTGTAAATTTTACTTCCCTAAAATTTTTGTTTCAACAGAATTTTATTTCTATCGAAAATTTTGCCAAAATTTTATTTCTATAGAAAATTGTGCCAAAATTTTATTTCTTTAGAAAGTTTTGCTAAAATTTAATTTATTTAGAAAATTTTGCTAAAATTTAATTCAGAAAATTTTGTAAAAATTGTATTTCTATAGAAAATTTTGCCAAAATTTTATTTCTATAAATTTTTTTTTCAAAATGTTATTTCTATAGAAAATTTAGCCAAAACTTTATTTCTATAGAAAATTTCGCCAAAATTTTATTTTTATAGAAAATTTTGCTAAATTTTTATTTCTATATAAAATTTTACCAAAATTTTATTTCTATAAAAAATTTAAGTTGGAGAGGTATACTTTGCAAAATCTACCAAACGGTAAAAAAATACAATTTGTGGTAGAATTTTACCAAAATTTTATTTCTATAAAAAATTTAAGTTGGAGAGGTATACTTTGCAAAATCTACCAAACGGTAAAAAAATACAATTTGTGGTAGAATTCTATTAATTGTTGTAACCGTGGTTTAATCTCCATGTCAAAATATTGTGAATATTGTTAGCAAATATCTTAATGCAAATTCCACGTCAGCCTAGGATTTCCATTATTTTGTTTTTTTCCTCGTTTGTTTTGTATTCAGTAAAATTTCAGCGAAAACTGCATAAAACAAAGGATGTTTATATATCCCCTCAAAAGAACTTTTTGTCAAATGAAAATTAAGTTCATCTCTAAAAGAGCATTTTTGGATGGATAAATGTTATGATTTAGGAAGAACTTCCAAATGTTTTGCTTGGTTATAATATCGCTATTCTATGGTAGAATATGCTATAATGTTTTTGGACAACATCTGCATTCTAAGCAAAATATGTATGTATTTAGATCTGAACCTATGTGTTTAATACTACACACAATTTTTTTTTCTGATTCAACCACGAAATTAATTGATCCAATTAATTTTTTAATTGAAATGTCTTCAATCATAGAAATGATAGTATAAATTAAAAAATTAATTGAAAGCCAATTGAAAATTTAATTTATCCAATTAAAAAGTTAATTGATAATTTTTGTGATTGATTTTTATTTCAATTAAAAAATTTGTTGAATCAATTAAATTTTTAATTGAATACTTTTTAAAACTCAATTAAAATTTTTATTGGAAAAATTTTCGTGAAATTTTTTTCTGTGAAATATTTCTCATTCGAATCTGGGGGCATTCGATATCGAATTTATAATCGTATCGAAAAAATTGTCGATACGATTAAAAGTTTGGATCACGGCATTCGATCGAAATTTGATGTAATTTCTCTAGCATTGCCAACAGCAAAAAACGAAGCAGAACAAAATGAAATGACAAAATTAAGTTAGCGGCACAAAATAGAATGAAGATTTCAAAGTAAAAAGTAAATTGTATTGCATTATATCTTGTGGACCCATATCTCTTTTTACATTCCTCCGAATTCCTTCCTAATTGGAGGATGAGATAAATATAAAATAATTCGGCGACAAATAAGTAATAAAAGTGCTCATTGTTATTGGCGAAAGTACATGGGTTTGAAATTGTGTACACTGTTAGAAAGTCACCTTTGGAGGCTCAGTGGACGATTTTGGCTGACGAAGGAGGCGTTCAAATGGAAAATAATTTTTGGTGGCAAGTCAACGTCAATTTTATCGCTTTACAATTGTCTGCCGCCTTAAAACTGTTTGCCAGTGGAAGTGAAGCCTTCATCATTCACTATTCTTACAAGGTGGTCCAGAAGCGTTATGTTGTCACGGAATGGTACGGTAATTGGTTGATCACAATCTCTTGGATATCGATCTAGCATGTGCACTTTACATATGGTTCTTTGCCAAGCTAGGATGCTCGCTCCCGAACTCGACTATGACCAGTTTTTGTTTAACTTATTGGAGTTGCATTAGTCCTAAATATTCAAAATAGGTTCATTATATGTAAATTTACTACAAATTACCAACCATTCGAACTAAAACTAATATATTTTACTATTCCTATAAGGCGAAAACAATGTAAAAAAACGTGTGAAAAATGTTTTACGATTGCAATTTACCAATCGAAAAAATTGTCGATCAAAAAAACTCGATATCGACTCCCGTGATCCGAAAAATTTAGATTTCGATCAAAAGTTCTCGATATCGAATGCCGTGATTAGCCCCCTGAATCATATCGGAATACGATAGTGACAATTTAAATTCTTTGGCATGACCTGTTTATATTGTGCAAAATTCATAAAACTTCAAACCCCTTTTATGTTGAAAACTGATATTTCGATTTATATCCTCAACGATCCAATGTTTATAAAAAATTTTCAAAATTTCCACCCTTGCCCCAATAAACATTGATAATCCAATTTAGATTGTACTATCGATGCTTATATGCATCTATAGAATGTTTTCAACAAAATTTAAAAATTTAATGGAGTACCTAATGATGCTGCATTCAATATTATTGGTTATTATTATGATAGGTAATTATTATTATCAGTTATTATTATTTTAAATTACACACTGACTGACTGCTCCCATACAGAAGTATGTCATTTGTTTTCTGTGATATTTTTCTGTGTTGTTGTTGTTGTTGCTGTTGGTATCTGTAAACAAAATTTTCAATAAATCATTTGCATTTATTATAATTGTTATGACTATGATTCATAATATTATAATTTGAATTTCTGCAAAATTTAATTGTACTATGTCAGTGCTATGACATGCTGCCACTGCCACAATTTACGGTAACTTGGACAATATGTGTGTTGCAGACACATTTAAATTTTTTTAGCTGCTGCTACGATAGTAGCAGTAATCATAATAGGATAAAGATTTTCTTGCATTATCCACATCCGGGTGCAGTGCAATGCATTACAATTAAGTGTGTCACACAGCAGTTGAATTGTTGCTGATGATGCATTTTATTTATAGCCATAACAAAAACAAATGTGAATGCTTATACACAATAAAGTCATCGCCAGTTATAGGCAAGGTATTGTTCATATGTGCTCCTTTGTTTAGTTAAATGATATACATACACAGAAAAAAAAATTATCATCAAAATATTTCCAATTAAACCTTTCACTACTTCTTTAACATATACAACAATAAACGAAAAATACGAAATTTTGAGTACATTTTTATACCCTTCACCATAGGATGCAGGGCATATTAACTCTGTCATTCCGTTTGTAACACATCGAAATATTGCTCTAAGACCCCATAAAGTATATATATTCTGGGTCGTGGTGATATTCTGAGTCGATCTGAGCATCATTGGTTTACATCGGTCCATAATTATATATAGCCCTCATATAAAGCGATCCCCAGATTTGACCTCCGGAGCCTCATGGATGAGCAAAATTCATCCGATTCGGTTGAAATTTGGTACGTGGTGAAATTTGGTACATTGCACTAGTATATGGCCGCTAACAACCATGCCAAAATTTGTCCATATCGGTCTATATTTATATATAGCCGATCCCCAAAAATAATCTACCAAAATTTTATTTCTATAGAAAATTTTGTCAAAATTGTATTACTATAGAACATTTTATCAAAATTTTATTACTATAGAAAATTTTGTCAAAATTTTATTACTATAGAAAATTTTGTCAAAATTTTATTAATATACAAAATTTTGTCAAAATTTTATTAATATACAAAATTTTGTCAAGATTTTATTTCCATAGAAACATCCGATCCGGCTGAAATTTGGTATATGGTGTAAGTATATGGTCTCTAATGACCATGTACAAATTGGTCCACATCGGTCCATAATTAGATATAGCCCCCATATAAATCGATCCCCCGATTTGGCTTGCGGAGCCTCTAAGAGAAGCAAATTTTATCCAATCCGGCTGAAATTTGGTATACGGTGTAAGTATATGGTCTCTAATGACTATGCAAAAATTGGTCCACATCGGTCCATAATTATATATAGCCCCCATATAAACCCTTGGAAGACCAAATTTATCTGATTCAGCTGAAAATTGGTACGTGGTGTTAATACATATATGGCCTCAAACACCCATGCAGAAATTGGTCGAAATCGGTCAATAATTATATATAGGCCCCATATAAACCGATCCCCAGATTTGACCTCCGGAGCCCCTTGGAAGAGCAAAAAAATTGGTTCATATCAGTCTATAATTATATATAGCCCCCATATAAACCTGTCCCCAGATTTGGCCTCCGGTGTCTTTTGGAGAAACAAAATTCATCCGATCTGGTTGAAATTTGGTACGTGGTGGTAGTATATGATATTTAACAACCATGCCAAAAGTGGTCCATATCAGTCCATAATCATATATAGCCCCCATATAAACCGATCCCGAGATTTGGTTTTGGAGCCTCTTGGAGGAGCAAATTTCATCCGAGTCAGTTGAAAGTTGGTACATTGTGCTAGTATATGGCCGTTAACAACCATGCCTAACTAGGTCCATATCGGTCTGTAGTTATATATAGCCCTCAGATAAATCGATCCCCAAGCACACAAAAATTGGTCCATATCAAGTTCATAATTCTATATAGCCCCCAAATAAGCGACCCCATATGTCAATTCAGGCTCTCTACGTACTGTGCAAAAGTCCATGTCGATTCGTAATTATTTGTAGACTTACCTATACATAACTTTTTTGTCTAATATATACCACGTGGACCATGGACTAACTCACAATTTAGAAAACGATGTTAAGAAATTTTAAGATACCACAACCAAAGTAATTCGATTGTGGATGACAGTCTTTCGGCCGCATAAACTTGTTTTATTGTATGTCTCTAGTAAATAGACATTCGTACAAGAATTATAGCTGGTATTTTTTTCGTTTTTTTTTTTTGTATTTTTTCACTTCGATAGATATAATAGGTCAAATTATTTTCATAGAGCTATGTGGTCACAATTCAAGAATCAAGTTTTCAGAACAAACTCATATAGCTCTTGAAGTAATTGAGGTAGGTCCTTGGAATTACAATTTTTATTCTACATGCTGTTAATAAAGGGTGATTTGTTAAGAGCTTGATAACTTTTTTTTAAAAAAAACGCATAAAATTTGCAAAATCTCATCGGTTCTTTATTTGAAACGTTAGATTGGTCCATGACATTTACTTTTTGAAGATAATTTCATTTAAATGTTGACCGCGGCTGCGTCTTAGGTGGTCCATTCGGAAAGTCCAATTTTGGGCAACTTTTTCGAGCATTTCGGCCGGAATAGCCCGAATTTCTTCGGAAATGTTGTCTTCCAAAGCTGGAATAGTTGCTGGCTTATTTCTGTAGACTTTAGACTTGACGTAGCCCCACAAAAAATAGTCTAAAGGCGTCAAATCGCATGATCTTGGTGGCCAACTTACCGGTCCATTTCTTGAGATGAATTGTTCTCCGAAGCTTTCCCTCAAAATGGCCATAGAATCGCGAGCTGTGTGGCATGTAGCGCCATCTTGTTGAAACCACATGTCAACCAAGTTCAGTTCTTCCATTTTTGGCAACAAAAGGTTTGTTAGCATCGAACGATAGCGATCGCCATTCACCGTAACGTTGCGTCCAACAGCATCTTTGAAAAAATACGGTCCAATGATTCCACCAGCGTACAAACCACACCAAACAGTGCATTTTTCGGGATGCATGGGCAGTTCTTGAACGGCTTCTGGTTGCTCTTCACTCCAAATGCGGCAATTTTGCTTATTTACGTAGCCATTCAACCAAAAATGAGCCTCATCGCTGAACAAAATTTGTCGATAAAAAAGCGGATTTTCTGCCACTGATTTTGGTAATAAATTCAATAATAATTCAATGATTTGCAAGCGTTGCTCGTTAGTAAGTCTATTCATGATGAAATGTCAAAGCATACTGAGCATCTTTCTCTTTGACACCATGTCTGAAATCCCACGTGATCTGTCAAATACTAATGCATGAAAATCCTAACCTCAAAAGAATCACCCTTTACAAGCAAAAACTGAAGAAAAATTAAAGTTTGTAACATTAGTTTTATTTCGGTAGTGAAAATGTACTAAATTGAAAAAGTCTAAGGTCGGGAAGGACCGACTATATTATACCCTTTATCACTATGTAGACAAAAAATATTTGATACCATCCCAACTCCTTCCAATTTATTGAGAGCTATATAAATTTCTTTATACTTCTAACATACAACATCTCTAGACTACAAATTTAAGTTGGCTGACGCCCTGAGACGAAACACAATGTAAGTACACAAAATGTGGCAAATATAAAACAAGAGCCATTTTTATGCAATTGCACAAAACAGGATTTATGATTTATATGCATTAGATACATACACGCAAAGAAAAAAAAACCTTTGGAAAACGTGTACCGAAAACGTTTTTCTTTTGTTAGAGTTTTTTGAATTGCTTCGAAAATTTTAAACTTTTATCATCAAAAAAATTCGTTTGTTACAAAATTTTTATTTTTTCAATAAAAAAAGTTATTTTTGAAACAACAACACAGTTCATTTCGTTTTTATCAAACACTGTTCTTTTCTGACTTTAGGTCTTTAATAAGACACATTTTACAGTTCAAAATTTAATATACTACAATGTAATGTTGAACATTTTTTCGGAATCTTCCGAACATATCTGGAATATATGTAAATAAAAACAAAAAAAAAAAAAAAAAAAAAAAACTTTGGTCGAAGCAGGGATCGAACCCACGACCCTTGGCATGCAAGTCGGACGTAGCAACCACTGATCCACGGTGCCAAACTAAATGTTTGTTTCTGTTAAATAAACTTTGTTTATTCGGTTCGTGGGCGCCGCAAGCTATGCTATATAAATATAACTTATATGGAAATTTATCTATTGACGACCATAACAGGTACAGAGCTCAGTGGTTAGTGTGTTGGCTTATAAAGTGCATGGTCCGCGGTTCGATTCTCCGTCCAGGCGAAAGGTAAAAAAAAATTAAAAATTTATTAAATCGTATAATTTCTTCTACATTGTTGGTATTACAGGAAAAGGTGTTAGGAACTAAAAAACCTCGTGGATGTGAGAAAGATGTGAAGGAAAATGCAATTAGCAAGAAAACAATGTTTTCTTTTAGTTTGTCTTTATGAAATTGTTTTTACATCCTGGAAAAGAATAAACGTTTATCACAAAAAGTATATACTTTTTTTCCAAATACACTTCCTTACAGCGAAAAGCAAATGAGAAACGAACTTTGTTTGTCTAAAATTTCGTTTTGCGTGTATGTATTAGTGACAATGAACAATTTTTCTAAGGCATTTTTGCAATTTTTAGCTACTTTCCAGTGGCAATTTGACAAGATTTTTAGCTAGATCTCGCCAAGATAATTGATCAATTGTGGGTTGTGAGATTTATTTCGGCAAATCAGGTGATATTCACACAATTCGGCACCTTATCTAAATATCAACTGTTTTGTGAAAACTCTGGCATTACAGTGTGTATAGGAAAAATCATCACAGAATTTTGTGTTGACCATATTTTCCGAAACTGGAAGCAATAATAGCAATAAATATTATTCCGTATGTTTAGCTTTAAGACTTGTTGTTTATTTTTATACCCTTCGATTTAGCGATGTTCGTCTGTGTGTATGTCCGTCCGTCTGTCTGTTCATGTATTTTTAATTTAATTCCGAACGTCCTCAAATTTGGCGTAGGGTAGTTTTTTGGGACAAGGACAATCGCTATTGATTTTGGTTCAGATTTATATATAGCTGCCATATATATTTATCCCCGATCTGGTCATAATGGGCGTGTTGATCAACCGATGTTCTTCAAATTCCGATATATTTTATAAGTCTAGAAAAACTTGCAAAATATCAGCCAAATCGGTTCAGATTTAGATATAGCTCCCATATATATCTTTCGTCCGATTTAGGCTCATATAACCACAGAGGCCAAAGTTTACTACCGATCACCGTGAAATTTTGCACAGAGAGTAGAATTGGCATTCTACCAATGCTTGGTAAATTTGATTGAAATCGGTTCAGATTTATGGTTGATTTAAAATTTCTCTCCAATTTGGTGAACATTTTTGGCTCCATGCCCCCAAGAAGTCAAATTAGATCGGTCCGTATGAGGGCTCTATTCCACTTGTCTGCAGACAAAAAAACGAGTGTATACAACATTTCAGTACGATAGCCTCATAAGGCCTGATTTCATGATTCATACAAATCGGATGAAAATTCCGGCTTCCATGCTCTTAAGAAGTCAAATTAGGAGATCGGTCTCTATGGGGGCTAAATCCGGGAGCTAGTCTGCCTGCAAATTAAAAGCGGTTATAAAAAGTAATTGCCCCCACCATAGGATGGAGGGGAATATTAACTTTGTCATTCCGTTTGTAGGTTAGGTTGTATCCTCTACAACCTAACCTAAAAATTTTTGTGTTGAAATTGTTGTCCACTTAGACCAGTATAGGTCCATTGTGATTCCTTGATGTGATCTTTCCATCTTCTTTCTTCCGATGCGGTCCGCTTTGTCCCAGAGCTTCCTCCTGCTCGTTCTCTTTGAAAGAAATCTCAGAACAACCATCCACACGCAGAGAAGGAATATGATCACCTCAAACATGTTTCAAGAGCAAAATGTTATTTTTGTATGGTGACCATGTAACATGTTTGTCTCTAAAATGTTATTTTCTCGTCGAATATAATCTGCTTGCCGAAATCAGATACATGATTTCCGAGAAAAAAACATGGTTGCGAAAACCTGTTACATGGTCACCACCCAAAAATAACATTTTGCTCTTAAAACATGTTTGAGGTGATCATACTCCTTTTCTGGGTGCAGAGGCCCTGGTGAATGCAAGTATGTTCCTTAAGCTGCACTCCCCCAGATCAGTGAGAGCCTGATAGAAAAAGGAGCCCAGTATCTTGTTTCTTCTAAAGGATAAAGCTGGACACTGGCACAGAAAGTGGTACGAGCCCTCCGTAACTTCCGGGTCCAGGCACCGTCTACAGATATCATCGTCTTTACTATTCTTACCATGTGTTTCCCAAGTGTGTTATGTCCTGTTATGATACCAATGAGTGGCCGCAATTCTTCTCTGTTCATCGACATCAAAATTTCGCAGTTTCTACGTTTCTTTTCGTCCCACATCAACTTGGTTTGCTCGCAATCATCCGAAGAAACCCATCATCTTCGCCATAGTTCGTCATATTTGACCTTTATCCTGTAATGAAAAACGTCCGCTAGGACCTGATTCGTTCCACGAGCGTCCTCCTTAGCCAGCACATCCGCTTCCTCATTTCCTATTATCCCATAGTGCCCAGGTACCCAGCACAGAGTTATATTATGCTGTTCAGAGAGAACCTTGAACGACACTGTCAGCACTGCACAATGCCTTTATAGCTGCCTGACTGTCGATGAAGAAACTGATATCGCTTCTGAATAACGGCCTCATCAACAGCGACTCAGCAGCCTTTGTGATCGCAGAAATCTCAGACTGAACAAGTATATACGGCAGTAAGTTCGGCCAGGCCGAATCTTATGTACCCTCCACCATGGATTGCGTAGGAACTTCTACTAAAGGCTGTCATCCACAATCGAATTACTTGGGTTGCGATAACACTTGCCGATGGCAAGGTATCGTAAATCTTTTTAACACTGTCTTCTAAATTGTAAGTTAGCCCATACGGGGTATATATTAAACAAAAAAAGGCCGATTAAATGCGTATATAATATAGTTTGACAAAAATTTCTATAGAAATGAAAACTTGACAAAATTTTCTATAGAAATAAAATTTTGACAAAATTTTCTATAGAAATAAAAACTTGACAAAATTTTCTATAGAAATAAAATGTTGACAAAATTTCTATGGAAGTAAAATGTTGACAAAATTTTGTATAGAAATAAAATGTTGACAAAATTTTCTACAGAAATAAATTTTTTACAAAATTTTCTATAAAAATAAAATTTTGACAAAACTTTCTATGGAAATAAAATTTTGACAAACATTTCTATAGAAATAAACGTTTGACAAAACTTTCTATAGAAATGAAATTTTGACACAACTTTCTATAGTAATAAAATTTGACAAAATTTTCTATGGAAATTAAGTTTTGTGTAATAAGTCATCGGCTATATATAACTAAAGACCGATATTGACCAATTTCTACATGGCTGTTAGAGGCCATATATTGACAAAATATACCAAATTTCAACCGCATCGGATGACTTTTGCTATATATAATTATGGACCGATATGGACCAATTTTTGCATGGTTGTTAGATACCATATACTAACACCATGTACCAAATTTCAACTGGATCGGATGAATTTCGCTCCTCCAAGAGGCTCCTGACGTCAAATCTGGGGATCGGTTTATATGGGAGCTATATATAATTATGAACCGACATGGACCAATTTTTGCATGGTTGTTAGAGACTATATACTAACACCACGTACTAAATTTCAATTGGATCGGATGAATTTTGCTCCTCCAAGAGGCTCCGGAGTTCAAATCTGGGGATCGGTTTATATGGGAGCTATATATAATTATGAACCGATATGGACCAATTTTTGCATGGTTGTTAGAGACCGTATACTAACATCAGGTACCACATTTCAACCGGATCGGATGAATTTTTCCCCTCCAAGAGGCTCCGGAGGTCAAATCTGGGGATCGGTTTATATGGGGGCTATATATAATTATGGACCGACATGAACCAATTTTTGCATGGGTGTTAGAGACCGTATACTAAGACCACGTACTAAATTTCAACCGTATCGGATGAATTTTGCTCCTCCAAGAGGCTCCGGAGGTCAAATCTGGGGATCGGTTTATATGGGAGCTATATATAATTATGGACCGATATGGACCAATTTTTGCATGGTTGTTAGAGACCGTATACTAACATCAGGTACCAAATTTCAACCGGATCGGATGAATTTTGCTGCTCCGGGAGGCTCCCCAAGCCAAATTTGGGGATCGGTTTATATGGGGGCTATACGTAAACGTGGTCCGATATAGCCGATTTTCAATACCATCCGACCTACATCAATAACAACTACTTGTGTCAAGTTTCAAGTCGATAGCTTGTTTCGTTCGGAAGTTAGCGTGATTTCCACAGACGGACGGACAGCCGGACAGACGGACAGACGGACGGACGGACGGACATGCTTAGATCGACTCAGAATTTCACCACGACCCAGAATATATATACTTTATGGGGTCTTAGAGCAATATTTCGATGTGTCACAAACGGAATGACAAAGTTAATATACCCCCATCCTATGGTGGAGGGTATAATAATATACCCCCATCCTATGGTGGAGGGTATAAAAATACTGCATACACTATCCACCGTTTGTTGTTACAAACGAAATATTAGTCTAAAACCTCATAAATTACATATATTCTGGTTCGTGGTGAAATTCTCAGTGGATCTAGCGATGTCCGCCCGTCCGTCTGTTGCAATTACGCTAACTTTTGAACGAAACAAGCTATCGACTTGAAACTTGGCACAAGTAGTTGTTATTAATGTAGTTCGGATGGTATTGCAAATAGACCTTATCATACCACTTTTACGTACAGCCCCCATATAAACCGACACCCAGATTAGGCTTGCGGAGTCTCTTAGAGAAGCGAATTTAATTTTCGGAGCCTCTGCTAGGAACAAATTTCATCCGCACGGGTTCATGTTAGTATATGCCCTCTGTTGTGTTAGTATATGCCCTCTAACAACTTTGCCAAAAATGGTCCATATCGGTTCATAATTATATATAGCCCCTGTATAACTCGATACCCAGATTTTACTTCCGGAACCTCTTGGAGGAGCAAATTTCATCCGATCCGGTTAAAATTTGGTACGTGATGTTAGTATGTGGCCTCTAACAACCATGCAAAAATTGGTTCATATCGGTTCATAATTATATATAGCCCCCATATGAACCGATCCCCAGATTTGACCTCCTGAGCCTCTTAGAGGAGCAAATTCCATCCGATTCGGTTGAATTTTAGCACGTAGTGTTAGTATATGACCACTTACAACCATGATCCTTTCAGCCATGATCTTTCAAGTGTTACCACAACCCAAGTAATTCAATTGTGGGTTACAGCATTTAGTAGAAGTTTCCATGGTGGAGGTTAGGTTAGGTTAAAGTGGCAGCCCGATTAAGTTTCAGGCTCACTTAGACTATTCAGTCCATTGTGATACCACATTAAATTAAATGTACCTATTACATATGGGCACTTCTAGTTTTAACCACTGAACCTTCTCGATTATTTTCTTTTGTTGAACCAACTAGATTATTCCAAAAATATTAACAGACTGCTTAAGTTAACGTTTTCCAGGCCCGCCAGTAATTTAAAGCTATATGCCCCTAAAATTCGCTTACGCCTTACACAAAATGCAGGACATTCACACAAGAGGTGTTTAATTGATTCCTTTTCCTCCGCATCATGACAGCTCATACAGTAGTCATTATACTTCGCACCAATAGTTTTTTTAAATTCGCCTATCACGCAGCGACCCGTTATAGCAGACATCAGTAGTGATATCTATCGTCTTGAGAACACTATCATATCTAGTGTACGGTTCAATTTTAAATGGGGCCATATTTGCTTGGTGTCGTTACAACCCTTGCAATTCTCCCATCGAACATTTGCCATCATGGCAGCCTTCTCACGCAGTAAGAGCTTGCAGGTAGCCAAAGACATACCAACATATTTTAGTTCCCCTGGAATATGTAAGGTAGTTCCTAGCCTTGCTAACTCATCTGCTTCGCAGTTCCCCGGTATGTTCCTATGGCCAGGCACCCATATTAGGTGAATATTGTACTGCTCAGTCATCTCGTTGAGATATTTGCGGCAGTCGATGGCCGTTTTCGAGTTAAGGAACACAGAGTCCAAGGATTTTATTGCAGGTTGACTGTCTGAGTATATATATTAATGCCAACATTTTTTGGAACATTACTTCTCAGCCAATTCGCCACCTCTTTTATTGCCAATATATATCAGCTTGAAAAACACTACAGTGATTAGGTAATCTTTCCGCTTTTCGAAGTTCCAGATCTTTAGAATATACTCTGAAACCCACTTGTCCATCCAATTTGGAGCCATCAGTGTTGAAGTCTATATATCGTTTATTCCCCGGAGTCTGTGTGCACCACGCCTCACTGTTGGGAATTAGAGTTTCAAACTTTTTTGTCGCAAAGTGGTCTCACCAAAGAATAATTCACTACGTTAGGCACATCTGGCATAATTTTGAGGACCGAACTGTGACCGTAACATTTTTCCGACCACAGCGATAGCTCGCGCATCCGCACAGCCGTTGTTGCAGCTGACTGTTTGGCCAAAATGTCTAAAGGCAATAGATGCAGCATGACATTAAGGGAATCTGTTCCTGTCTTACTGAATGCGCCTGAGATACAGAAGCACGCCATACTCTGAACTTTATCTAAACCTGTCGGTTGCTGAAGTGCCGGCCACCAGACTACAATACCATATAGCATTGTAGGTCAAACCACTGGCGTGTATAGCCAATACACAATTTTCGGTTGTAGTCCCCACTTTTGTCCTATTGCCTTTTTGCACGAGTACAAAGCTATCGTGGCTTTTCTCGCTCTTTCTTCAATATTAAGCTTAAAGTTTAGCTTCCTGTCCAGAATAAGGCAAAGGTATTTGGCTTACTCACTAAAGGGAATTTCAATACCCCTAAGGATATGGGCTTAACCGTGAGAGTTTTGCGATCTTTGCAGTACATGACCAATTCTGTCTTTGCAGAATTTACTCCAAGACCCATTTCTCAGTCATCCGGAGGGCTCTCTGTATAACATCTCTGATTGTGGATGGGAATTTTCCCCTGACTGCTAGAGCCACCACTTTTATCCTTTCTTTTTCTAGGGAAACCAGAAGTTTGTTTATAGCAACATTCCAAAGAAGAGGTGATAGAACTCCTCCTCGGGGAGTGCCTCTGTTTACATACCTTTGTATGTTTGCTTGTCCGAGTGTGGCCGAAATACGTCTCCTCATTAGCAGTTCGTTTAGCAGCCTAAGTATACATGGATCGACATTCTGAGTTGCCAGTCCATTTAATATAGAGATCGGATTGACGTTATTGAGTGCCCCCTCGATGTCTAGAAACGCCACGATTGTGTATTCATTGATGAATAGTGAGCTTTCAATAAAGCTGACTAGTTCATGCAAAGCGGTCTCAGTAGACCTGCCCTTCGAGTATGCATGCTTGAATCGACGCTATTTCTAAGATGAATGTCTATCATCCTCTCCAGACTCTTAAGTAGGAATGAGGATAAGCTGATTGGTCGGAAATCCTTCGCACTCGAGTGAGAGGCTTTTCCCGCTTCAGGTATGAAAACGACTTTTGTTTCCCTCCACTTTTCTGGAATAAATGCTAAGTGCATCCTCTATATATCACCGTCAACCAGGGGATAATTCTTTCAGTCACTGCTTGTAACTCCGCTGGAGTAATTGCATTAGGTCCGGGGGATTTAAATGGCCCAAAGCTATTTAACGCCCATTTTATTCTAGATTCCGATACAATTTTCTCGATAGGAAATGACCGCTAAGGCACTGTGGCACCGCCAGAACATAGCTCAACCGTCTGATTTCCAGGAAAAAGTGTGGCCAATAGTACCTCCAGCGTCTCCTCACTGGACGTTGTCCAATTGCTCTCCAATGTTTTAATGAAACCTGGAGCGGAGTTAGTGGATGCTAGTACCTTCCGTAGTCTGGAAGCCTCGGACGTATTCTCAATAATGCTGCAGTATAAATTCCAAGAGTTATGCTGAGCCTTTCTCAGTTCTCGCTTGTATCCTCTCAGATTCTTCTTGTAAGCGTGCCAATCCTCAGGAGATCTGGTGGACTTTGCTTTGTTAAAGAGCTTCCTGCAGGATTTCCTCATATTACATAACTTTGTAGACCACCATGGTTGTCGATTTTTCCCCCTTGGTGGAGGGTACCTTAGATTCGGCCTGGCCGAACTTACGGCCGTATATTCTCATTATTTTTTTTTTTACTCTTTACACTCGAGGCTGTATAAGCTTCAACTTGGAAATGTTTCTCCTTGTTTTCCCTCTCCAAATTATTCCAATCCATATATTTTTGTACGCTCACCATCACTAAGTCATTGTCGAAGCAAAGTTTTCATGGTGATGCAAAGATAACACTGTGGGCAAAATTTCCATCAGTTATTATTGATCACATTATAAAGAAAGGTCAATTTATTTTGGCCTGAATACAAAATAGTCACTCTATTAAAGTGTCCAACGAATTTCATGATAAATTATCTGATAATAATTTAAATCTCAGCAGACGTCAGAAAGTATGTAAGTTAGCAACCAAACGACCAACCCTTACAGCGATAATCACCGAACGCACAAACAATCTACGCTCATAATAATGACCAAGTTACGCTTTATGAGAGAAGGTGCAAAAGGACATTTACGCAAATAAAATTTTAATGCGAAAAATCCGAAAACATAATTTAATGGCGCTTGTGTTTGTGTGTGTGTGCGGACATCTGTATGAGTGCAAAGTGATATTACTGCCACAGGACACGAACAGTCATAACAGTTCCGCCTTGCTCGCTAGGCTATTCAGGATATTTCGCTTTAATCTTAATCATTATATTTGAGGCTGATTTTTTCTTTATTGTGCTGGTGTTGGTGGCGGTGTTGGCGGGAGTAATGATGACGACGACGGGGCGTGGGCGATAAAGATACCTGTGGGGAGATAAAAATGTCGATACAGTTTTCAGCCCTCTGGTGTTTTAATTAAAATTAATAATAAAGTTACAAGTGACTGTGGTGACTACGGCCAAATATAATCACTAGATCAGTGCTCTATTCCAGCCACCTAGCAGATTGCTTTGATTTCTTTTTCTACTTGTCTTAATATTAGTTTTGGACGAAATTAAAAGCATGCTGGGGAAGGATAAAATTAATAAGGGGTTGACTGAGTATTAATCCAAGCGAAAGTCTAATGAAGTATCCAAACTCAGAAAAGCTAATGAAGAAAAAATTTTAAATAAGGGAATTCTATTCTCCTGCATAACCGAATCGCAGATAAAATACACTTTGGCAAAATATAAAACATAACCGTTTTGTGTTTGGTACATAGACTTAATCATACTTAGCGATAGTCAATCGTCCATGCATGAGTCTATGATGTAAATTAAATTCCATTATGCTCTTTAATCGATCAATGAGCAGTTTGACTATGATTGCGCAGCAACTTCCATTGATGCAGATTATTCTATGTTTTCTAGATGGTTAGATTAACAAATATGCTGAATCGATCCAACACCAAAAAAATCTATTAGAAAAGTTTCGAAGTATCGGTTTTAATTTTATTTGTTTTTTATATCCGCCTTGTTTATACCCTGTATAAATAAGGCGGTATAAAAATTATGAAGACGGTTCATCTTCATATTGATGTACTAATTTTATTATTTCATTAGTTAGAAGTAAAATTTCGTTTGGTTCGAAATATTTACTTCCAACCTGGTATAAAAAAAATTTAATTTTCTTTTTAGTTTTTAAATTATAATTCATTTTCTATTTTTTCATAAAAACTATATAGGGATTTTTGTAAGCTATTTTAATTAAAATTGAGGATTTTCGGGAACGAAAGTATCTTTATTTGGGGCTAACAACCACAAAAATACTGGCAACACTGCACTCTCATATAAGCCGATCTTATGATTTGGCTACTTTAGCTAATAGATTGCGTTAGATTAGCCTGGTCTTGGCAAAAAATCTCAAAAATTTTCATATGAACTCGTGATTTTGAAAGTGGTATAAGTCATATATTTCAAGTTTAAAGATATTTAGAGTTTTGAATTTTAAAGGATTAAAAAAATATTATTGTTTTATGGAATAAGATTTTTCGACAGTAAAGTAGTACCAACAAACAAGTATTTATTATGATTGTGAAAGATGTAACCATACCTAAAAGGAAATTAGGCTTTGAGAGGTTAAATTACTTATACCACTTTCGAAATTTACTGCATGACTTTATAAATGACTTAAAGCCTATGCTGCCACACGATTCAAAAATAATCCATCAAAATTTGAAGAAAATTTTAACAAATAAAAAAATCTTATTTTGAACTTTTTGTGGTTACATTTTGGTCATCTAGATTTGAAGTTAGGTATCTAGAAATAGTTTGAGTCCACAATAGTGTTACCAGTATTGGGGATTTTCCACAAATTGGGGATAATTTTTCGTGAAAAATTATAGAAAATTTTATTCTTATAGAAAACTTTGTCAAAATGTTATTCTTATAAAAACTTTTGTCAAAATTTTAGTTTTATAGAAAAGTTTTTCAAACTAAAATTTTTATATAACAATTTTACCAAAATTTTATTTCTATAGAAAATTTTGCCAAAATTATATTCCTATAGAAAATTTTGTCAAAATTTTATTTCTATAGAAAATTTTGTCAAAATTGTATTACCATAGAAAAGTTTGTCAAAATTTTATTTCTATTGAAAATTTTATCAACATTTTATTTCTTTATAGAAAATTGTGTCAAAATTTTATTTCTTTATACAAAATTTTAGTTTTACAGAAGATTTTTATCAAAATATTATTTTGTTGACAATTTTGTCAAAATTTTATTTTTATTTCTATAGAAAATTTTGTCAAAATTTTGTTTCTATAGAAAATTTTGTCAGAATCTTATTTCTATAGAAATTTTATCAAAATTTTATTTCTATAGAAAATTTTGTAAAAATTTTATTTCTATAGAAAATTTTGTCAAAATTTTATTTCTTTATAGAAAATTGTGTCAAAATTTTATTTCTATAGACAATTTTGTCAAAATTTTATTTCTTTATAGAAAATTGTGTCAAAATTTTACTTTTTTGTCAAAATTTTATTTCTATAGAAAATTTTGTCAAAATTTTATTTCTATACAAAATTTTGTCAAAACTTTATTTCTATAGAAAATCTTGTTAACATTTTATTTCTATAGGAAATTTTATCAAAATTTTATTTCTATAGAAAATTTTGTCAAAATTTTATTTCTATAGAAAATGTTGTCAAAATTTTATTTCTTTTTTTTGTTTTGTTATTGTTGGTTTTGTTCTTTAAGCATTGTTGTCGTTTTTTTATTTCAGCTTAAAACCATACATTGACTAAACTACAAGAGTAGCTTAACCAACAGAGGAAAAGAATGTTTGTCAAATTTATTTGGGCAAAGCCCTATAGACTGCAAGATGGTTGGATGGACGCACGTTTCGGAATTACCACATTCCTCATCAGCATCCTCTACTTGCAGCAAAACTATCAACAAATTATCAGAATAAATTCAGGCAGTTTATTAAACCCAACAAAAACCACACTTGAACCCTCCGAAAAAATGTTTTACATTGATAGCCGGCTTATGCCAAATAAATTCGAAACAAACATATCTCTTTTCCTATGCCACTGTCAAATCATCGATTTGAATTCACATGGCTGGGTTTATTTTGAGCGTGCCTCCTCTTCTTTTTCCATTTGTTTTGTTTTGTTATTGTTGGTTTTGTTCTTTAAGCATTGTTGTCGTTTTTTTATTTCAGCTTAAAACCATACATTGACTAAACTACAAGAGTAGCTTAACCAACAGAGGAAAAGAATGTTTGTCAAATTTATTTGGGCAAAGCCCTATAGACTGCAAGATGGTTGGATGGACGCACGTTTCGGAATTACCACATTCCTCATCAGCATCCTCTACTTGCAGCAAAACTATCAACAAATTATCAGAATAAATTCAGGCAGTTTATTAAACCCAACAAAAACCACACTTGAACCCTCCGAAAAAATGTTTTACATTGATAGCCGGCTTATGCCAAATAAATTCGAAACAAACATATCTCTTTTCCTATGCCACTGTCAAATCATCGATTTGAATTCACATGGCTGGGTTTATTTTGAGCGTGCCTCCTCTTCTTTTTCCATTTGTTTTGTTTTGTTATTGTTGGTTTTGTTCTTTAAGCATTGTTGTCGTTTTTTTATTTCAGCTTAAAACCATACATTGACTAAACTACAAGAGTAGCTTAACCAACAGAGGAAAAGAATGTTTGTCAAATTTATTTGGGCAAAGCCCTATAGATTGCAAGATGGTTGGATGGACGCACGTTTCGGAATTACCACATTCCTCATCAGCATCCTCTACTTGCAGCAAAACTATCAACAAATTATCAGAATAAATTCAGGCAGTTTATTAAACCCAACAAAAACCACACTTGAACCCTCCGAAAAAATGTTTTACATTGATAGCCGGCTTATGCCAAATAAATTCGAAACAAACATATCTCTTTTCCTATGCCACTGTCAAATCATCGATTTGAATTCACATGGCTGGGTTTATTTTGAGCGTGCCTCCTCTTCTTTTTCCATTTGTTTTGTTTTGTTATTGTTGGTTTTGTTCTTTAAGCATTGTTGTCGTTTTTTTATTTCAGCTTAAAACCATACATTGACTAAACTACAAGAGTAGCTTAACCAACAGAGGAAAAGAATGTTTGTCAAATTTATTTGGGCAAAGCCCTATAGACTGCAAGATGGTTGGATGGACGCACGTTTCGGAATTACCACATTCCTCATCAGCATCCTCTACTTGCAGCAAAACTATCAACAAATTATCAGAATAAATTCAGGCAGTTTATTAAACCCAACAAAAACCACACTTGAACCCTCCGAAAAAATGTTTTACATTGATAATTATTTCTATAAAAAATTTTGTCAAAATTTTATTTCTATACAAAATTTGTCAAAATTTTATTTCTATTGAAAACTTTGTCAAAATTTTATTTCTATAGAAAATTTTGTCAAAATGTTATTTCTATAGAAAATTTTGTCAAAATTTTATTTCTATAAAAAATTTTGTCAAAATTTTATTTCTATAGAAAATTTTGTCAAAATGTTATTTCTATAGAAAATTTTGTCAAAATTTAATTTCTATAGAAAATTTAGTCAAAATTTTATTACTATAGCAAATTTTGTCAAAATTTTATTTCTATAGAAAATTTTGTCAAAATTTTATTTCTATTGAAAAGTTTTTCAAACCAAAATTTCTATATAAAAATTTTGCCAAAATGTTATTTCTATAGAAAATTTGGCAAAATTTTATTCTTATAGAAAATTTTGTCACAATTTTATTTCAATAGAAAATTTTGTCAAACTTTTATTTCTATAGAAAATTTTGTCAAAATTTTATTCCTGTAGAAAATTTTGTCAAAATTTTATTACTATAGACAATTTTGTCAAAATTTTATTTCTATAGAAAATTTTGTCAAAATTTTATTTCTATTGAAAATTTTGTCAAAATTTTATTTCTATTGAAATGTTTTTCAAACCAAAATTTTTATATAAAATTTTTGCCAAAATGTTATTTCTATAGAAAATTTTGTCAAAATTTTATTCTTATAGAAAATTTTGTCACAATTTTTTATCTATAGAAAATTTGTCAAAATTTTATTTCTATAGAAAATTTTGTCAACATTTTATTCTTATAGAAAATTTTGTCAAAATTTTATTTCTATAGAAAATTTTGACAAAATTTTATTTCTATAGAAAATTTTGTCAAAATTTTATTACCATAGAAAATTTTGTCAAAATTTTATTTCTATAGAAATTTTTACCAAAATTTTATTTCTATAGAAAATTTGTCAAAATTTTATTTCTATTAAAAATTTTGTCAAAATTTTATTTCTATGGAAAATTTTTTTCAAAATTTTATTTCTATAGAAAATTTTTTCAAAATTTTATTTCTATAAAAAAGTTTGTCAAAATTTTATTTCTATTGAAAATTTTGTCAAAATGTTATTTCTATAGAAAATTTTGTCAAAATTTAATTTCTATAGAAAATTTTGTCAAAATTTTATTACTATAGCAAATTTTGTCAAAATTTTATTTCTATAGAAAATTTTGTCAAAATTTTATTTCTATTGAAAAGTTTTTCAAACCAAAATTTCTATATAAAAATTTTGCCAAAATGTTATTTCTATAGAAAATTTGACAAAATTTTATTCTTATAGAAAATTTTGTCACAATTTTATTTCAATAGAAAATTTTGTCAAACTTTTATTTCTATAGAAAATTTTGTCAAAATTTTATTCCTGTAGAAAATTTTGTCAACATTTTATTACTATAGACAATTTTGTCAAAATTTTATTTCTATAGAAAATTTTGTCAAAATTTTATTTCTATTGAAAATTTTGTCAAAATTTTATTTCTATTGAAATGTTTTTCAAACCAAAATTTTTATATAAAATTTTTGCCAAAATGTTATTTCTATAGAAAATTTTGTCAAAATTTTATTCTTATAGAAAATTTTGTCACAATTTTTTATCTATAGAAAATTTGTCAAAATTTTATTTCTATAGAAAATTTTGTCAACATTTTATTCTTATAGAAAATTTTGTCAAAATTTTATTTCTATAGAAAATTTTGACAAAATTTTATTTCTATAGAAAATTTTGTCAAAATTTTATTACCATAGAAAATTTTGTCAAAATTTTATTTCTATAGAAAATTTTACCAAAATTTTATTTCTATAGAAAATTTGTCAAAATTTTATTTCTATTGAAAATTTTGTCAAAATTTTATTTCTATGGAAAATTTTTTTCAAAATTTTATTTCTATAGAAAATTTTTTCAAAATTTTATTTCTATAAAAAAGTTTGTCAAAATTTTATTTCTATAGAAAATTTTGTCAAAATGTTATTTCAATAGAAAATTTTGTCAAAATTTTACTTCTATAGAAAATTTTGTCAAAATTTTATTTCTATAGCAAATTTTGTCAAAATTTTATTTCAATAGAAAATTTTGTCAAAATTTTACTTCTATAGAAAATTTTGTCAAAATTTTATTCTTATAAAAAATTTTGTCACAATTTTATTTCTTTAGAAAATTTTGTCAAAATTTTATTTCTATAGAAAATTTTGTCAAAATTTTATTCCTATAGAAAATTTTGTCAAAATTTTATTACTATAGAAAATTTTGTCAAAATTTTATTTCTATTGAAAATTTTGTCAAAATTTTATTTCTATAAACAATTTTCTCAAAATTTTATTTCTTTATAGAAAATTTTAGTTTTACAGAAGTTTTTATCAAAATTTTATTTTTGTTGACAATTTTGTCAAAATTTTATTTCTATAAAAAAGTTTGTCAAAATTTTATTTCTATTGAAAATTTTGTCAAAATTTTATTTCTATAGAAAATTTTGTCAAAATTTTATTTCTATTGAAAATTTTGTCAAAATTTTATTTCTATTGAAAAGTTTTTCAAACCAAAATTTTTATATAAATATTTTGCCAAAATGTTATTTCTATAGAAAATTTTGTCAAAATTTTATTCTTATAAAAAATTTTGTCACAATTTTATTTCTATAGAAAATTTTGTCAAAATTTTATTTCTATAGAAAATTTTGTCAAAATTTTATTCCTATAGAAAATTTTGTCAAAATTTTATTACTATAGAAAATTTTGTCAAAATTTTATTTCTATTGAAAATTTTGTCAAAATTTTATTTCTATAAACAATTTTCTCAAAATTTTATTTCTTTATAGAAAATTTTAGTTTTACAGAAGATTTTATCAAAATATTATTTTGTTGACAATTTTGTCAACATTTTATTTTTATAGAAGATTTTGTCAAAATTTTATTTTTATAGAAGATTTTGTCAAAATTTTATTTTTATAGAAGATTTTGTCAAAATTTTATTTTTATAGAAGATTTTATCATAATTTTATTTCTATAGAAAATTTTGTCAAAATTTTGTTCCTACAGAAAATTTTGTCAAAATTTTATTTCTATACAAAATTTTGTCAAAACTTTATTTCTATAGAAAATTTTGTTAACATTTTATTTCTATAGGAAATTTTATCAAAATTTTATTTCTATAGAAAATTTTGTCAAAATTTTATTTCTATAGAAAATGTTGTCAAAATTTTATTTCTATAAAAAATTTTGTCAAAATGTTATTTCTATAGAAAATTTGTCAAAATTTTATTTCTATTGAAAATTTTGTCATAATTTTATTTCTATAGAAAATTTTGTCAAAATGTTATTTCTATAGAAAATTTTGTCAAAATTTTATTTCTATAGAAAATTTTGTCGAAATTTTATTTCTATTGAAAATTTTGTCAAAATTTTATTTCTTTATAGAAAATTTTAGTTTTACAGAAGTTTTTATCAAAATTTTATTTTTGTTGACAATTTGTCAAAATTTTATTTTTATAGAAAATTTTGTCAAATTTGTATTTCTATAGAAAGTTTTATTAAAATTTTATTTCTATGCAAAGTTTTGTCAAAATTGTATTTCTATAGAAAATTTAGTCAAAATTTTATTTCTAGAAAAAGTTGTCAAAATTTTATTTCTATATAGAATTTTTGTCATCAATAAAATGTTTCAAAAATTTGTTGGGGTTTTTATGAGGAATTTAAATTTAAATTGGGGATTTTTGGGGACGAAAACATCATAATTTGGGGTCAAGAACCAGAAAAATTCTGGCAACACTGGTCAATGAGTGCTTCCCGATTCTATTTTTAGCTCAATGACAGCACACATCCTTTTCATAGTCGTGTCCGAATGACGGGGAAACGGCTTAGGGAAGATTCTAAAGTTATAATCAATCAAACAAATTGTGTGGGATCCAAAAACTTTGTGAAAATCCTTTAATTTTTTCAAAAAATTTAAAAAATATTGCACTTTTTATTATTAAATATAGATTAACAGAGACTTTTATTTTACCTATTTCTCCATTCAAGTCGTTGCAAATTCTAACCATCTTTAATTTCTTTCTATTTCAGGCTCACATTTTCGATGAACTATATGAATTTAATACGATATTAAAAAAGAAAATAATGCAAAAGAATAAAGTAGTTAAAAAAAGGAAACCGAAAATTTAGCAAATGTAAATTATAGTTAGTTTTTGGTCTCTGCTCTTGATCTTCCAAAAAAAAAAAAAAAAACAAACTGGTTTCTTTATAAGAAAAAAGCTCAAAAGAAACAAGATGGGAAAAACTTGTATAGAGCAATTTTTACGAACACAACACCGCCACATTTCCACACTTCCCACACAGCTCGAGTTATGCCGATGTCCGTATGTCTATATGCATTATATTGTGGTCCATTCGTATACGTAAGTACTGTGTTCTGTGCTCTCTAGATTGACTATTTTTTTTTTCCTTCGCATTTATACATTTGCATACTAACAAAATTTGGCTAACAGCCTTTGGTCGATATGTTGTGAATCCAATTTGGGATAAATTCGAAAAACTGATTTAATTTAAGATTTTTTTTCTGATTCAATCACGAAATTAATTGATCCATACATTGTTTATTTGCTTTTGCTTCAACCACGAATATGGTATCGATCACAAAATTTATTGGAAATAAAAACAGATATAATTAATTAACAACTGAAATGATTTTTGTGACACCTTCAGTTAATTCTCTAATTGATTCGATTAAAAATTGAATTGAGTCATTTAGTTGAAATAATTTTCTTGATTCTCACAAGATTTTATACCTTTTAATGAGTTGTCCGATTATAATTATAGTTGTATTATTTCCGAATAAAATTTTTATTTTTTATGTGGAAATAGTTTATTTAATTATAATGTCAATTGGGATAGTTAAAATTTGAATCAAAAGTGTTAAAATTTGTTATCATCATACCCAGCAAAAAATTTTGGAAGTTATTCCAAAGGCACAACTTTAAAAGCACTTTCAGAGTATGTACTCCCAAGGATGTTCTCTATTTTAACTACAAAGGAAGTTATTTTCATTCAATTTTTTATAACATACCTTTAATGGGTAATTTTAACTTTCTATACCCTCCACCATAGGATGGGGGGGTATATTAACTTTGTCATTCCGTTTGTAACACATTATACAAAATATTGCTCTAAGACCCCATAAAGTATAAATATTCTGGGTCGTGGTGAAATTCTGAGTCGATCTAAGCATTTCCGTCGTCCGTCTGTTGAAATCACGCTAACTTCCGAACGAAACAAGCTATCGACTTGAAACTTGGCACAAGTAGTTGTTATTGATGTAGGTCGGATGGTATTGCAAATGGGCCATTTCGGATCACTTTTACGTATAGCCCCCATATAAGCCGATCCCCAGATTTGGCTTGCGGAGCCTTTTGGAGGAGCAAACTTCATCCGATCCGGTTGAAATTTGGTACATGTTGTTAGTATATGATCTCTCACAACCGTGCAAAAATTGGTCCAAATCGGTTCATAATTATATATAGCCCTTATATAAACCGATCCACAGATTTGGGTTGCGGAGCCTCTAAGAGAAGCAAATTTCATCCGATCCGGCTGAAATTTGGTACATGGTGTCAGTATGTGGTCTCTAACAACTCTGTAAAAATTGGTCCCCATCGGTCAATAATTATATATAGCCCGCATATAAACCGATCCCCCGATTTGGCTTGTGGAGCCTCTAAGAGAAGCAAATTTCATCCGATCCGGTTGAAATTTGGTACGTGGTGTTAGTATACGGTCTCTAGAACCATGCAAAGATTGGTCCGTACCGGTCTTAATTATATATAACCGTTGTGAAATTTGGTACATTGCTAGTATATGGCCGCTAACAACCATGCCAAAATTGGTCCATATCGATCTATGGTTATATACAGCCGATCCCCAAAAATAATCTACCAAATTTTATTTCTATAGAAAATTTTGTCAAAATTTTATTTCTATAGAAGATTTTGTCAAAATTTTATTTTTATAAAAAATTTTGTCAAAATTTTATTTCTATAGAAAATTTTGTCAAAATTTTATTTCTATAGAAAATTTTGTCAAAATTTTATTTCTATAGACAATTTTTTGAAAATTTTATTTCTATAGAAAATTTTGTCAAAATTTTATTTCTATAGAAAATTTTGTCAAAATTTTATTTCTATAGAAAATTTTGTCAAAATTTTGTTCTATAGAAAATTTTGGCAATATTTTATTTCTATAGAAAATTTTGTCAAAATTTTATTTCTATAGAAAATGTTGTCAAATTTTTTTTCTATAGAAAATTTTGTCAAAATTTTATTTCTATAGACAATTTTTTGAAAATTTTATTTCTATAGAAAATTTTGTCAAAATTTTATTTCTATAGAAAATTCTGTAGAAATTTTATTTCTATACAAATTTTGTGAAAATTTTATTTCTATAGAAAATTTTGTCAAAATTTTTTTCTATAGAAAATTTTGGCAATATTTTATTTCTATAGAAAATTTTGTCAAAATTTTATTTCTATAGAAAATTTTGTCAAAATTTTTTTCTATAGAAAATTTTGGCAATATTTTATTTCTATAGAAAATTTTGTGAAAATTTTATTTCTATAGAAAATTTTGTCAAAATGTTATTGCTATAGAAAATGTTGTCAAATTTTTTTCTATAGAAAATTTTGTCAAACTGAATTATTTACGTATTTAATCGGCCTTTTTTGTTTAATATATACCCCGTATGTATTAACTTACAATTGAGAAGACCGTGTTAAGAAGTTTTAAGATACCTTGTCATCGGCAAGTGTTACCGCAACCCGAGTAATTTGATATTGGATGACAGTCCTTAGTACAAGTTTCTAAGCAATCCATGGTGGAGGGTAGATAAGATTCGGCCTGGCCGAATTTACGGCCGTATGTACTTGTTTTGTTTCAAATAGGTTAAAAACAAAGTAAGAATTCATAAAATGGTACAAATCATTTAAATTTTGTTGAAAAAATTTTTAAATCCAATCTGAAAAAATTGTGAATTTTTGAAAATAGTTGAGATCTAACGTTTCAGACAAGCGTTAGAATCCATTAAAAATTATAAAAAATTATAAAAATTATTTATTTGACAAAATATCACAGAGTTTCCATCCAGAACATTGAACTCGGATCACACCTAAAGAAGTGATGCAAATTCAGTGCAACGGCTGTTGAAATGGAGGACTTCCGTCCGATGACGAGCCCATGTTAAATTCATCGCTTCTGCGTCAATTTTGCACCACTTCCGGATCCAAAAAGAACATTTTCATTACATTTTTGGCGGCGCTTTTTTTTTTTGCTGTACACTTCTTTAGCACGGGGTATAATAAATGTTTGCGTTTGTATGTAACGCCAAAAAGGACCAGTCCTAGACCCATCGTTTAGTGTACCGATCGTCTTAGAATTAAATTTGGAGTCGATTTAGCAATGTCCGTCTGTCTGTCTGTTCATCGATTTTTGGTGTGCAAATTACAGCTCCCTGTTTAAGCCCGATTGTCCCCAAATTTGGTATAGGGACATATTTCGGCTCAAAGACAATCGCTATTGATTTGGGAAAAAATCGGTTCAGATTTAGTTATAGCTCACATATAACTATATATCACCGATCTGGTCATAATTGGCGTGTTTTATTCCGTACATCCGAATATTTTGTGAGTCTAGGAAAACTTGAAAAATATCAGCCAAATCGATTCAGATTTAGGTATACACGGTCTTACACAAGTTTACATACCCCTGAGTTTTTAACCTACTAACTACACATGTTTCTTGTTGTTGTTTATAAACCACACCAAAAAAAAAATTTCTTAAAAATTAGCAAATACTTTGTTTTTAAAATTATTTTACAAAAATTAAAGGATGTATATGCATAGTTTATAATATTTTATTATTTAAAGAGAATACAAATTCTTTAATCGTATGTAAACTTGTGTGAGACTGTGTAGCTCCCATATATATCTTTCTTCCGATATGTACTTATAATTTGGTTGTCGGATTATTTTCAGATATAACTCCCATATATATCTTTCGCTCGATACACACAAAAAAATAACTGCAAATAAATATTAACAACTTTATTTGTATGTAGAATCTGCTTATGCTCAACAAATTTGTCTATTGGACATGAGGCATTTGTTGTTGAAATGTGTTTGTAGATGCTTCACGGAGGAAATAATAGAAATATTCTGAATTTTCAACAAATTGCTTTGTTGCGAAAATAGTTGACTGCTATCGATATGAAAACAAAAATACAAGACTGGTTACCCACACATCGCTGAGAATATGTACGAAAGCTATATTTATATTTTTTATATATTATTTGTATATTTTTCAATATGGTAGTTTCTTAAATGTGTTTTTGTATGAGATAAATAATAAAACCATATTAATATCGGGATTAGAGTTATTACAATTCTAATTAACTAGAATATATAGCACTGGGAAAAAAGTTGTCAAAATGCTTGCTAGACCCGGGACTACTCAAATTTAAAATTGTCAAACATTTACAAAACTGAGTATAGGATTTTCGACACAAAAATGTTACATGTTCCCCGTCCAAAAATAACATTTCGGTCATATTCCTTCTCTGTGTGTACTTAACAAAATATCTCCAAAATTGTTCCGGCAATTTTGCAATTTTGGTGCAATTCATAGCAAAATTCTGTCAATTTTAATTTCAATTTAATTTTTTATCAATACACCAATAAATTTGTTACAGGTCATTGATAAACTCCAACAAACCACAATCAAATTTTTTCGTTCAAATTCAAAAATATTTGTTGAGGATTAATATTTTGTACTGTTGGATACTCAACAAATTACTTACAAATTATGTTATTGAGAACACAAATTATTTGTTGCCTTCTGATGGTGACGATTGCTAACAACTTTTTTGTAATAATGGTTATTAAAAGTACAAATTATTTTGTTGCAGGAAAATTAACAAATTTTGTTATTGGTTTTCCAACAAAAGTTATTGGTTCTCAAACTTATTTTTATCTGTGTATGCTCTTATATGTTCCCAGAAGCCAGAGTGTTATCCTGATTTGCTTCAAATTTTGCACAATGAGTACAATTAATAATATTGTCAAATTTAGTTAAATCGGTTCAAATTCAGATGCAGCTTTTATATATATTTCGCCCGATTTACACTCATATCACCACAGAGGCCAAAGTTTTACTCCGATAAGCTCACATCGCAGTGAAACCACTTTAGAAAAGCTTCGATACACTCCGCTCGAAACTGTGATTGAACCCACGACTTTTTGAATTCAAAGCGGGCATGCTAACCATAGCACTACGGTGACTCTCATTATCTATACATGACCTTTGCATCATAAGAAAGAAAAAATCATGGACACAATGCAGCATAATTCACTCTCTTGCGATTACAACTGCAGACCTAAGTTATGCATCTGTACGTGAGTGTATGTGTTTGCATTTATTTGCCTGAGAACAGAGTGTATAGACAGAAAACAGGAAGCATGGTAGCAAAAGTTCAAACCATTAATTATATCTGTCGCACGCCCATTGCAATAAACTAAAATATTATTTTTGTATATGTGGATATTCTCACAAAGAACACTTGCTTCAGACTGCCCTGCAAACAATTACGAACGCGATCGGGTCCTCTTTTATTCATGTTCAAAACTTAGAGAGCCTGTTGATTGAGAACAAGTATATAAGGTTAGGTTAGGTTATGTGGCAGCCCGATGTATCAGGCTCACTTAGACTATTCAGTCCATTGTGATACCACAGTGGTGAACTTCTCTCTTATCACTGAGTGCTGCCCGATTCCATGTTAAGCTCAATGACAAGGGACCTCCTTTTTATAGCCGAGTCCGAACGGCGTTCCACATTCCAGTGAAACCACTTAGAGAAGCTTTGAAACCCTCAGAAATGTCACCAGCATTACTGAGGTGGGATAATCCACCGCTGGTGTTCGGTCGTAGCAGGAATCGAACCCACGACCTTGTGTATGCAAGGCGGGCATGCTAACCATTGCACCACGGTGGCAACTTAATCTTAATCTAATCACCGAAGTGTTCGATACCTAGAGGTGTGCACGTGAGTAATATTTTACTCACGCACACTCACGACGGAAAAATCTTACTCACGGGTGGTTGGCTAAGTCCCCCAAAAGAAATGTTAGCCGGCTGAATATTTATCTGTCCGATTTTGTACTCGTCATCTATCATGTACACTCTTAACCCTAGCTTTGGCACTATATACAAATGTAAATATTTAATTTTTGACACTCTTGCCATTTCAACAATATTTATCCGATTTTTATGAAATTTGGACTCAGTGGAAAATTTTTCGTGTTCTTTCGTAATATGTATAAATTTAACAATATTTTTCACAATATAGCAATTTTCCAATACATTTTTGTATTTTTCTTCAAAATCTGCCACTATTTATTTACAAATGTAAATATTGTGGTTTAAGATACTTTTGGTTGATTTGTTTTGAATTATTTCATATGAAAATAATACAAATAAAAGAAGAGGAAATAAAAACTTAAAAAATATATATTTTGGGCAACTGTAGCATTTGATTTGCACCCAGCTGTGCTCCACACAGACTGGTTTTTTACATTGCCCACATTTTTGCCTTGTACGACGCTTCCTTTTTTTCTCACCATGGTATCACATATAGCAAGCTGTTTTTAATTTTGAATATCCTCTATTACCTTCATCAGGTATAAAAGAAATAACTGACGATTGTAAAGGTTCACCGATAATGTGTTTACAATGCTCAGTTTGTGTTTTGTAATTGGTTTAGAGCCGTTAAAACAAGATTCACGAAAAATTTCATGTTTTCGCTCCATTGAGGATTTTTTTATCCAATTTAAATCCATTTTTACTAACCAAAAAGTTGTTACCTGTCTAATTCAGATAGTTCACCGTCGTTTTCCATATGATACACCCCAACTTCATTCATGTAAATCGGAGTAAAATTTGGCCTCTGTGGCCATATGTGTATAAATCGGACTAAAAATATACATGGGAACTATATCTAAATCTGAACCGATTTTGGCATGCATAGTACGAATTTTAACTCTAGAATAGAAATATCTATTTATGTAGCTAAAGTATAGCAGACGAATTCCACACGAAAACTGACTGAAATATGCTGTAGACATATGTGTCTTTCTGATTCAACAATTTAAAAAATAGAACATGCTTCAGCTTACTTCAAATTCAACGAGCGGTTTAGAAATTATTCCGATCCGAATTTGCTTGCAATACACATATCAGCCCCACTGTATACTTACATCATATACCAAACATCAACAGGATCGCATGAAATTTGTTCTTCCATGAGTCTCAAAAAGCCAAACTGGTTTGGGGTCTACATATATATATATATATGGATCAATTTTTGTCTGGTTGTTAAAAGGCACATAATGCAATCACGTACTAAATTGCAATCGGCGTTAGATATCGAGTCTGAGAATCGGTTTATATGGGGGATATGCATCAAAATTTGGTTTGATATGATCCATTTCAATATCGTCCGACTTACATAACAGGTTGGCTGATAAGTCCCGGGTCTAACAGAGAAAAACACATTTTTTTTGTCAAAATTCGTTTTTATTATTCAACATAGTTCCCTTCAAGAGCGATACAACGATTATAACGACCTTCTAATTTTTTGATACCATTTTGGTAGAACTCCTTCGGTTTTGCCTCAAAATAGACCTCAGTTTCGGCGATCACCTCTTCATTGCAGCCAAATTTTTTCCCTGCGAGCATCCTTTTGAGGTCTGAGAACAAGAAAAATTTGCTGGGGGACAGATCTGGAGAATATGGTGGGTGGGGAAGCAATTCGAAGCCCAATTCATGAATTTTTGCCATCGTTCTCAATGACTTGTGGCACGGTGCGTTGTCTTGGTGGAACAACACTTTTTACTTCTTCATATGGGGCCGTTTTGCCGCGATTTCGACCTTCAAACGCTCCAATAACGCCATATAATAGTCACTGTTGATGGTTTTTCCCTTCTCAAGATAATCGATAAAAATTATTCCATGCGCATCCCAAAAAACAGAGGTCATTACTTTGCCAGCGGACTTTTGAGTCTTTCCACGCTTCTGAGACGATTCACCGGTCACTGTCCACTCAGCCGACTGTCGATTGGACTCAGGAGTGTAGTGATGGAGCCATGTTTCATCCATTGTCACATATCGACGGAAAAACTCGGGTGTATTACGAGTTAACAGCTGCAAACACCGCTCAGAATAATCAACGCGTTGTTGTTTTTGGTCAAATGTGAGCTCGCGCGGCACCATTTTGCACAGAGCTTTCGCATATCCAAATATTGATGAATGATATGAACAACACGTTCCTTTGATATCTTTAAGGCCTCTGCTATCTCGATCAACTTCATTTTACGGTCATTGAAAATCATTTTGTGGATTTTTTTTGATGTTTTCGTCGGTAACCACCTCTTTCGGGCGTTCACCGTCCTCCGTGCTCATTTCACCACGCTTGCATATTGCATACCAATCAATTATTGTTGATTTCCCTGGGGCAGAGTCCGAGCCAAGTTTTTGCTTCCACCGTATTTTCTCCCTTCAGAAAACAGTATTTTATCAAAACACGAAATTCCTTTTTTTCCATTTTTGTCACAATAACAAAAGTTTCTTCACAAAAGACGCTCTATCTCAGAAACTAATTGACTTACAGACGTCAAATTTTGACACGAATCATTTGAAGGTTGGTACTATATATGAATTTAATACTAGCGACGCCATCTATGTGTCAGATCGGGGACTTATCAGCCAACCTGTGATATGTCACCCACTTTTGCTAATTTTCAAGTCAATAGCACCCTCAAAAAAAAAAAGAAAAAAAAATAAAATACTTCTGTAACATATGCCCCAAACACATTGTGCTTCAAGCATATATATTTTCAGGATTGGTCCAAACAAAATATTGTTTGTATCGTTCAGACATATTATGTTTCACATTAGGCATGCACTGGTAGAACAAAATTTTAATGAAATTTTCTTTGTGTATATAAATTTTTAAGGAGCTAATTGGTTACATCCAATATTTTACTTGCTGCATATTCTCTCTAATTCTCTCTTTCGAAACACATATATGTTTATAGGCTATTTCTCAATTGATATATGTTTGCATCCAAGCATATTATATTTACAAACATTTTATGTCCCAAACATAATATGTTCTAATATATTAACATATATGTCCCAAACATGTTATGCTAGTTTCTGAACATTAAAATATTGTGTGCACTTAAAAATATTGTGTTAAAAAAATTGAGTTCCAAGCATATAATTTTTACATCCAAACATATGAAAAACAGTCTTTTTCGTCCGTGCATCTTCGAAGCACCTCGATCCTAATTTCTTTCAGCCAACCAGAGTCTATTTTGGGAGATTGACAAATTGTGTTGTTGTGAATCCAACGCGAACAATTTTTTCGCTCAACTCTTCATGCAATATTGAATCTATGCTGCACTCAGAGAAGGAATATGATCACCTCAAACATGTTTTACGAGCAAAATGTTATTTTTGTTCATAACATGTTTGTCACTAAAATGTTATTTTTTCGTCAAATATAACCTGCTTGCCGAAATCAGATACATGATTTCCGATAAAATAACATGGCTGCGAAAACCATGTTATGAGCAAAATGTTATTTTTGGGTGGTGACCATGTAACCACCCAAAAATAACATTTTGCTCTTAAAACATGTTTGAGGTGATCATATTCCTTCTCTGGGTGTGGTTCCACTAATGTATAAAGTTATCTCATTATCACGATAGGTCACCATTATTGGTTTCCGGAACAACAATTGATTTTGCACTGCACTGAAAAAACAGTGAAACCACCAGGAAAGAACATTTTTGATAATTTTTGAAAAAATAAATTAATTTTCGAATATTTTAACTTAGCTTTATCACATATTACGCCGATTTCACGAAAATAAGTAAAGAATTTTCGACAAATTCAAGAAAAATTATTCGACATAATTCATTGTTATACCCTCCACCATAGGATATTAACTTTGTCATTCCGTTTGTAACACATCTGGGTCGTGGTGAAATTCTAAGTAGGTCTAGCGATGTCCGTCCGTCCGTCTGTGGAAATCATGCTAAATTCCGAACGAAACAAGTGATCGACTTGAAACTTGGCACAAGTAGTTGTTATTTATTTACAAATGGGCCATATCGGACCACTTTTACGTATAGCCCCCATATAAACAGACCCCATATTTGGCTAGCGGAGGCTCTAGGAGAAGCTAATTTCATCCGATCCGGTTGAAATTTGGTACGTGGTGTTAGTTATGGTCTCTAATATTCACGCTAAAATTGGTCCATATAGGTCCACAATTATATATAGCCCCCATATATATACCGATCACCAGATTTTGCTTGCGGATCCTCTTGGAGGAGCAAATTTCAACCGATCCGGTTGAAATTCGGTACGTTGTGTTTATATGTGGCCTTTAACATCCATGCAAAAATTGGTCCAAATCGGTCCATAATTATATATAGCCTCCATATAAACCGATCCCCAGATTTGACCTCCGGAGCCACTTGGAGGAGTAAATTTCATCCGATTTGGTTGAAATTCGGTACGTGGTGTTTATATATGGCCTTTAATATCCATGCAAAAAATTGTCCAAATCGGTCCATAATTATATATAGCCTCCATATAAACCGATCCCCAGATTTAATCTCCGAAGCAGTGTTGCCAGTATTGGGGATTTTTCCCCAAAATGGGGATATTTTTTCGTGAATGGGGACGAAATTTTTGAGTTTGGGAATTGGGGATTTGGCGGGAAATTTCCATAAATTTTGAGATTTTTGTGGGCATTTTTTTTTTTTTTGAGAAATCGGTTTAATCTTTTTTACGAAAATGATTGAAGAGAAGCCAACAATAACAAACAAAACGAATGAAGATAGAGGAAGCACGCTCAAAAATAAACCCAGCCAAATACATTCAAGTCGATGATTTGAGTTTGGCAAAGGAAAAGAGATATGCTGGCAAATTTGTTTAGGCAGTAGCCGACTACCAAACACTTTTTCGGGAGGTTCAAGTGTAGTTCACTTTGGGTTGAGTGAATTACCCGAATTTATTCTGATAATTGGTTGGTAGTTTTGCTGCAAGTAGAGGATGCTGATGAGGAATGTGGTAATTCCGAAACAGCTGTACATCCAACCATCTTGCAGTCTATAGGGCTTTGCCCAAATAAATTTGACAAGCATACTTTTCCTCTGTTGGTTAAGCTACACTTGTAGTTTAGTCAATGCATGGCTTTAAGCTGAGATCAAAAACAACAATAACGAAAATGTTTTTTCTATAGGAAATTTTGTCAAAATTCTATTTCTATAGACAATTTTGCAAAAAAATTTATTTCTATAGAAAGTTTTGTCGAATTTTATTCTTATAGAAAATTTTGTCAAAATTTTATATCTACCGAAAATTTTGTCGAAATTTTATTTCTGTATAAACTAGTGTCAAAATTTTATTTATATAGAAAATTTTGTCAAACTTTTATCTCTATAGAAATTTTTGTCAACATTTTATTTCTATAAAAAAATTTGTCGAAATTTTATTCCTATAGAAAATTTTGTCAAAATTTTATTCCTATAGAAAATATTGCCAAAATTTTATTTCTTACGGAAATTTTGTCAAATTTTATTTATAAAGAAAATTTTGTAAATTTTTTCTGTACAACGTTTTGTCAAAATGTTATTTCTATAGAAAATTTTGTCAAAATTTCATTTCTATAGAAAATGGTGTCAAAATTTCATTTCTGTAGAATTTTTTGTCAAAATTTTTTTCTATATAGAAAATTATGTCAAAATTGTATTTCTATATAGAACATTTTGTCAAAATTTTTTTTTTCTATATAGAAAATTTTCCCAATTTTTTGTATATGCATTCATAAATACAAGGAACCCCGAACTCGCATCTTCATGTCTCCAGCATTTGGAAAACGATCACCAGTCTGGTGTGGTGGTTCGAAATCTTGATCTTAATTTATCGGCATTTTTTGTGTAATATATACCCCGTATGGACTAATTTACAATTTAGAAGATGATGTTAAGAAGTTTTAAGATACCTTGCCATCGGTAAGTATTACCACAAACCAAGTAATTCGATTGTGGATGACAGTCTTCAGTAGAACTTTCTACGCAATCCATGGTGAAGGGTACATAAGATTCGGCCTGGCAGAACTTACGGCGGTATATACTTGTTTTCATAAGAAAGTTTTTCTTATAAATAATAATAGCCGATAGGTAAAAATCGCATATAAAAAAAACAAGTTTTCGTTTTTTTTTTCTATATTTCTTACATCCAGTGTCTGCGGTACTCAGTTTTTCAAACATTTATTCCACATCTTCGAAAATGTTTGCATGGTATTTGAACATAACTGTGTAGAGTTATAGGTGTATGTGTATGTTTGTATGTGTGTTCATGGTTTTTGGTGTATTTGTATCATATAGCCAAAGTTTGTTTGCGTAGATGTGTGTTGAATATGGAGTTGAAATGGATCCTATGGCCAAAGTATGCTGTGTGAGTGTTTAATTTTCGGTTATTTCAGTTCTCATCCAACAAAAACGAACATCATTTCAGTTTAACCCAAACGAGGTACCAATATTGAATTGGTCTCTGGTCTTCTGTGTGAATGCCGGGTTAGTAAGTTTTTTACTGAGTTTTTTTTTTTTGCCAGACTTTTCCTAATTTTAAATGCAAAATAGTGCAAGCCCCCTTTGTGCATAACAATCTTGAAACTAACATTATATTCAACGAGAAATCATGAAGAGTTTGTTTTGTGGGAAAAGAGAGCTGAACAATGAAAAAAGATATCTTCTTTTCCGCAGATGTTGTTGTAGCTGCTGCTGTTATTTCCTAAAAGAAAAATTTTAAATGTTTCTATTTAAAATATTTTATTTTGCTTTTCCTTTAAACCTTCTTGTTTGGTATTTTATAATTATAAAATACAAATTTTGGGTGCCAACAGGAGTATGTGTGTCAAAGTGTATGTCCGATATGGAATATAAGGGGGTGTGAAATAAGAAGTTTTATTTTGTTATTTAAAGAAAAACAAGTATATACGGCCGTAAGTTTTTTATTGATCCTAGATTTTATGCTACAAATGTCCCTAAAAATATCCTAATTTTAAAGAAGCCACATCTTGGGCTCGGAATCAATACCGACAAGTATATACGGCCGTAAGATCGGCCAGGCCGAAGCTTATGTACCCTCCACCATGGATTGCGTAGAAACTTCTACTGAAGACTGTCATCCACAATCGAATTAATTGGATTGCGGTAACACTTGCCGATGGCAAGGTATCTTAAAACTTCCTAACACCGTAATATATACAACATAGTCCATACGTGGTATATATTAAACTAAAAAGCCGATTAAATACGTATATAATTAAGTTTAAAGTTTCTATAGAAATAACATTTTGACAAAATAAAATTTTGACAACATTTTCTATAGAAGTAAAATTGGACAAAATTTTCTATAGAAATAAAATTTGGAAAAAATTTTCTATAGAAATAAAATTTTGACAAAATTTTCTATAGGAATAAAATTTGAAAAAAAATTTTTCTATAGAAATAAAATTTTGACAAAATTTTCTATAGAAATAAAATTTTGCCAAAATTTTCTATAGAAATAACATTTTGACAATGTTTTCTATAAAAATAAAATTTTGGTAGATTATTTTTGGCTCGAGTGGCAACCATGATTATGAACCGATATGGACCAATTTTTGTGTGAGTGGGGATCGGCTATATATAACTATAGACCGATATGGACCAATTATGGCATGGTTATAAGCGGCCTTTTAATAACACCACGTTGCAAATTTCAACCGGATCGGATGAATTTTTCTCCTCCAAGAAGCTCCGGAGATAAAATTTGGGGAACGGTTTATATCGGGGCTATATATAATTATGGACCGATATGGACCAATTCTTGCGTGTTTCTTAGAGACCACATTCTAACACCATGTTCCAAATTTCAACCGGATCGGATGAATTTAGTTCTTCCAAGAGGCTCGGGAGGACAAATCTGGGGATCGATTTATATGGGGGCTATATATAATTATGGACCGATATGGACCAATTCTTGCACGGTTCTTAGAGACCATAAACTAACACCACGTACCAAATTTCAACGGGATCGGATAAATTTTGCTCCTCTAAGAGGCTCCGGAGGTCAAATCTGGGGATCGGCTTATATGGGGTCTATATATAATTATGGACCGATATGGACCACTTTTGGCATGGTTGTTAGAGACAATATACTAACACCACGTACCAAATTTCAATCGGATCGGATGACTTTAGCTTCTCTAAGAGGCTCCGGACGTCAAATCTGGGGATCGGTTTATATGGGGGCTATATATAATTATGGGCCGATGTGGACCAATTTTTGTCTGGTCATTAGAGAACATATATTAACACCATGTACCAAATTTCAGCCGTATCGGATGAAATTTGCTCCTCTTAGAGGCTCCGCAAGCCAAATCGGGGGATCGGTTTATATGGGGGCTATATATAATTATTGACGGATGTGGACCAATTTGTGCATGGTTGTTAGAGACCATATACTAACACCACCTACCGAATTTCAGCCGGATCGGATGCTTCGCAAACCAAATCGGGGGATCGGTTTATATGGGGGCTATATGTAATTATATATATATACTAACACCATGTACCGAATTTCAGCCGGATCGGATGGAATTTGCTTCTCTTAGAGCAATCGCAAGCCAAATTTGGGGGTCCGTTTATATGGGGGCTATACGTAAAATTGGACCAATATGGCCCATTTGCAATACCATCCGACCTACATCAATAGCAACTACTTGTGCCAAGTTTCAAGTCGATAGCTTGTTTCGTTCGGAAGTTAGTGTGACGGACGGACGGACGGACATGCTCAGATCGACTCAGAATTTCACCACGACCCAGAATATATATACTTTATGGGGTCTTAGAGGAATATTTCGATGTGTTACAAACGGAATGACAAAGTTAATATACCACCATCCTATGGTGGAGGGTATAAAAAAGGTTTTTTTTTTGAGACAAATGATAGAAAGTTAATTTCATAATAATGATAGTTACGGTATGCTGTTAATAATCATAAAAAACAATATCAGCCCAATAAACTCAAAAACAGTGAACCAATCAAGAACATAACTATTCATAGGTATTTTCTTCACTTGTTAAAGAAAATTTGATAGTTTGAAAGAAAAAATTGGATTAAAAATTGCAAAAATGTATTCAATAAAATTAACATATTTTAATAACTTCGGAATCACTTTATGGGACATATATGGTAAAATCTTTGCGCTCAACTTGGAGCCAAGGCGATGCAATGGTTACCATGTCCGCCTTGCAAACAAAGATTTAGTTAGTAGCCTAATAATTTGGATATTAATTCCGTGGCAAAGAGGAAAAGAAATGTATTACACTCAAAACAAGTGAACCCTCTATTTCACTAAAGACAATCTAATTTTATTTTATACATTTATTATGTTTGGAGAAAGTTTGCTTTATTGTAATAACTTTTTGCGTACGTAAGTTAAATTAACTAAATAACTGGAAAAATTATATGTTGTGATATTTTATTCAGGGGCCACAGAGAGAGGGCGTAAAAAAAAAATTCCTTGGATCCGAAGATTTTGACCTTTCCTTAAGGATTTTGGTATTGATTCCGAGCCAAAGATGCGGCTTCTTTAAAATAAAGACATTTTTTACGGACCTCCCTGGCTTTAAATCTAGGATCGATAACATTTAAATTGGATACAGATCTCATTCATCGAATTTTTATTCTCTGTTTGCGATATATTAATAAAAGTATTCATGTACAAACAAATTCCAGTTTCAAAATCCAAATTATGACAAGTACTTCAACGTAAAAACTGTTTTCTTAATGCTAACAAAAATTTAAACCAAAGACGCAAATCCTTAAAATAAGTCTTAGCCTATATATGAATCGTTTTTATCTTAAATTAAAAAATTCAATATGTCAGTTGAGCTAAAGACGATTTCTTTAAATTAAAAATGGGCACAATTAGTTGTTATTGATGTAAATCGGATGGTATTGAAAATGGGCCATATCGGTTCACTTTTACTTATGGCCCCCACAACATATAAACGGACCCCCAAATTTGGCTTGCTGAACCTATAAGAGAAGCAAATTTCATCCGATCCGGCTGAAATTTTGAACATGGTGTTGGTATATGGTCTCTAATAACCATGCAAAAATTGGTCCACATAGGTCCATAATTATATATACCCCCTTTTAAACAGATGTCCCGATTTGGATTGCAGAGCCTCTAAGAGAAGCAAATTTCATTCGATCCGCCTGAAATTTTGTACATGGTGTTAGTATATGTTTTCTAATAACCATGCGAAAATTGGTCCACATCGGCCCATAATTATATATAGTCCCCATATGAACCGATGGCTTGTGGAGCAAAATTTCAAGCAAATTTCATCTGATCCGGTTGCAATTTGGTACATATCGCTAGTGTATGGCCGATAACAACCATGCCAAAATTGGTCCATATCGATCTATATTATATATAGCCCCTAAATAAACCGATCCCCAATCACAGAAAAATCACGATTGCCACTCAAGCCAAAAATAATCTACCAATATTTTATTGCCATAGAAAATTTTGACAAAATTTTATATTTCTATAGAAAATTTTGTCAACATTTTATGTCTTTAGGAAATTTTGTCAAAAATTTATTTATATAGAAAATTTTGTCAAAATTTTATTTCTACAGAAAAATTTGTCAGATTTTTATTTCTGTAGAAAATTTTGTCAAAATGTTATTTCTATAGAAAATTTATGAATCATTTCATAGTTGGAGAGGAATATTTTGCAAAATCTTCCAAAACATCAAGAATTCTACCAATCTGCCAAACAGTAAAAAATCTTCCATTTTTGGTAGACTCGTGTTCATAATTCTATATATCCCCCATATACAACAACCCCAATATTTCAATTCTGGCTCTACAATTACCGCACAAAAGTTCATATCGGTTCGTAATTATTTCTTCCCTATATATACCGGTCAAGAACTGAATATATACATATTTAATCGACCTTTCTTGTGTCTACTATATATCCCGCATTGACTAATTTACAATTTAGAAGATGATGTTAAGAAGTTTTAAGATGCCTTGCCATCGGCAGCAACCCAAGTAATTTAATTGTGGATGACATGCTTTAATATAAGTTTCTACGCAATCCATGGTGGAGGGTACATAAGATTCGGCCTGGCCGAACTTACGGCCGTATATACTTGTTGGTATTGATTCCGAGCCCAAGATGTGGTTTCTTTAAAATTTTTTAGGGACATTTGTAGCATAAAATCTGGGATCAATAAAATTAAAATTTGGATCCATATCTCATTTATGGACTTTTCATTCTCTTTTGGCCATATAAAAAGCAAGTCACTTAAAAACAAATGCATATTTAAAAATCCAATTTATAAAAAATACTTCAAAGAAAACAATGTTTTATTAATTCTAAAAAAAATAACTAAATGTACAAAAATCCTCAAATT
The DNA here is from genome assembly GCF_050003625.1 of Haematobia irritans. NCBI lineage: Eukaryota > Metazoa > Arthropoda > Insecta > Diptera > Muscidae > Haematobia > Haematobia irritans. The sequence continues at coordinate 147,037,269 of NC_134399.1, forward strand.
ACGTCTTAGCCTATAATTGAAGCGTTTCAATCTTAAATCTAAAGATTCAATATTTCAAAATTTGTGTCCTAATTTTAATAAAGATAATTGTTTGAAGCAAAGATTAGAAACTTTCTTTTAATTAAATTGCACACAGAGAATACAGATTGGTTGTGATAACCGAATTTATTGCCAACCTCCTTTTGGCAGTTGCACCAACTATCAGTTGGCAGTTGTGTCACCCGACAAATTCGGTCGACTCAATCGAATTATGGGAACTGCAACTAATACTATATATGAAGTTGGTTGTATCAGACGATGGAATTTTTCGTTGTTCCCTTCATTTGGTTGTGTCACCCATCCCCAATTACAAATTAATTTCATTTAAATTTTATTTTTTTTATTTGGTTTAAATACGTTTAAATATTTGTATTAAAGATGTATAGCTAAATACAATGTATGATAACAATTAATGTCCTTAAAATGTTTTGGCGGTTGGGCAAACAAAATTTAATACACATCCCATTATGACCTTCAGTTGAAAGTCGACTTTTTTAAATATTAAAATGCATAAAAATGGACCCGTATTACTAGTTTTTGCATATAAGTTATTTTTGGTCGCTATAAGTTATTTTGGTCTGTGCCTACAGACACGTTTGGACAAGCAAGCCAATTTTGAAACCACAAGTGATGAACTTCTTCTTATTGCTGAGTGCGTCCCGATAGTGTGTTAGGCATTATGAAAAATAATCTGGCCCATGGCCCTTTGTATCCACTTGGGTCTGTTGTACAACGTTGACATATTGGATTATTGTTTAAAAATAAATCAAATAAGATTAGTTAGATTTTGGTGCACTCATGTTTATATAAACAGTTCAGAACCTACCAATTTATTCACAATGACATCTCTGTGAGGTTCCAAGTACACAAAGCATCCTGGAGATATGTCATTAAATCCGATTGGGGTACGTATGATTTTTATGCCCTATAATATACCCAACATAAATGATCCACTCCTATATCGTTACGTATCTTTTACTTACGTCCTCAAAATAATGCTTTGAACAACATTGTGGATGCCACTTTGTAGCGCTTTAAAAATCGTCATTTGTTACGTTTAATTGAAAAACAAACAAAAAAATATCTTTTTTGAGAACCAAGTAATTAACAAAAATTGAAGTGACATTTAAAAATATTTCAAATAGGATTCGGTTGTGAATACTGTATGTCAGTTCTGATTGCTAACTGGCAGTTACGAAATTTATTTAAAGTTGGTTGTGCCAACAGAATTCGAAACAAATGCTTCAAAATATATAGATTTTGTTGCTTCAACCATTTGTCTTGTATCACAAACGAAATTTTATTGAAATGATTGCCAAATGATAGTAAGCATGAAAAGATGATTGCATTACAGAAAATAGGTTGACACACCTAATATATAATTCTAAATGTAGAATTTTAATTATCAGAACCGATTTCCAACCAAATTGTTCTCTGTGTGCATATCTTGAAATATATTTGGCCTTAATAAAGTGTAAATCTTTGGATAGAAAGTAACGTATGGCCATAGATTACACCAAACAGGAGGGAGAGTATTTTTGGGTTTTCCAAGTCCCAGATGCGACTATTTTTGCTTGTGGTAGCTACTTCACCGAGGTGAAAAAGTTCTCATCATTCAAAATGATTGTTTGGTGAACTTTGGATTTCCACTATTCCCAGATTTTCGCCTTTTTGTTGAAGCGTGTTTCTTTTTATAAGAACGCCAATGCAAAAATGACAGCTACCAAAATACTCGCTAATTTAATTTAACACATCTTGTTGGAAAACCCTTTATGTTCTTATAGCTTTCACATTTAAAATTTTCCTTGAATATTTCTGTGCCATTTTAGCAGATCTTCATAGCAAACAAACGAAAGTGTATACATTCATAAATATGCTGCTGCTTTGCAGACTCACATACAAATAACTCAAATACTGAAAACATTCATGAGTGAACAAAATTAATTAAGGAATATTTAATTTAGAAATTATTATTGTGAAAAGACAAATACAATATTTAATGGATACACTTAGAATTCGTATGAGTATCATACTATAGCAAAACTAGCATATGTTGAAGATATAAACGATATTTTAAAGATTACCAGCTCAGAATGAACGAAAGTATAATTCACATCTTGCACAAAAGAAAAATTATTTTTTCTATTCAAGCATGAAATAAAATGATCTAATAAATTATTAAATGTAATGTCTTTGATCACCAAATGTGTATAGTAGAAATCACAAAAGTCAATTAATATATTAATTGATACACAATTAATCGATACAATTAATTATTGTGATTGATAATTATTTTCAATACAAAATTGTTGAATCACTATATTTTCAATTAAATATTTGTATACCCTCCACCATAGGATGGGGGGTATATTAACTTTGTTATTCCCTTTGTAACACATCGAAATAATGCTCTAAGACCCCATAAAGTATATATATTCTGGGTCGTGGTGAAATTCTGAGTCGATCTAAGCATGTCCGTCCGTCCGTCCGTCTGTTGAAATCACGCTAACTTCCGAACGAAACAAGCTATCGACTTGAAACTTGGCACAAGTAGTTGTTATTGATTATTATCGGTCCACTTTTACGTATAGCCCCCATATAAACGGACCCCTAAATTTGGCTTGCAGAGCCTATAAGAGAGACATGTTTCATCCGATCTGGCTAAAATTTGGTACATGGTGTTAGTATATGGTATCTAACACCCATGCAAAAATTGGACCATATCGGTCAATAATTAGCCCCCATATAAACCGATCCCCCGATTTGGCTTGTTGAGCATCAAAGAGAAGCAAATTTCACCCGATCTAGGCTGAAATTTGGCACATGGTGTTGGTATATAGTCATTAACAACCTTGCAAAAATTGGTCCACATCGGTCCATAATTATATATAGCCCCCATATAAACCGATCCCCAGATTTGGCTTGCGGAGCCTCAAAGAGAAGCAAATTTCATCCGATACGGCTGAAATCTTGTACATGGTATTAGTATATGGTCTCTAACAACCATACAAAATTTGGTCCATATCGGTCCATAATTACATATAGCCCCCATATAAACCGATCCCCAGATTTGAACTCCGGAGCCTCTTAGAGGAGCAAAATTCATCCAATCCGGTTGAAATTTAGTACGAGGTGTTAGTATATGGTCTCTAACAACCATGTAAAAATTGGTCCATAATTATATATAGCCCCCCATATAAACCGATTCCCAAATTTGGTTTGCGGATCCTCTAAGAGAAGCGAATTTCATCCGATCCGGCTGAAATTTGGTACATGGTGTTAGTATATAGTCTCTAACAAGTATTCAAAAATTTGTCCATACCAGTACATAATTATATATAGCCCCCATATAAACCGTTCCCCAGATGTGATCTCCGGAGCCTCTTGGAGGAGCAAAATTCATCCGATCCGGTTCAAATTTGCAACGTGGTGTTAGTATATGGCCGCTAATAACCATGCCAAAACTGGTCCATATCGGTCTATAGTTATATATAGCCGATCTCCAATCACACAAAAATTGGTCCATATCGGTTCATAATCATGGTTGCCACTCGAGCCAAAAATAATCTAACAAAAATTAGCAAAATTTTATTTCTATAAAAAAATTTGTCAAAATTTTATTTCTATTCGTTTTGTTTTGTTATTGTTGGTTTTTGTTCTTTAAGCATTGTTGTTGCTTTTTTTGATTTCAGCTTAAAACCATGCATTGACTAAACTACAAGTGTAGCTTAACCAACAGAGGAAAATAATGTTTGTCAAATTTATTTGGGCAAAGCCCTATAGACTGCAAAATGGTTGGATGGACGCACGTTTCGGAATTACCACATTCCTCATCAGCATTTTCTATTTGCAGCAAAACTATCAACCAATTATCAGAATAAATTCAGGCAGTTCATTAAACCCAACAATGAACCACACTTGAACCTTCCGAAGAAAGGTTTTGCATGATAGCCAGCTTATGCCGAAATAAATTTGTACAAACATATCCGTTTTCCTATGCCACTGTCAAATCATCGATTTGATTTGGTTATTTTTATAGAAAATGTTGTCAAAATTTTAATTCTATAGAGAATGTTGTCAAAATTTCAAATCTTTTGAAAATTATGTCAAAATTTTATTTCTATAGAAAATTTTGTCAAAATGTTATTTCTATAGAAAATTTTGTTAAAATCGTATTTCTATAGAAAATTTTGTCCAAATTTTACTTCTATAGAAAATGTTGTCAAAATTTTATTTCTATAGAAAATTTTGTCAAACTTAATTATATACGTATTTAATCGGCCTTTTTAAGTTTAATATATACCACGTATGGACTATATATATTATACCGTATATATTACGGTATTAGGAAGTTTCAAAATACCTTGCCATCGGCAAGTGTTACCGCAACCGAAGTAATTCGATTGTGTTTAGAAGAAGTTTCTACGCAGTCCATGGTGGAGGGTACATAAGATTACGGCCGTATATACTTGTGTTAATTCAATTAAAATTTAAAGTGGAAAATTTTTAAATTGTGAAATTAAACAAACCTAGGTTCAGAATTTGTTTAAGGCCATCCTCACATCTTCCTAATGTATTAGACCAAACAATGCATTAAATACCATTACTCTGCTTATCATTAATTTTATTTGAATGTCTTTAATTGACCAACTAACACATTCTATTTTATTTCTAATTGACATTCATTATTCTTGCGCACTACCATAAATGAATAATTGGTGTAAATAAAACAGAAAGTGACCAAACATTTATTAATCGTTTAATAAAATTAATTAAGTGCTTCCGTAAATGTCCACATGGTCTTGGTATAATTTCATGTGGCTTTTAAATTTGCCAATACCCCCTTGGGATATTGAAACACTATCAGAATTTGGAGAATTTCGTTCGTTTAAATTATTCGTCGTTATCATCACAATCATAATTCGTTCACCCAAATTTCTTATAATTATGGTCATTAACATTTTAGTTCGAAGAAATTTGGAATATACATATATACACACACACTCACTCAAACGACAGGCAGATTTTTTGCCGTTAAACAGTGTGGCTAAAATGTAATGTAACTAAATAAAGTTCTATATATTTATATTATTCACCGAAAAAAAGTAAACTGTTTTGTAGGAAGAATGAACTACCACCAGAGATGGTCTGTATACAACTTTTTAAGGTTTGCGACTGTCGCAAAGTTGTAAACGTCGTAAACGTCACATACACGTCGTAAATGTAGAAAAAGTAGCAAACTTCGCAAACTCCAAATACTTCAGACCCTTCAGATAGGCAGCGAATGATAATCCAAGATGATGATACGTGCGAAGAAGTTTCAATTCTCAGGAATGTTTGTAAAATTATTAACGAGCTTAAAAAACTTGAGACTATAGTTATTTCAATTGGAAACTCGAAGTCAAAATTACTATAAACTACTCGATGGTGCAGTCGGTACTCGCTCATGGTTAACCTTTCACAAATTACTGCAGAAACTGGAAGGAAGGAAAACATAAATACATTACATAAATGAATTGCTGTTAAGAGAGAATTGTATAATATCACTCTTTGGCTTATTAGCTTAGATAGACATTATGACCACGAAAACCAAGAGTAGTTTGAAGTTGTGAATGGGAAACGTAAATCTAGTAGAGTTTTGAATAAATACAATATAAAGCATTTTTTGCATACCTTTTATCGGGGAGCTTAACTAAATTGAATTAAAAAATATTCACAATTTCTTTAATTTCAAATTAGGTTTTCTGCACTAGGTTTACGACTTTTGCGACATATGTACTATACCGTCGTAAACGTATGTCGCAAAAGTCACTGTTTGCGACAGGCCAACCCTGACTACCACGCACGAAAATTGAACTAAAATTTACTCCACATTTTGAGATTTCCTCAAAGTGTTGTTAAAACCAGGAAATGTTAATGCCCTGTTGTACTTTTTAACTGCAGTTTACGAAATTACATCATTTCATAGAAGAAAAAATTAACTAAAAGTAAAGAAGAAAATCATTGGCGCTAAATCATGACCATTTTAACCATACAGTAGTTCATTCTTACAGTGAAAAAAAAAAGTATGCCAGGCTCCAAAGATTTTTGTCTTTACTTTAACAATTTTGGTATTGATTCCGAGCCAAAGAAGCGAAGAATTCAAGTAAGAAAACTTTTAAGACACAATCCTCTTAGGTAAATTTGGGTTTTGTGTACTTGACTCTAGGAAGCAAATTTTAATTTTTCGATTTTTCAGTTTTTTATACCCTCCACCATAGGATGGGGGTATATTAACTTTGTCATTCCGTTTGTAACACATCGAAATATTACTCTAAGACCCCATAAAGTATATATATTCTGGGTCGTGGTGAAATTCTGAGTCGATCTAAGCATGTCCGTCCGTCCGTCCGTCTGTCCGGCTGTCCGTCCGTCTGTGGAAATCACGCTAACTTCCGAACGAAACTAGCTATCGACTTGAAACTTGGCACAAGTAGTTGTTATTGATGTAGGTCGGATGGTATTGAAAATGGGCCATATCGGCCCACGTTTACGTATAGCCCCCATATAAACCGATCCCCAAATTTGGCTTGCGGAGCCTTCCGGAGCAGCAAAATTCATCCGATCCGGTTCAAATTTGGTACGTGGTCTAAGTATACGGTCTCTAACAACCATGCAAAAATTGGTCCATATCGGTCCATAATTATATATAGCCCCCATATAAACCGATCCCCAGATTTGACCTCCGGAGCCTCTTGGAGGGGCAAAATTCATCCGATCCGGTTGAAATTTGGTACCTGATGTTAGTATACGGTCTCTACCAACCATGCAAAAATTGGTTCATATCGGTCCATAAATATATATAGCTCCCATATAAACCGATCCCCAGATTTGACCTCCGGAGCCTCTTGGAGGAGCAAACTTCATCCTACCCGATTGAAATTTGGTACGTGGTGTTAGTATATGGTCTCTAACAACCATGCAAAAACTGGTCCATATCGGTCCATAATTATATATAGCTCCCATATAAACCGATCCCCAGATTTGACCTCCGGAGCCTCTTGGAGGGGCAAAATTCATCCGATCCGTTTGAAATTGGGTACCTGATGTTAGTATACGGTCTCTAACAAGCATGCAAAAATTGGTCCATATCGGTCCATAATTATATGTAGCTCCCATATAAACCGATCCCCAGATTTGAACTCTGGAGCCTCTTGGATGAGCAAAATTCATCCGCTCCAATTGAAATTTAGTACGTGGTGTTAGTATATGGTCTCTAACAACCATGCAAAAATTGGTCCATATTGGTCCATAATTATATATAGCTCCCATATAAACCGATCCCCAGATTTGACCTCCGGAGCCTCTTGTAGGGGCAAAATTCATCCGATCCGTTTGAAATTGGGTACCTGATGTTAGTATACGGTCTCTAACAAGCATGCAAAAATTGGTCCATATCGGTCCATAATTATATATAGCTCCCATATAAACCGATCCCCAGATTTGACCTCCGGAGCCTCTTGGAGGAGCAAAAGTCATCCGATGCGGTTGAAATTTGGTACATTTCGTTAGTATATGGCCTCTAACAGCCATGTAAAAATTGTCAAATTTTATTACTATAGAAATTGTTGTCAAAATTTAATTTCTATAGAAAGTTTTGTAAAAAGTTTATTCCTATAGCAATGTTTGCCAACATTTTATTTCCATAGAAAATTTTGTCAAAATTTTATTTCTATAGAAAATTTTGTAAAAAATTTATTTCTGTAGAAAATTTTGTCAACATTTTATTTCTATAGAACATTTTGTCAACATTTTATTTCTATAGAAAATTTTGTCAACATTTTATTTCTATAGAAAATGTTGTCAAAATTTTATTTCTATAGAAAATTTTGTCAAACTGAATTATATACGTATTTAATCGGCCTTTTTTTTGTTTAATATATACCCCTTATGGACTAACTTACAATTTAGAAGACAGTGTTAAAAAGTTTTACGATACCTTGCCATCGGCAAGTGTTATCGCAACCCAAGTAATTCGATTGTGGATGACAGCCTTTAGTAGAAGTTCCTACGCAATCCATGGTGGAGGGTACATAAGATTCGACATGGCCGAACTTACGGCCGTATATACTTGTTTTTTATCATATGCTGTCAAAGTCCTTTAAAAACAAGTTAACGACAACTTTATTTTCCACATTCACACACGACTTCCAGTAGAAATTATGCTGTGTTTCAAGTAAAAAACGTCTTTAAAATGAAGTGTTAAAAAAATGTCCTATTTTTGAACGGTTTTTTGCTTTGTAGTCAAGGTGAAAAAAGACAACTTCATTAATTTTAAAGAATTTTTCTGAACTATTAAAGTCAAGCTGACTTAAGCCCAATAAAATTTTCTTTCACCCATTTTTAAGTCCAATCATTTAATTATAAAGACAACACGACTTCATTGAAAAGTTTATCGACTTTTGGACAAGGAAAAAATCTTTAGGTAAAGGTTTAGATATAGGTCTCATATATATCTTTCGCCCGATTTGCACTTATATGGCCTCAAAAGCCCCGCCAGACTTTAGACTTTACTAACTTGTTTGTTTTAAATAGGTTAAAAACAGAGTACGTATTGATAAAAGAGTACAATGTATTTACATTTTGTCGAAAAAAAAAATCTCACACAAGTGTAAGAATGCATTAAAAATCATAAAAAATTATAAAAATTATTTACTTGGCAAAATAAAACAATTTTTATACCCTCCACCATAGGATGGGGGTATATTAACTTTGTCACTCCGATTGTAACACATCGAAATATTGCTCTAAGACCCCATAAATTATATATATTCTGGGTCGTAGTGAAATTCTGAGTCGATCTGAGCATGTCTGTCCGTCCGTCCGTCCGTCTGTTGAAATCACGCTAACTTCCGAACGAAACAAGCTATCAACTTGAAACTTGGCACAAGCAGTTGTTATTGACGTAGGTCGGATGGTCTTGCAAATGGGCTACATCGGTCCACTTTTACGTATAGCCCCCATATAAACGGGCTATAAGACCCCATAAAGTATATATATTCTGGGTCGTGGTGAAATTCTGAGTCGATCTGAGCATTGCCGTCCGTCTGTTAAAATCACGCTAACTTCCGAACGAAACAAGCTATCGACTTGAAAATTGGCACAAGTAATTGTTATTGACGTAGGTCGGATGGTATTTCAAATGGGCCATATCGGTCCACTTTTACGTATATCCCCCATATAAACGGACCCCCAAATTTGGCTTGCAGACCCTCTAAGAGGCTGAAATTTGGTACATGGTGTTAGCATATGGTCTCTACTAACTATGCAAAAATTGATCCGAATCGGTTCATAATTATATATAGCCCCCATATAAACCGATCCACCGATTTGGCTTTCGGAGCCTCTAAGAGATGCAAATTTAATCCGATCCGGCTGAAATTTGGTACATGGTGTTAGTATATGGTCTCGAACAACTATGCAAAAATTGGTCCATATCGGTCAATAATTATACATAGCCCCCTTATAAACCGATCCCCCGATTTGGCTTGCGAAGACTCTAAGAGAAGCAAATTTCATCCGATCCGGCTGAAATTAGGTACATGGTGTAAGTATATGGTCTCTAATGGCCACGCAAAAATTGGTCGAAATCGGTCCATAATTATATAAAGCGCCCATATAAACCCATCCCCAGATTTGGGTTGCGGAGCCCCATGGAAAAGCAAAATTCATCCGATTCGGTTGAAATTTGGTACGTGATGTTAGTATATGGTATCCAATAACCATGCAGGAATTGGTTCATATCAGGCCATAATTATATATAGCACCCATACAAACCGATCCCCAGATTTTAACCTCCGGTGCCTTTTGGAGAAGCAAAATTCATCCGATCTGGTTGAAATTTTGTACGTGGTGGTAGTATATGATATTTAACAACCATGCCAAAAGTGATCCATATCAGTCCATAATCATATATAGCCCCCATATAAAACGATCCCGAGCTTTGATTTTTGAGCCTCTTGGAGGAGCAAATTTCATCCGAGTCAGTTGAAATTTGGTACATTGTTCTAGTATATGGCCGTTGACAACCATGCCTTACTAGGTCCATATCGGTCTATAGTTATATATAGCCCTCAGATAAATCGATCCCCAATCACACAAAAATTGGTCCATATCAATAATTGTGTATAGCCCCATTATAAGCGACCCCCATATTTTAATTCTGGCTCCCTACGTACCGTGCAAAAGTCCATATTGATTCGTAATCCATGGTGTAGGGTGCATAACATTCGGCCTGGCTGAACTTACGGCCGTTTATACTTGTTTTAATTCACATACAAAACCCCAAATTCAAATCACACCTTACGAAGTGATGCAAATTTAGTGCAACTGCCGTTGAAATGGTGAACATTCTCCCTATGACAAGTCCAAGTTAAATTCATCACTTCTCCGCAAATTTTCTAATTTCCTTCGTACAATCGTACTTAACTAACGCTATTTGTTTCCTTTAAGTAATAATCCACATAGGGAAAATGGTTTTCGGAATAAATTTATACCTACAATACAGGATTCATTGTATTTACCGTAACTTCCCTTTAACAGCCATCTGGAATTTTAATACAATACCACAAAATGTGTATTATTCTTATTTAGCATATTTCATAGTTGCTGGCAAAAATTTGTAAAAGGACCCATATAAATTTTGTTCGCTTAATTTCAAACTTTAAATTATTTGATATAATTAAAATTTGTGTTCATATAAAATCAAAAAACAAAATATATTTTTATGTTAATTTTTGTGGTTAATGTAACAACAATAAACAAAAGTAAACCTTTAGACAAATATAAATATGGTACATGCAAGTATACGACTCCTGCAATAACGAACAAAATTTACACACAACATTTTTTGCTGCATTAACTTCAATGCCTTCAATGTTCAAGCAACTACTGGTGCTGTAACTTTTGACTTCTTCGTTCTATGACTATGCCCAAAATATTTTTCGTTACAAAATATTTTACACCTGCAATATATAGAATAGGGAACGAGGCAAGTGAGCCAAGTACACCAAAGTAGAACAATGAAACTACTATAACAATAGCTATAAAGAAGGGTGAGCATATACGCTCATAAAGCACAAGGAAATAACAAAGTAAAGAAGAACAAAACAAAAAAGTTAATGAATTTGCACTGCCATTAGAGGTGTTGTTCACATTTAAACATATTTAGACGAACATATTGCCACTTGCATACTCAAGCAAAAACATTGCCAACACCATGAGTTTTATACCAGTGAGGACCAATCTTTGATGCATGTATTAATAGATTTTCTTAATTGTTGCATTTTAATATGAGAGTTGAAAAAGCAGCAGTATTTGGTTAAGTTCTACGTCCGCCGAAAATTAAGCAAAATTACAGTCATACATCGATTATTATTTTTTTTTTTTGTTTAACAAAGTGTTTACACTTCAAATCAATACGAAACAAAACAAGTAAATGCGGCCTAATTCTATGAACCACCATGAATGCATAGATAACTCTAATAAAGATTGTTACCCACAATATTTGTTAGATAAAACAAGTACATACGGCCGTAAGTTCGGCCAGGCCGAAGCTTATGTACCCTCCATCATGGATTGCGTAGAAACTTCTTCTAAACACTGCCATCCGATGGCAAGGTATCTTAAACCTCCTAACACCATCTTCTAAATTGTATGTAAGTCCATACGTGGTATATATTAAATCAAAAAATATCGATCCAATACGTATATAATTCAGTTTGACAAAGTAGACATAAAATTTTGACAAAATTTTCTACAGAAATAAAATTTTAACAAAATTTTCTATAGAAATAAAATTTTCACAAAATTTTCTATAGAAATACAAATTTTGACAAAATTTGCTATAGAAAGAAAATTTTGACAAAAATTTCTACGGAAATAAAATTTTATCAAAATTTTCTATAGAAATAAACTTTTGACAAAATATTCTATAGAAATAAAATCTTGGTAGATTATTTTTGGCTCGAGTGGCAACCATGATTATGAACCGAATAAAATTTGAACAAGTTTTTCTATAGAAATAAAATTTTGACAAAATTTTCTATAGAAATAAAATTTTGACAAAATTTTCTATAGAAATAAAATTTTTACAATGATAAAAATTTCATTATGAACCGAATAAAAATTTAACAAAATTTTATATAGAAATAAAATTTTGACAACATTTTCTATAGAAATAAAATGTTGGTAGATTATTTTTGGCTCTAGTGGCAACCATGATTATGAACCGATACGGACCAATTTTTGTGTGATTGGACCCATTTTGGTATGGTTGCTAGAGACCATATACTAACACCACGTTCCTAATTTGAACCGGATCGGATGAATTTTGCTCCTCCAAGAGGCTCCGGAGGTCAAATCTGGAGAACGTTTTATATGGGGGCTATATATAATTATGGACCGATATGGACCAATTCTGGCACGGTTGTTAAAGATCATATACTAACACCATGTTCCAAATTACAACCGGATTGGATGAAATTTGCTTCTCTTGGAGACTTCGCAAGCCAAATCTGGGGATCGGTTTATATGGGGGCTATACATAATTATGAACCGATGTGGACCAATTTTTGCATGGTTGTTAGAGACCATATACCAATATCATGTTCCAAATTTCAGGCGGATCGGATGAAATTTGCTTCTCTTTGAGGCTCCGCAACCCAAATCTGGGGATCGGTTTATATGGGCGCTATGTATAATTATGGACCGATGTGGACCAATTTTTGCACGGTTGTTAGAGACCATATACCAATACCATGTACCAAATTTCAGCCGGATCGGATGCAATTTGCTTCTCTTTGAGGCTTCGCAAACCAAATCTAAAGATCGATTTATATGGGGTCTATATATAATTATGGACCGATGTGGACCAATTTTTGCATGGTTGTTAGAGACCATATACCAACATCATGTACCAAATTTCAGCCGGATCGGATGAAATTTGCTGCTCTTTGAGGCTCCGCAAGCCAAATCTGGGGATCGGTTTATATGGGGGCTATATATAATTATAGACCGATGTGGACCAATTTTTGCATGATTATTAGAGACCATATACCAACACCATGTACCAAATTTCAGCCGGATCGAATGAAATATGCTTCTCTTAGAGGCTCCACAAGCCAAATCTGGGGATCGGTTTATATGGGTGCTATATATAATTATGGACCGATATGGACCAATTTTTGCACGGTTGTTAGAGGCCATATACCAACACCATGTACCAAATTTCAGCCGGATCGGATGAAATTTGCTTCTCTTTTAGGCTCCGCAAACCAAATCTGGGGATCGGTTTATATGGGGGCTATATATAATTATAGACCGTTGTGAACCAATTTTTGCATGGTTGTTAGAGACCATATACCAAATTTCAGCCGGATCGGATGAAATATGCTTCTGTTAGAAGCTCCACAAGCCAAATCTGAGGGTCCCTTTATATGGGGGCTATACGTAAAAGTGGACCGATATGGCCCATTTTCAATACCATCCGACCTACATCGATAACAACTACTTGTGCCAAGTTTCAAGTCGATAGCTTGTTTCGTTCGGAAGTTAGCGTGATTTCAACAGACGGACATGCTTAGATCGACTCAGAATTTCACCACGACCCAGAATATATATACTTTATGGGGTCTTAGAGCAATATTTCGATGTGTTACGGAATGACAAAGTTAATATACCCCCATCCTATGATGGAGGGTATAACAAACAACATTAATAACTATACAAGCCTCGTTAATTCTTGATCGTTTTATATATAGTGGGGTCTATATCAATCAATTTTCGCATATTAATTTGAGGACCAAATTTCAACCGCATCAGATAAAATTTGTTCCTTCATGACGATTCCCAAACTTATTCTTGGTAGAGTCGGTTTATATATGT